>NC_054496.1:36887776-37228811 GCF_017639515.1 Carcharodon carcharias
CCCCTCCAGTGCAATCACATCCTTTCTATAATGTGGCGACCAGAATTGCACACAGTACTCCAGCCGTGGCCTCACCAAGGTTCTATACAACTCCAACATGACCTCCCTGCTTTTGTAATCTATGCCTCGATTGATAAAGGCAAGTGTTCCATATGCCTTTTTCACCACCCCACTAACATGCCCCTCCGCCTTCAGAGATGTATGGACACACACACCAAAGTCCCTTTGTTCCTCAGAATTTCCTAGTGTCATGCCGTTCATTGAATACTTCCTTGTCAAATTACTCCTTCCAAAGTGTATCACCTCACACTTTTCAGGGCTAAATTCCATCTGCCACTTATCTGCCCATTTGACCATCCCATCTATATCTTCCTGTAGCCCAAGACACTCAGCCTCACTGCTAACCACCTGGCCAATCTTTGTGTCATCCGCAAACTTAGTAATCCTACCCCCTACATAGTCATCTATGTCATTTATATAAATGATGAATAATAGGGGACACAGCACAGATCCCTGTGGTATGACACTGGCTTCCAGTCATGAAAGCAACCCTTTGTCTTCACCCTCTGTCTCCTACAACTAAGCTAATTTTGAATCCACTTTATTAAATTACCCTGTATCCCATGTGCATTTGCTGCCTTTATAAGTCTCCCATGTGGGACCTTGGCAAAGGCTTTGCTGAAATCCATATAAACTACATCAATGGCACTACCCTCATCTACACACCTGGTCACCTCCCCAAAAAATTCAATCAAATTTGTTAGGCATGACCTCAGTCTGACAAAGCCATGCTGACTATCCCTGATCAAACCTTGCCTCTCCAACTGGAGATAGATACTCTCCTTCAGAACTTTCTCCAATAGCTTCCCTTCCACTGACGTGAGACTCACTGGCCTGTAGTTCCCTGGCTGATCTCTACAACCCTTCTTAAATAGCGGAACCACATTAGCTGTTCTCCAGTCCTCTGGCACCTCCCCCGTGGCCAGAGACGAATTAAAAATTTGGTTCAGAGACCCTATGATCTCCTTCCTTGCCTCCCTCAGCAGTCTGGGACACAAATCATCAGCACCTGGAGATTTGTCCACTTTTAAGCCTGCCAACACCTCCATACCTTGTCACACCCATATCAGTTTGCTTAAGAACCTCGTAGTCTCTCTCCCCAAGTTCAATACCTTCATCCTCATTCTCTTGGGTGAAGACGGATGTGAAGTATTCGTTCAACACTCTAGCAATTTCCTCTGGCTCCACCCATAGAATGCCCCATTGGTCACTTATGGGCCCTACTCTTTCCCTGGTTATCCTCTTCCCATTGATATGCTTATAGACTATCTTGGGATTTTCTCCACTTTTACCAGCCAGAGCTTTCTCATATCCACTCTTTGCTCTCCTAATTTCTTTCTTAAGCTCCAACCTGCACTTTCTGTACCCCACTAATGCCTCTGCTGATTTTCTCCCCTTTTACCTGCTAAAAGCCCCTCTTTTCCTTCTCATCGTAACCTGAATATTTCTGGTCATCCATGGTTCTCTGAGCTTGTTATTCCTTCCTATCACCCTAGAGGGAACATGTTGAGTCTGTACCCTCCCCATTTTCTTTTTGAACGCCCTCCACTGCTCCTCTGTAGATTTCCCCACAAGTAGCTGTTCCCAGTCTACCTTGGCCAGATTCTGCCTTATTTTACTGAAATCCACACTCCCCCAATCCAAACCATTTTTTTGCAACTTGTCTATTTTTTTGTCCATAAGAAGCTTAAATTGAACCATGTTGTACCATGTAGCGCTAATCCAGAGGCCATCCAGCGCTAAAATGCTCCCCCACCACTACCTCAGGCGCCTGCCCAGCTTCATTCTCCAGAATTAGGTCCAGCACTGTGCCATCCCTTGTTGGACCCTCTACATATTGACTTAAAAGTTTCCCCTGTACACATTTCAAGAAGTCCACTCCATCCAAGACCTTAACACTATGTCTATCTGAATTAATGTTGGGAAAGTTTAAATCACCTCATATAATTACCCTCTTGTTAATGTTTTTACACGCCTCCACAAATTGTGCACATATTTGCTCCTCAATTTCCCGCTGACTATCTGGGTGTCTATAATAAACACCTAACAATGTGGCTGCCCCTTTTTTTATCCCCAAAGTTTCATTTGATGCCCTCTCCAAGATATCATCTCTCCTTACTGCTATAACTGACTCCTTAACTAATAATGCAATGCCTCCTCCTCTTTACCCCCTCCCTGTCTCGCCTTAAGATTCTATATCCCGGAATGTTGAGCTGCCAATCCTGCCCCTCCCTCAACCACATCTCAGTGACGGCTACTATATCACAATTCCATGTGTCTATCTTCACCCTTAACTCATCATTTTTTACTTATAATACTCCTGGCATTAAAGTAGAGGCCATCCAGCCTTGCCTTACTCCCTTGGAACTTAATGCAGCTGTACTCCTTCTGACTTAATTGTTTTACTGCATTATGATGTGTCTTTATTCTGCTAACATTTTGTATCCCCTCCCACTGCCGAATTAGTTTAACCTCCTCCCAACAGCACTAGCAAACCTGCCCACAAGGATGTTAGTCCTGCTGTGGTTCAGATGTAGACTGTCCCACTTGTACAGGTCCCACCTTCCCCAGAAATGGTCCCAGTGTTCCAGGAATCTGAAACCCTCCCTCCTGTACCAACTCTTAAGCCACATATTCATCTGTTCTATTCTCCTATTTCTGAGCTCACTAGCACGTGGCACTGGGAGTAATCCAGAGATTACAACCAAGAGGTCCTGCTTTTTAGTCTATTGCCTAACTCCCTGAATTCTTGATGCAAGAGCTCATCCCTCTTTCTACCTATGTCATTGGTACCAGCATGTATCATGACCACTGCTTTATCACCCTCCCCCTTCAGGATGCCATGCAGCTGTTCAGTGACATCCCAGACCCTGGCACCAGGGAGGCAACACACCATCCTGGAGTCACGTTGACAGCCACAGTAGCACCTATCTGTTCCCCTGACTATAGAATCCCCTATTACCATTGCTCTTCCTCCCTTCCTCCCCTCCTGTACAGACAGGTTGCTTGTGGTGCCAGAAGCTTGGCTTTGTCTGTATTCCCTGGAGGAACCAGCCTCCAAAATGGAATAGGGATTTGTGAGCAGGACCCCAGGGGACTCCTGAACTACCTGCCTGCTTCTCTTGGACTGCCTGGTGGTCACCCATTCCCTTCCTTCCTCAAGTCCCTTCAGCTGCAGTGTGACCACCCCTCTAAACGTGTTATCTACAATGCTCTCAGACATGCAGATGCTCCACAGTGTCCCCAGCTGTTGTTCCAGCTCTGAAACCCAAGCTTCCAGGAGCTGCATCTGGACACACTTCCTGCACACATGCTGGTCCCGGGTACTGGAAATGTTCCCAGCTTCCCACATGGAGCACAAGGAGCACACCGCAGCTTGGGGCTCTCCTGCCATGACTGATCACCTTTAAATTAAACCTTTTAAATCAAATACTCTAGGGCCCTTCTTTCCTGATATACAAACTATAAACCACAAAAAGACCTTAAACTATAAGCGATAAAAGTAGTAAATAATTACCCGACTTTAACCACTACTTACCAGTCATTCCTTTCCTTTGTAGCCTGTACTGCTGCAGCAGGGCAAGACCACTCTCTGAGGATTTAACAAGTTGGATAGCAAAGAAAAAATGCAAAGAGCACCTCTTCCCCTCTGCACTGAATTGCCAATACCCACACTGGCTGAGTCTCACTCAGGGTGAGGTCTTTCCCTTGCTCGTGTGCAAGCATACTGAACCTGGCAGTTGTTTTACTTCACACAATAGCCTTTCAACTTTTGAAATTTAAAACTTTTAATTCAATCTGAATTTCAATTCATCGGAAGCACAATGACACTACATTCTAATCTAATCAACACTGACTGACTTCAGAGCACTGGCTTGGGGCCGTGTGGTGTGTCCTACTCGATCAAGTCTGGATCTGACTTTTAACAAGGGCCTCATCATGTGATGTACTGATGTCCTGTGTTGACTACAATTCAGCAAATTCATGTTGGGTTAATTGATGAACATACTTCGATTGATGGATCACTAAACATAACTGAACTACAAGCTAATTATTAAACCTAAACTTCTCTACAGCATGTATGAAGTAACGCCTCCTTCCAATCTTTGCCCTCAGCCCGAGCAGTCCTCGTCCATTTCTTTAAGGATTGGTTTTGTCATTCTTGTTTGCCTGTGGCCATTTAGGACTCACTGTGGAGAATGCCTGACTGTAATCTGCAATGAAATGATTTGGACCCCATTGTTGCAATTTATTTTGCAAAAATATACTTTATTCATAAAATACCTTAAAACAGACCAAAGAGCATCTTTCTAAGTTATAATCTTGCAGCTGCAGTTGATGTTTGCCTCGGTGTGGTCAAAGAAGAAACCAGCTTGATGTAGGAGGATCTGACTGTGAATGCTGGGGACACAGACAGGAAGTCTATCCTAGACTGAATGAACCAGTCTGGCCATGACCAGGTTTACCTCTATTGCGCTGCATCTGCAGGGTTGCTGAAGATGTTGTGCAGCTTGGCATCCTTTACGAGCGAGGTTTGGATTGTTCTCTATTGGAGAAATCTCTCTGATCCATTCCCCCTCAGGGGTGTTGCTGCTCCCAGCTTCCTGGAGCTGGGGTGCGCTGAGCATTTCACTGCTTCCAGCTTCCTGGGGCTGTGGTGCGCTGGTCTCTTGAAGTTGCGTTTGAAGTTGGGGTGCACTGCTCTCTTCAGTGCTCCAATATTCTGGTGCTCGTGTGTCTCCTCCTCCAGTTCCCTAGAAAGTTTCTGCTTCTTCTGCAGGTGCTGCCCATAAGAACTCGGAGCAGGAGTAGGCAATTCATCCCCTCAAGCCTGCCCCGCCATTCAGTCCGATCTTGGCTGATCACAATTCGGCCTCTACTCCAATTTTCTGCCTTCTCCTCGTAATTTTTTTAACACATTACTGATTAAAAGTCTGCCTATCTCCTCCTTAAATTTATTCAGTGTCCTGGCATCCACTGCACTCTAAAGTAGTGAATTCCACAGATTCACGACCCTTTGAGAAAAGTAATCCCTCCTCATCTCTGATTTAAATCTACCACCCCTTAGCCTAAAACTATGCCCTCTTGCTCTAGAATGCCCCACAAGGGGAAATATCCACTCCATGTCTACTTTGTATATCCCCTTTAGCATCTTGTATACATCAGTTAGACCTCCTCTCATCCTTCAAAACTCTAGCAAGTATATAGGCCTAAACTTCTCAATCTCTCCTCATAAGACAAGCCCCACATCTCAGGAATCAATCTAGTGAACCTCCTCTGAGCTGCCTCCAATACAACTACATCCTTCCTCAAGTAAGGGGACCAAACCTGTGCACAGTTCTCCAAGTGCGGTCTCACCAATGCTTTGTACAGTTGCAACAACACTTCCCTATTTTTATACTCTCTTCCTTTAGCAATAAATGCCAAAATTCCATTTGCCTTCCTTGTTACCTGCTGTACCTGCATACTAGCTTTCAGCGATTCATGCACGAGGACACCCAGATCCCTCTGCGCTGAAGCATTTCTGAAGTTTCTCTCCATTTAAATAATAGGTCGCCTTTTTACTCTTCTGACCAAAATAGATAACCTCACACTTATCCACGTTAAACTCCATCTGCCAAATTTTGACCCATTCACCTAACCTGTCAATATCCATTTGTAAATTTATTTCTTCATTGCAACTTATTTTCCCATCTATTTTGGTGTCATCTGCAAATTTAGCTATAGTACCTTCTACTCCTGAATCAAAGTAAATAGTTGGGGCCCAAGGAC
Source organism: Carcharodon carcharias (assembly GCF_017639515.1). Lineage (NCBI taxonomy): Eukaryota > Metazoa > Chordata > Chondrichthyes > Lamniformes > Lamnidae > Carcharodon > Carcharodon carcharias. Next base: position 36,893,609 of record NC_054496.1, read on the forward strand.
CAAACCCTGTGGCACCCCACTAGTCACAGCTTGCCATCCACAAAAGACCCATTTATCCCGATTCTCTGCTTTCTGTTGGTTAGCCATCCTCTATCCAAGCTAATATATTACCCTTAGCTCCATGTGATCTTATCTTGTGTATTAATCTTTTTTGCGGCACCTTATCAAATGTCTTCTGGAAGTCCAGATACACTACATCTACAGGATCCCCATTATCCACTTTGCTTGTCACATCTTCAAAGAACTCTAGCAAATTAGTCAAACACGATTTACTCTTCATAAAGCCATGCTGGCTCTGATGGATTGCATTTTGACTTTCCAAATGCCCCATTACCACGTCGTTAATAATGGATTCCAACAATTTCCCAATGACGGACATTAAACTAACTGGTCCATAGTTTCCTGATTTCTTCCTCCCCACCTCCCCCCCCCCCCCCCCCCCCCCCACCCCCCCCCCCCCCCCCCCCCGCCTTATGAATAAGGGCATTATATTAGCATTTTTCCAATCCACTGGAACCTTTCCAGAATCCAGGGAATTTTGGAATATTATAGCCAATGCATCCACTAACCCCACTACCACTTCCTTTAAGACCCTGGGATGTAGGCCATCAGGTCCTGGGGACTTGTCACTCTTTAATCCCAATAGTTAGCTCAGTACTTTTTCTCTAGTGATGGTGATTGTTCTAAGTTCTTCCTCTATACCCTCTGCTCTACCTGTTATTATTGGGGTGGTACTAGTGTCTTCCACCGTGAAAACTGAGGCAAAATATTGATTAAGCATCTCTGCATTCCCCACTATTAACTCCCCAGTCTTGCCCTCCAAGGGACCAACATTCACTTTAGCTGCTCTCTTTCCTTTTATATACTGTAGAAGCTTTTGCTATCAGTTTTTACATTTTGCACTAGTTTTCTTTCATAATTTACCTTTGCTCTTTTTATTATTTTTTTAGTAACCCTTTGTTGATTTTTAAAAGTTTCCTAATCTTCCAGCCTGCCACTGACCTTTGCAATTTGGTATGCCTTAATTTTTGCCTTTGTTATCTTTAACTTCCTTGCTTAGCCATGGATGCTTTTTCTCCCTCTTACCATCTTTATTCCTCTTTGGAATATATTTTACTTGGGAGGAATTGAATATCTCCTTAAATATCTGCCACTGTTCATCAACTCTCATCAACTGTAGTCTTTCTGCCCAGTCCACTAGGGCCAAATCTGCCCTCATGCCTATGTAGTTACCTTTGTTTAACTCCAGAACACTAGTGTTGGACTCAAGTTTCTTGCTCTCAAACTGAACTTGAATTTCCATCATGTTATGATCACTCTTCCCTAGAGGATCCTTTACTATGAGATCATTAATTAATCCCATCTCATTACACAAAACCAAATCCAGAATAGCCTGTTCCCTGGTTGGTTCCACAACATATTGTTCCAAAAAACAATCTCTAATACACTCTATGAACTCACCCTCAAGGCTACCTTGGCCAATTTGATTAGGCCAGTCTATATGCATTTTAAATTCACCCATGATTATTGCCGTGCCTTTTTTATATGTTCCCATATTTCCTGGTTTATAGTGTGCCCTATTGCTGAACTATTGTTTGGAGATCTATAGATTACTCCCACCAGGGAGTTTTTTCCCTTGCTATTTCTTATTTCTACCTAGACTGACCCTACGTCTTGCTCTCCAGTGCCTATATCATTCCTCACTATAGCATTCATCTCTTCCTTTACTAACAAAGTTACACCACCTTCTTTTCCTTCCTGCCTATCCTTCCGAAACAATGAGTATCTTTGGATATTCAACTCCCAAACCTGTTCTCCCTGTAACCATGTTTCAGTAATTGCCACCAAATCAAATCTATTTATCTCTATTTGCGGTGTTAACTCATTAGTTTTATTCTGAATGAACAAAGAACAAAGAAAGGTATAGCACAGGAACTGACCCTTCGGCCCTCTAAGTCTATGCCGATCATATTGCCCGTCAAACTAAAGCATCTTGCACTTCCGGGGTCCGTATCCCTCTATTCCCATCCTATTCATGTATTTGTCAAGCTGCCCATTAAACACCACTATTGAACCTGCTTCCACCACCTCCTCTGGCAGCGAATTCCAGACACTCACCACCCTCAGCGTAAAAAACTTGCCCCGCACATCACCTTTATAATTTTCTCCTCTAATCTTAAATCTATGTCCCCTAGTAATTGACTCTTCCACCCTGGGAAAAAGCTTCTGAGTATCTACTCTGTCCATGCCACTCATAATTTTGTAAACTTCTATCAAGTCGCCCCTCAAACTCCATAGCTCTAGTGAGAACAATCCAAGTTTCTCTACCTCTCCTCATAGCTAATAACCTCCAGACCAGGCAGCATCCTGGTAAATCTCCTCTGAACCCTCTCCAACACCTCCATATCCTTCTGGTAATGTGGTGACCAGAATTCCACGCAATATTCCAAGTTTGGCCTAACCAAGGTTCTATACAGCTGCAGCATGACTTCCCAGCTTTAATACTCAATACCCCTGCCGATGAAGGCAAGCATGCCATATGCCTTCCTGACTATCTTATCCACCTGCGTTGCCACTTTCAGTGACCTGTGGACCTGTACACCCAGATCCCTCTGTCCGTCAATGCACTTAAGGGTTCTGCCATTTACTGTATAATTCCTGCCTGTATTAGATCTTCCAAAATGCATTACCTCGCATTTGTCCGGATTAAACTCCATCTGCCATTTCTCCGCCCAAGTCTCCAACCGATCTATATCCTGTTGTATCCTTTGACAATCCTCTTCACTATCTGCAACTCCTCCAACCTAAGTGTCATCTGCCAACTTACTAATTAGCCCAGTTACATTTTCTTCCAAATCATTTACGTTTACTACAAACAGCAAAGGTCCCAGCACTGATCCCTGTGGAACACCATTAGTCACAGCTTTCCATTCAGAAAAGCACCCTTCCACTGCTACCCTCTGTCTTCTATGACCAAGCCAATTCTATATCCATCTTGCCAGCTCATCTCTGATCCCGTGCGACTTTACCTTCTGTACCAGTCTGCCGTGAGGGACCTTGTCAAAGGCCTGACTGAAATCCATGTAGATAACATCCACTACCCTTCCATCATCGATCATCTTTGTCACTTCCTCGAAAAACTCGATCAAGTTAGTGAGACACAACCTCCCCTTCACAAAACCAAGCTGCCTCTCACTAATATGCCCATTTGCTTCCAAATGGTAGTAAATCCTGTCACGAAGAATCTTCTCCAATAATTTCCCAACCACTGACGTAAGGCTCACCGGCCTGTAATTTCCTGGATTATCCCTGCTACCCTTCTTAAACAATGGAACAAAATTGGCCATTCTCTAGTCCTCTGGGACTTCACCCGCAGCCAGTGAGGATACAAAGATTTCTGTCAAGGCCCCAGCAATCTCCTCCCTTGCCTCCCTCAGTACTCTGGGGAAGATCCCATCTGGCCCTGGGGACCTATCCACCTTAATATTCTTCAAGATGCCTAACACCTCCTCTTTTTTGATCTCAACATGATCCAGGCTATCTGCACATTCTTCCCTAGACAAATCGACCACTAAGTCCTTCTCTTTGGTGAATACTGATGAGAAGTACTCATTTAGTATCTCTCTCATTTCTTTTGCCATCACACACAGATTCCTATCTCTGTCCCTGAGTGGACCTACCTTTCCCTGGCTACCCTCTTGCTTTTTACATATGTATAAAAGGCCTTGGGATTTTCCTTAATCCCGTGTGCCAGTGACTTTTCATGACCTCTTTTAGCCCTCCTGGCTCCTTGCTTAAGTTTCTTCCTACTTTCTTTATATTCTCCACGGGCTTCATTTGTTCCCAGCCTTCTAGCCCCTACGAATGCTTCCCTTTTCTTTTTGACTAATCTCACAATATCCTTCGTTATCCAAGGTTCCTGAAACTTGCCATACTTATCCTTCATCCTAGCAGGAAACATGCCTGTCCTGACTTCCCCCAATTAAGCACCTTAACCCGAGGACTCCCGTTATCCTTATCCACCAGTATCTTGAAACTTACTGAATCATGGTCACTTTTCCTGAAATGCTCCCCTACTGAAACTTTGACCACCTGGCCAGGTTCATTCCCTAATACCAGATCCAGTATTGCCCCTTCCCTAGTTGGACTTCTACATATTGTCTCAGGAAGCCCTCCAGAATGTACTTTATAAATTCTGCACCATCCAAACCCCTAGCACTAAGTGATTCCCAGTCAATATAGGGAAAGTTAAAATCACCCATCAAAACAACCCTATTGCTTTTATATCTTTCCAAAATCTGCCTACATAACTGTTCCTCAATCTCCCACCAGCAATTGAGAGGCCTACAGTAAACCTCCAACATTGTGACTGCACCCTTCCTATTCCATATTGCCTCGCTGCATGAGCCCACCCAGGTGTCCTCCTGTCATACAGCTGTGATATTCCCCTTAACCAGCAGTGCAACTCCCCCACCTCTTCTACATCCCTCTCTATCCTGCCTGAAACATCTAAATCCTGGAATGTTTATCTGCCAATCTTGTCCATCCTTCAACCAAGTCTCTGTAATAGCAATAACATCGTTGACCCAAGTACTAATCCAAGCTCGAAGCTCATCTGCCTATCCTGTTATACTTCTCGCATTGAAAGAAATGCATTTCAGACCCCCAGTCCCACTATGTTCAGTAATTTCTCCCTGCCTGCCCTTCCTCTTAGTCCTACTGGCCATATTCATTGGTTCCCAGTCATTTATTTCACCTGCTGACCTATTGCTCTGGTTCCCACCGCCCTGCCATACTAGTTTAAACCCTCCCGAGTGACACTAGCAAACCTCGCAGCCAGGATATTGCTGCCCCTCCAATTTAGATGCAACCCATCCTTCTTGTATAGGTCCCACCTGCACCGGAAGAGACCCCAATGATCCAGATATCGGAAACCTTCCCTCCTACACCATCTGTTCAGCCACATGTTTAGCTGCACTATCTTCCTATTTCTAGCCTCACTGTCACGTGGAACAGGGAGTCATCCTGAGATTACAACCCTAGAGGTCTTGTTTTTTAACTTTCTACCTAACTCCCTGAACTCCCTCTGCAGGACCTCGTCACTCTTCCTGCCTATGTTGTTAGTACCAATATGTACTATGACCTCTGGCTGTTCTCCCTCCCCCTTCAGAATGTCCCATACCCAATCAGAGACATCCTGGACCCTGGCACCAGGGAGGCATCCTGGTGTCTCTTTCACGACCACAGAAGCGCCTATTTGAGCCCCTAACTATAGAGTCCCCTATGACAATTGCTCTTCTGTGGTTTTACCCCCATGCTGAACAACAGAGCCAGCTGAAGTGCCACTTCTCTGGCTACTGCTGTTGTTTTCCCCTGATAGGCCATCCCTCCCAACAGTATCCAAAATGGTATAGCTGTTAGAGAGGGGGACAGCCTTGGGGATTTCTGCACTGACTGTCTGCCCCTTCTAGTGGTCACCCATCTATCTGTCTGAATCTTGGGTGTGACCACATCTGTAAAACGCCTGTCAATAACGCTTTCCGCCACCTGAATACTCCTAAGTGCATCCATTTGCTGCTCCAACTGATCCATGTGGGCTGTGAGGAGCTGCAATTGGGTAAACTTCCTGCAGATGTAGTTGTCCAGGACACTTGAAGTGTCACAGATTTCCCACATCCTACAAGTGAAGCACTTCACCCCAGCAACTGCCATTTCGAGAGCTATTTAATAAATTAATTTAAATCTAATAACTCCTTATTGACTCCTTATTAACTATACCTTCCCTAGGGCTAGATTTCTACTATAAATGCTAAATTCTAAGAACAGTAATCCTCTGCTCCTGGTCTAGATACCCTCTACTTATTAATTATTACCTTTCCCAGTCCCTCGGTGCACTGTGGCAGAAAGGTCATAGGCAGCGACCCTTCCCCATTGCACATTCATGGTGGCTGCCCCAAGCTTTAGTGCGTCCCTCACCACGTAGTCCTGGGCCTTGGAATGTGCTGCTCTGCAACACTCGGTCGGGGACAACTCTTTGCGCTAGAAGGCTAACAAAGTTCGGGCAAACCAAAGAGCGTCTTTCACTGAGTTGATGATCCTCCAGCTGCAGTTGATGTTTGTCTCGGTGTGTGCTCCTGGGAACAGCCCATAGAGCACAGAGTCCTGTGTCACAGAACTGCTCGGGATAAATCTTGACAAAAATCATGGCAACTCTCTCCAGATCTTCTTTGCAAAGGCACAATCTACAAGGAGGTGAACAACAGTCTCGTCCCCACCACAGCCACCTCGAGGGCAACGTGCAGAGGGGGTGAGACTCCTGGCATGTAGGAAGGATCTTACAGGGAGAGCCTTTCTCACCACCAGCCAAGCTATGTCTTGGTGTTTGTTGGAAAGTTCTGGCGATGACGCATTCTGCCAAATGACTTTGTCAGTCTGCTCAGGGAACCATCCCACAGGATCTACCCTTTTCCCGTAGGGCCTATAAGAGATTACGTGCCGACCACTGCCTGATGGACTTGTGGTCAAAGGTGTTTCTCTGCATAAATTTTCCAATGAGGGACAGGTGGTACGGCACGGTTCAACTACTTGGAGCATTCCGTGGCAGCGTGGCCAGACCCAGCCTTCACAACACTGGGGACAGGTAGAACCTCAGTACGTAGTGACACTTGGTGTTTGCATACTGAGGATCTACACACCGCTTGATGCAGCCACACACAAAGATGGCCATCAATATGAGGGCGATGTTGGGCACATAATTTCCCCCTTTATCTAGAGGCTTGTACATCGCGTCCCTGCGGACACGATCCATTTTCGACCTCCAGCTAAAGTGAAAGATGGCTCGGGTGATCACCATCGAGCAGGAATCTGGAATGGGCCAGACCTGTGCCACGTACAGCAACAGCAAGAGTGCCTCACACCTGATGACCAGGTTCTCACACGCATTGGAGAGGGAGTGTCGCTCCCACATGCCCAGTTTTCTTTTCACCATAGACACTCACTCCTTCCAGTTTCTAACACATGCCCTGGTCCCTCCGAACCATATCCCTACCACCTGCAGACCGTCAGCTCTGACAGTGAAGGGGACAAAGGATCGGTCAGCCCAGTTCCTGAAGAACATGGCCTCGCTCTTCCCACGATTTACCTTGGCTCCCGAGGCCAGTTCGAACTTGTCGCAGATGTGGATAAGTCTGTGCACCGACAGTGGATCCAAGCAGAAGACGGCAACATCGTCTATGTACAGGGAGGCTTTGACCTGAGTGCCTCCACTGCCTGGGATCATCACTCCTCTTATACCCGGATCCTTCCTGATGGATTCAGCAAAGGGTTCAATGCAACTCACGAGCAGGACAGGGAAGAAAGGGTAGTCCTGCCTGAATCCAGATTTAATGGGAAAGCTATCTCATTCCCACCCATTGATTGAGACTGCACTACTGATGTTAGTGTAGAGCAGTTGGATCCAATTGCAAATTCCCTCCCCATACCCCATTTTGGAGAGCACATCCACCATGTAGGTGTGTGATATTCTGTCAAAGGCCTTCTCTTGATCCAGGCTGATGAGGCAGGTGTCCATGCCCCTGTCCTGCACATAGGCAATCGTATCCCTGAGCAGCGTGAGGCTGTCAGAGATCTTCCTGCCCAGCACAGTGCAGGTCTGGTCAGGGTGGATCACATTATAGGTTCATAAAGAATAAAGGTCAGCAGAATTGCACAACTACGAAAACTGATTACAGAACTTCACTTTAACATTCCAGACCCAAAGATGGTTATATATTTACAACACAACAAGATTAAAAGGTCGATGCTAATTCTGTTAAATTGTTTAGAATCACAGAATCTCACAGTGCAGAAGAGGCCCTTCGGCCCATCGAGTCTGCACCGACATGTGAGAAATACCTGATCTACCTACCTAATCCCATTTACTAGCACATAGCCCATAGCCTTGAATGTTATGTCGTGCCAAGTGCTCATCCAGGTACTTTTTTAAAGGATAAAAGCAAAAAACTGCAGATGCTGGAAATCCGAAACAAAAACAAAAATACCTGGAAGCTGCTCCCAATGCGGTTTCCTCTACATTGGAGAGACCAAATGCAGACTGGGTGATCGCTTTGCAGAACACCTTCAGTCTGTCTGCAAGCATGACCCAGACCTCCCTGTCGCTTGCCATTTCAACACTCCACACTGCTCTCATGCCCACATGTCCATTCTTGGCCTGCTGCATTGTTCCAGTGAAGCTCAACGCAAACTGGAGGGACAGCACCTCATCTTCCGACTAGGCACTTTACAGCCTTCCGGACTGAACATTGAGCTCAGCAGCTTCAGGCCACGAACTCTCTCCTCCATCCCAACCCCCTTTCCCATCCCCCTTTTTCCAATAATTTATATAGATTTTTCTTTTCCCATCTATTTCCATTATTTTTAAATGTATTTCCATCCATTGATTTATCTCCACCTTTTAGCCTATTTCGATCCCTTCCCCCCACCCCACCCCCACTAGGGCTATCTGTACCTTGCTCATTCTGCTTTCTACCCTTAATGTCACCATTAGCACATTTCTTAGCTAATATCACCACCGTTAACACCCCTTTGTCCTTTTGTTTGACATCTTTTGGCAATGTCCACCAATCACTGGCCCTCTATCGAGATCTACCTGTCCCACCCCACCTTGAACCAGCTTATATTTCACCTCTTTTCTATTTCACGTCTGCAAAACTCCTGTCTATGATACTTTCCACCACCTGAATGCTCCTAAGTGCATCCATTTGCTGCTCCAGCTGATCCATGTGGGCTGTGAGGAGCTGCAATTGGGTAAACTTCCTGCAGATGTAGTTGTCCAGGACACTTGAAGCATCACAGATTTCCCACATCCCACAGGTGAAGCACTTCACCCCAGCAACTGCCGTTTCTAGAACAATTTAATAAATTAATTTAAATCTAATAACTGCTTATTGACTCCTTGTTAACTATACATTCCCTCAGGCAAGATTTCTAATATAAATGCTAAATTCTAATGATATGCGTATTCAGATACAAAGCCTTTAAGTTTGCCCTATTGTTAATTTTCCTACTCATATGTGATTTTTTTTGGTGCAATACGGCGTTCACACACTCTGTCCCTTCTTTTCACTATTTGGTAACAATCAGCCTCGCCACTAACCTGCACACACTCTCCTTAAACTTTGATTTTTTATTTTTCCATGCAACTGAACCGTCCCTCCCTCAGTATTTAGTTTAAAGCCCTATGTACAACCCTAGTTATGCGATTCGCCAGGACACTGGTCCCAGCCTGATTCAAGTGGAACCTGTCCGAACGGAATAGCTCCCTCTTTCCCCAGTACTAGTGTCAATGTCCCATGAATTTGAACCCATTTCTCCCAAACCAGTATTTGAGCCACGTATTTACCTCTTTAATCTTATTGACCCTGTGTCAATTAGCTCGTGGCTCAGGTAGCAATCCGGAGATTATTACCTTTTTGGCTCTGCTTTCTAATTTAGCCACTAGCTGCTCATATTCCCTCAGCAGAACCTCTTTCCTCATTCTACCCATATCGTTGGTACCTCCATGGACCACGACAACTGGATTTTTCCCCTCCCACTCCAAGTTCCTCTGCAGCCCAGATGTGATATCCTTAACCCTGGCACCAGGTAGGCAACACAGCCTTCGGAACTCTTGATCCTGGCTACAAAGAACAGTATCTGGCCGAATTTAAAGTAGTTAATCTAATGGGTGTGACTGTCTCCTGAAACACAGCGTCCAGGTAACTCTCCCCCTCCCTGATGTGTCGCAATGTCCGAAGCTCAGACTCCAGCTCATCAAATCTGAGCTGGAGTTCCTCGAGCAACCAACACTTGCTACAGATGTGGGCACTAGGAACAACAATGGGGCCCACCAGCTCCCACATCATGCTGCTCCAACACATCGCCTGGCCCTGCATCTCTATTTTATTTAATTAGCTTTTCAATTTGTTTTTAAATTTCCTACTGGTCTTTAGTTTATCAATCTGTAAATTGATTTGTGAAGAGCAGCAGCCCCAGTCATCCATGAGAGATGGGAGTCGCCTCTTGCCACTCGTCTGGGAGGTGGTCCCTTCTTGGCTCCTTCTTCTTTTTGTTCTTCTTCACCAGCTGCCACTCCCCTGCTCGTTCTTCCTCCATTGATTCACTCTGCTGAGGAATGGGAGGGTGCAGTTGCTTGGCCATCTGCTGCCTCAATCTTTTCCTTCCTCTTGTGTCTCACTCTCACTCTCCCTGTCCTCCTTTGTCCCCGCTGCAGGCCTTGGTGGGTGGAGGGTTGAAAATCTCCTTGGTGGTTGTGACACTCACCGTCTGCTTGGCCCTCCTTGGTTTTCGCCGCCTGTGCATAAGTGAGGCAGCGTTTGGGCAGGTCCTGTAGAGGTGAGCTGTCTCGCCACACAGATTGCAGCACTTAGCCTGTTTACAGTGCTTTGTCTGGTGCCCTTCCTGTTTGCAGTTCTTGCAGAGGGCGGCCCTGCAGTTGGCCACCACATGACCAGATTTGCCACATGAGCAACAGACTTTGTGCTGCCCAGCATAGATAAGGTAGCCATGGCTTCCCCCAATAGCAAAGCTGGAGGGTAGGTGGAGGATTGCTTCTTACCATCCATCTTGAGTGTCACCTTGACCTGGCATTTTCTGGTTAAATCCTAGGGCGTTCTTGACCTTGGTGCCGTTCCCAATCTTGTTGATGCATTTGGCGAGGAAGATGAGAATATCGATAACGGGAACATGGGGGTTGTAGAGGTGCACAGTCACCACACAGTCCCATTGCAACAACAGAGTAAAGAGTGGCTCCACCTTGAGGATTCTAAGCTGTGGCTGATTTCTCTTCTCCTCAAACACCTTGAACTGGACAAAGGCAGCAACTTTGTTGATGATCACATTGAAGTATCCAGCGCTGGGCAAGTGCTGCGGACAGTAGATCTCCACAGCTTCAAGTCCACAGGATTCTGAAAGGATTCTCTGAATGAAGAAGTCACAGTCAATGGGGTTTACCTCCTTCGCTATCCTTCACTGCCACCCAAACGGTGTTACGGACCCCCTGGTTTGGGGCTTACAGAACCTTGGGGTTTTTTGTTGGAAAGATATCCGAAAGAACATTACAAAACATTTCAAAATGGCCATCACAAAAAGTGCAATCATATTCAAGTTTTTCAAATAGATCATGTCACACCCTGAGGTGCTTCAATACAATTGTGATAAATGTAATATTCATTGTATACATTCAATGTGAGTTGTACAGCCTGAGGGGTCTATACCTTTCCCAGCCCCTCGGTGCACTATGGCTGAAAGGTCTTAGACAGCGACCTTTCCCCATTATGGTGGCTGCCCCAAGATTTAGTATGTCCCTCAGCACGTAGCCCTGGTCTTTGGAATGTGCCAGTCTGCAACACTCGGTCAGGGACAACTCTTCGTGCTGGAAGACCAACAAGTTTTGGGCAGACCAAAGAGCGTCTTTCACTGAGTTGATGATCCTCCAGCTGCAGTTGATGTTTGTCTTGGTGTGTGTCCCTGGGAACAGCCCGTAGAGCACAGAGTCCTGTGTCACAGAGCTGCTCGGGATGAACCTCGACAAAAACCACGACCACTCTCTCCAGGCTTTCTTTGCAAAGGCAAATTCCCCAAGGAGGTGGACAACGGCCTCTTCCCCACCACAGCCACCTCGAGGGCAACGTGCAGAGAGGATGAGACTCCAGGAAGGATCTGACAGGGAGGGACTTTCTCATCACCAGCCAAGCTATGTCTTGCTGCTTGTTGGAAAGTTCTGGAGATGAGGCATTCTGCCAAATGACTTTTTGATATCTGCTCGGGAAACCATCCAACAGGATCCACCCTCTCCTTTTCCCTCAAGGACTCTAGGACGTTATGTGCTGACCACTGCCTGATGGACTTGTGTTCAAAGGTGTTTCTCTGCATAAGTCTTTCTATGAGGGACAGGTGGCACGATAAAACAAAAGAATGACATTCCTGCTGGGTTTTTCCAGCATTTTGTTTTTCTTGTATAATAATATTCTCTGTTGTGTACAGACGTTCACATAGAAGTGTTTCCTGCTCTTTAAAGATGCTCTGTTTTCATGCAGAGATATTTTCTATTGGGTAAGTGTTTACTTCCTGATGTCAATGTGTTCCCAGTTCCACAACTGGAAAATTGTGCAAACGTGTTCCAGATTCTGTCACGTGTTCCTGTCATGATGTGAAGCATTGGTTATGTCGCAACTGAATTACTGTGGCCAATGCTGGACTGTATCTAATACTGTCTGCTAGTGAACGTGATTGTAGGATACACTCTGAATTCTTCAAACTCTGTTACAGTACCATGATTGAAGTTTGTTCTGTATTCATCAGTCACCAGTGTAGGACTCACTGTATATCTCTGTCCCTGGGAAGGTTTGGGAGATAAGCATTCCTTCTGTACTTGTCATTACTTGGTATTGAATATGAAGGAGAGATTAATTCTGTACCTTTCAGTATCTGACACTGAATGTGAGTGTGCCATTCATTCTACACCTGTCATTCTCTGGTACTGTAATTGAGTGAAGGATTAATCCTGCTTAGCTCAGTCTCTGATATTGTATTTGCATGTGGGGCTCATGCTGTATCTGTCTCCAGTACAGTAGGTGTGTGAGAGTTGTCCTGTTTCTATTAGTCTCTAGTGTATGTGAGTGCAGAATTAATTGGATGTTTGTCATTAATTGTTACTCGACATGAGTAGTGCTCATTATGTACCTGCCTGTTTCTGGTCATGTGTGCAAAGTGAGGATCTTAATTGGTATCAGCGAGGCACTAGAAATGGATGGGAGAGTGAGATTATTTGTATATGTCATTCTTTTGCACTGCAGTTGAGTGTGATTTTTATTTTATGCCAGCAAGTCTCTGGTCCTCTGTGCATGTAGGAGATTCATTCTGAATTTGAATCTCTGGCACAATTTATGAATGCAGCATTTGTGATTTATCTGTCAGATTCTGGAACTGAACATGATTATTATAATTATTGTTATTATTCTGCACCAGTGGTACTGAATGCCACTGTGGGAATCGTTCTGCATCTGTCTGTCTCTGGTATTCTCAGTGAACATGGGGTTAATTCTTTATCTGAATGCCTCTTTTATTTTGTAAGTTTATGAATCATAATGCATCTCTCATTCTCTGATAATGCGAGTTGGAATTCACACTCTCAGCCAGTGTTTTTGTATGGAGTGCAGGATTCAACTGTATCATTCTGTCAATCTCTGATATGTGAGTCTAGGATTCATTCCATGCCACTGTGGTACCCTATGTGAGTATGACATAGAACTGTCAGTCTCTGGGACATTTTGTAGGTCTAAATTCAATTTACTTAGAAAATACACTTTAAATATACACTATAAACATACACTCTATAAATAAATACACTATAAATATATACACTACAAAATACATCATAAATAAATACACTATAAATAAATAAAATACACTTTAAAACTGGCCGCTTGGCCTAGTTGCTCCATCTTCATACTTTGCCATAACTTTCCAGGCGAGAGCGAATTCCAAATTTTAAACACTCTCTTAGAAAATTAAGTTACTCTGGAATTTTTTTGGACTTATAAATGACTGTTTTGTATTTATGGCCCCTCAGTTTTGACACCTCCACAAGTGGGAATCTCTCTTGATCTACCCCATTAATTCCTCATATTGTCCCTGTTTCTGTAACACTGACAGATGATGGGAATTTCTACCACTCAGTAGCAATTCTCACTTCCAGCCAGTAGAGGTCATCACATTCCAACAGAGAGAGACAAAACAGCCAAGAATTATTCACATGATATTGAAGAGGTGGAATTTAGGAAATACTAGGAGACAAGCTATTAGTATTTTTTTATTATACAAAACAATATTTATTATGTTGTGCTAAATATAACTGCATTGTCCTGTACTTGAGAGTGAAATTCATTGTTATCTGCCAGTTTCTGGCACACTTTGTGAGTATGAGATTCATTCTATATTTGTCAATGGTACTGTCTGTGTGTGTGGGAAGCATTCTGTATGTGTCAATGCCTGGTTCTTATGAGATTGTTAGATTTATTCTGAATCCTGTCAGCATCTGATACTCTATGTGAGTTTTGGATATTTTCTGAATCTATCATCGAAATATAATTGAATCATGGAATGGTTACAGTACTCGGTGGCTAATAGAGTCTCTCCTGGCTCACTGCAAGAGAAATTTAGCTACTGCCACTCCCCATCCTCCATTCTTCCCCGTCAGGGTGTCATGGACATCATTTATATGTTTTCTTATTGTCCATGGTCAAAGTGTTTTAATGTGTGTCTTCTTACCCTCAGTGGGATTTGTCCCAATTGAAATGATTTCCAGCAGCAAGCTTTTGTGAATTTAAAAATAAAGAAGATTATGGGAGTTGGTAGTGTAGTGGTAATGTCACTAGACTAGTGAGCCAACCCTAGTCTGGCCTTCATCTGTCTCCATATCCACATCAACAAAGCGGTTGATTCTTAACTGTCCTCTGACCTAGCAAGCTACTGAGTTCAAAGACAATTAGGGTTTGGGCAACAAATGTTGGAACTAGCCAACAACACCTACATCTCATGAAATAAAGAAAAAAAGGACTTGCCCTGAAGGTTTAGAACACACACATATTACATGATTTTTCGATGATAGATTCAGAAAACATCCAAAACTCGCATAGAGTATCAGATGCTGACAATTCAGAACAAATCTAACAATCTCATAAGTACTGGAGATTGACAGATACAGAATGCTTCCCACAAACAAATATGAATATTAGATATGGATGAAGAAAAAAGCAAATACAATTGCAAGTAATAATTATTTCAGTCTATTTCATGTTCTGGATGAATTAATGCTTTGGCAGTAGTGGGGGTCTTGTAAAGCAGAGAATTCTTAATCAGCTGTAGGCTTCTAGTAGTTGAATCGCCAAAAGGTCAACTCTCAAGTGAATATGAACTTGGAACAGGTTAAGGGAGAATCCTTCTCCCATTTTTAAGGTATCATTGTTTTTACCTTGGCTGTGTGATTGCCTTGCAGCTGATTGATGGGATTTCAGATGGTGTTTCACGTGGTATATGTCATGGTGTTTCTGATCTGAACAGCTTCTGCTGTTATTTTTTAAAAGAACAGGTAACTAAAAGGCTGCCTTGATCATGTAACGAATTACATGTTCTGAGCACTTCTTCCAAAATAAGGTTGTGGGTTGCTTTTTCACATTCTGTGTTGTAGCCTTTCACATGTTGACAGCTTTAGAGACAGCTTTAGTTTCTGTAATTGAATGACTCCATTCAACTTAAATGACATTTGAACGCCTTTCAGAAAAGACATTAAGTTTTGATGTCTTTATGGCCCAGGATGAATTGGATGCGTGATAGTCTCGTTCTGTTGACAGTTCACCTTTAACAAGGAGACTTGTGAATTTTACAAGTGGCTGTGATTGTCCAGATCTTAATGAGGTACTTGTTTGAATTTCAGGTCTGCCTGAAGCTGATATAGCCAAAGTCACGTGATATGTTGCCAGCCATCTTAAAGCTGCTGTTCCCATTTTTAAAATATAGTGTTAAAATTTGTAATATCTTCATGCCTGTGCTGGGCAAGACAAGTTGCTTATCGAATTCCCTCAGCTCCTCCCCACCACACCTAATATCCTGTGCTCCTCTCATGTCTGAAGTCAATTGGGTTAAGTCTACTCGAGAGTTGGTGATTCACTCTGTCAGATCTGTGCTCTACGCAGCAGGAAGATCTCTGCTATGTGCGGGATGGGTGTGGACACCTGCATCATCAGCCTGGACCAGGAGAAGGCCTTTGAAAGAGTATCACAAACCTACGTGATGGATGTGCTCTCCAAAATGGCGTTTGGGGAAAGAATCCGCAATTGGATCCAACTGCTCTACATAAACATCGGAGGCGCAATTTCAATCAATGGGTGGGAATCAGGAAGCTTTTTGATCAAAGCTGGTGTCAGGCAGGGCTGCCCCCTCTCCTGACCTGTTTGTGTGTGGCATAGAACCCTTTTCTGAGTCCATGAGGAAGGATCCAGGCATAAAGGAGGGTGTTGTGGTGGGGGTGGGGGGTTGTGGTGACGATCCCTGGCAGTGGAGGCACTCAGATCAAAGCCTCCCTGTCCAGGGACGATGTCGCCGTCTTCTGCTCGGATCCGCTGTCGGTGCACAGACTGAGCCGCATCTGCGACCAGTTTGAACTGGTCTCAGGAGCGAAGAAAGGTTGCAGCAAGAGTGAGGCCATGTTTTATGGGAACTGGGCTGACCGATCCTTTGTTCCCTTCAACGTCAGATGAAACCGAACCTGCTTTAGATCTAGGTTCCATCGAGGTGTGTGTCTCCGCGCTGGTGGAGGGTGTGGGTATGCGTTGTGACAGGTCAGCCAGTCTTCTTATTTCCAGCTCTTCAATGGAGGAGATGACCTCTGCGCTGGAGGCAAAATCCTGGATGCAGCTGAGGGATTGGCTGGCTGAGGGTGTCGGTCGCTTCGCAGAGCTCCCTGTGAACCAAAGTAGAGATAATTAGTGCATGGCAGCAGAGTCAAAAGCAGGAGAGAGGGCACTCACAGTTGCATTGAGAGAGGGATGATGTGGCGCAGGATCGTCACATGGGTGCTCACTGCCGACCTCACCATTGCTGCAGGCAGGAACCACATCCTCACCAGTCAGCGCGATGGCACACTCCTCAAAGTGGGTGAGGGGTCTAATGTGGGCCACTCCACCCCTGGTCGGGGACTTCTCCCTGCTTTTGTGAGCCAGCTTCTCCTGCATGAAAACAAATGGCGAGAGTGTGAGCCGGACTCATGGAATATTTGTGTGGTGAGCAGAGTCATGGATGGGATGAGGACATGAGCTCCAGAGGATATGAGCCTGATGGAGATGTGAGGGTGTGTGTGGGAGTTAACGGTGTTGTCCCTTGAGGTGTGAGATCCCTGTGGATGTGTGATGGGTTTCTGAGTGCGTGAGTTGACAGTGATGAGAAGAGTGACTTACCCTGGTGGAACAGATGAGAGCAAACATCCTCTTTCAGCACCTGATGGCTGTCCTGTTTTGCAGGCCATTGGCACTGACCACCGCTGCCTCCCATGTTGGTTTGGTGGCCTTGCTTGCTGGTTTTCGCCCAGAGCGGGGGTAGAGGACTTGGTGATAGGCCTCTGCAGCATCCAGTAGGCGCTCAAGGGAGGTGTCACTAAATTTGGGGGCAGAATATTTCCTCCTTTTGGCAGCCATCAGTTCCCAGTAGCTTCCTATCCTTTGAAGAGTGCCAGCTCTTTGAGGGGACGGAATTTAAATATGGCACCTGGTTTACTGAAGGACTGAGAAGTCGGCAGGGTGAGCGAATCAGAGGTCCATGACCCAGCATGTTTCCTGGGAATGCATAATTAATGGGGCGGGAATGGGACGATACAACTTGAAAAGCCATCTTGCGGATGGCAGGTTAAACGTCCTCTTTCCCACCCACCACCGCATTCAGTGCAAATCTGGGATGATTCTGCCCAAACATCAAGTTCTGGGAAGAATGGGAACTGGTCTGGGAGGTGACAACACTTTCAAGACCTTTACACAGTAGAAGAAGGGTAGAGATGGGGCACTAGTTTGTGATGACTTTGGGAGCTATCAGACTGCAGCAGGTGATATCAGTGACCCCTTCTAATTTGCTGTTCACCCTGTGTATGGGGGAATCAGCAATGCCATATACAGGAAGAAGCACCTAGATTACACTCCCATGACAGAATTGAGCAGGATGATAGAGCACTAGGCCTCATCCACATTGCATTCACATTACCTTGTGTGTTCACCATAACCAACTTGGCCTCTTTATCAATCTCTTTCGCAGAGATACCTTATTGGTCTCATTCCCTGCTCTTTCTCCAGGGCTCTAAATACTTACTTTCTTCATGTCACCTTTCGCTCTTGTGCCAATTGCCTAAATTAACAAGTGACCGAGCATCAATTGCTATTTTCGTAATGGAATTACAAACTTCTATCACTCTGTGTGACAAAGTGTTATCTAATTTCACTCTTGGAAGATCTGCTTTAATGTCCTCGTGTCCTCTTGTTACTGACATTTGTGCCGAAACAGTTTCTCCCTCTAACCCCATAAAAAATGTAATCGTTTGGGAAAACCTCTATTAAATCACTCCTTATGCTTCTCTTCTCTAAGGAGTCCAACCCCAGCTTCGCAAGTCTCCCCATACAGCTGAAGGTCCTCATTCCTGGTACCATTCTGGTAAATCTCCTCTGCACACTCTACAGTGCTTTGATACCCTTCCCAGAGTGTGGAGCCCAGACTGAACGCCTACCAGGAAACCAGACACTCAAGGAGATTTCCACTGAAGTTTTCATTTTGACCATTTTGATTTCTTTAAAATCTTTTGGGCCAATAAAACATATGGGCAATGAAAGCCCAAATCACAGTATCCCATCATGATACCTTTCAACTGCTTTTATCGAGCAGAATTAAAACTTAGTTCTGTGTAAGCATCATCATATTGCAACTAATGAAACCTCAACTCTACAATAAGTCACTCCTGGTACCCAAGTTAGATTTTGTTCATTAGCAAGAAAACCTGATGTAGAGACATGTTCCAGGTTTCTTGTATTCTATCATTCTATTTTGCTCAAACCATGAGGAGAGTAATGTAGATCTTTTTCCTGTTGTAGAGACAGTGACCTCCCATATACAGGAGAAATCTGAAATTTGTGAGATTGGTGATGTCACCAGTTGCAGCCTGGAAGGGGCCTTGGTATAAAAATGAATGCCACTTTGACACGTACACAGAGAGTGCTGGCTGTGTCCTGGCACAAAGCTCAAATTGCAATGCAGCAGGAAATGTAACTGAGTGACAGCCTCCTTTGTTCTTCTAAGAAACTGAGGCAGAAGTGATTGATGTATAAACCCCTGCACAGTGCTATACACCTACCTAATATGTGAGCTGCTTCTGCTCTCTCCTGTCTTTGCTGCTCCCCTTTGTCCTCCAGACCCTTTAGAAGAACAAAGGAGGCTGTCACTCAGTTCTGTGAAGAAAGCCAACAGCAGCAACAAACCTTGTCTCAGTGTCAGAATCAAGTTTTTAGAGTCAGGAAACAGAGCAGAACACCCAGAGGTTAATCAGCAGCATCAAATGTCAAACCAGAAACTAACCGGATTTATCATTATAACCCTTTCAGTAGTATGGCAGAAGCAGCCTTCATACCTGTTAGTGCCACATACGAACATACGACCATGGAGCAGGAGTAGCCACTCAGCCCCTCAAGCCTACTCTGCCATTCAATAAGATCATGGCTGATCTGGTTGTAATCTCCTGCCTACCCCGATAATCTTTCACCCTCTTGTTAATCAAGAACCTATCCAGCTCTGCCTTTAAAATATTCAAAGACCCTGCTTCCACCACCTTTTGAAAAAGAGTTCCAAAGACTCACAACCCTCAGAGAAAAGATTTCTCCTCAGCTCTGTCTTAAATGAGCGACCCTTTATCTTTAAACAGTGACCCCTAGTTCTAGATTCTCCCACAATCCACTCTGTCAAGACCCCTCAGGATCTAAAAAGGTTTTGATCAAGTCGCCTCTTACTCTCCTAAATTCCAGTGGATTCAAGCTTAGCCTGTCCAACCTTTCCATCCATACCTGGAATTAGTCTAGTAAATCTTCTCTGAACTGCTTCAAACACATTTACATCTTTCCTTAAATAAGGAGACCAGCACTACACACAATATCCAGATGTGATCTCACCAATGTCCTGTACAACTGAAGCATAACCTCCCCACTTTTGTAATCAATTCCACTCAATAAACAATGACATTTTATTAGCTCTCCTAATTACTTGCTATACCTGCATATTAGCTTCATGCACTGGGACACCCAGATTCCTCAGAATCCCAGAGCTCTGCAACCTCTCAACATTTAGGTAATGTGCTCCGTTTTTATTCTTCCTGTTAAAATAAACAATTTCACATTTGCCCACTTTATATTCTATTTGCCAGATCTTTGCCTACTCACTCAACCTATCTATGTCACTTTGTCTTTGTGTCCTCTTCACAACTTTTTTCCTACCTATCTTTGTGTCGTCAGCAAATTTAGCAAACAAACCATCTGTCCCTTCGTCCTTGTGAAAAGTTGAGGACCCAGCACTGGATCCCTGTGGCGCACCATTCACTATATCCTGCCAACCGGAAAATGACCCATTTATGGCTACCCACTGTTTCCTGTTAGCTAGCCAATCTTCTATCCATATCAATATGTTATCCCCTACACCATGCGCTTTCATTTTCTGCAATAACCTTTGATGTGGCACTTTATCAAATGCCTTCTGGAAATCTAAGTACAGTACATCCACCGGTTCCCCTTCATCCGCAGCACATGTCACTCTTTCAAAGAGTCCAATAAATTAGTCAAACATGATTTCCCTTTCATAAAACCACGTTGACTCTGCCTGATTGCCATAAACTTTTCTAAATGCCCTGTTATAACATCTTTAATAATAGCTTCTAATATTTTCCCTATGACAGATGTTAAGCTAACTGGCCTGTAGTTTCCTGCTTTCTGTCTCCCTCCCTTTTTGAAAAACGGAGTTACATTTGATAATTTCCAATTTAATGGAACATTCCCCAAATCTCAGGAATTTTGGAAATTAAAACCAACTCATCAACTATTTCACTAGCCACTTCTTTCAAGATCTTAGTGTTAAGCCCATCAGGACCCAGGGATTTGTCAGTTCACAGTTCTGACAATGTACTCAATACCACTTCTCTGGTAATTGTAATTCTCCTGAGTTCCTCCCTCCCTTCCATTTCCTGATGTACAGCGATTTCTGGGATATTACTTGTATCCTCTGTAATGAAGAGTGATTCAAAATACATGTTCAATTCATCTGCCATCTCCTTACTTTCCATTATTAATTCCCAGACTCACTTTTGATAGGAGCAAACACTCACTTTGTTAACTCTTCTTATTCAAATATCTACATAAACTCTTATTACCTGTCTTTATATTTCTAGCTCACTTTCTCTCGTACTAACTTTTCCACTGTCATTCTTGGCTGTTCTTCATATTCTGTCTAATCTTCTGATCTGCCACTCATCTTTGCGTAATTATATGTTTTTTCTTTAAGTTTGATACTGTGTTTAACTCTTTAGCTAACCACGGATGGTTCCTCCGCTTGGAATTTTTCTTTCTCATTGGAATGTATATATTCTATGTATTCTGAAATATCCCTTTAAAAGTCTTCCACTACATCTCTATTGACCTAACCCTTAACCTCATTTTCCAGTTCACTCTCGCTACCTCTGCTTTCATGCCTTCATAATTTCCCTTATTTAAGTTTAAAATACTAGGCTTGGACCTAGCCTTCTCTCTCTCAAACTGAATGTAAAATTCAATCTTTTTATGATTGCTGCTACCATACCTTCACTAAGAGGTTATCAATTAATCCCATCTGTACCACAATACCAGGTCCAGTATAGCCTGCTCTCTTTGCTAATGTCTTTAATTTCTTCAATGTTTCTTTACATTGTTTCCATCTCATTCATCTATGCAGCAGTTTACAGCACAGAAATGAGCTGAGATAATTTCACTTTGGGTACAATCGGGAAATTGCACTGGAAGAACACTTGAAATTGTGCTGGTTCGGTTAGGCATCTGGCCACCAATTCATTTGGAAAATCATTAATGCAAAATCTCCCTGAACCAACACAAGGCAGAATAATAAAAAGTAACTTTATTTTCTCTGTACTCCATGATGCAGTTGAACAGTAGATGACAGATAATGTTTCAGTGATATATTTGAAACTTGTTTGTCATAATAAAATGAGAATTTGTAATTTGGGTGACCAGTTGTCCCTGAGTAAGCTGATTTAAAATGGCAGAAAAAAAACTATACTGAACCACTTAATTGTTTCATTGGGGCATATCAGTAAGTTTCTTATTAAATTAAACAATTCTGATGCGACAAAAACTTTTAAAACATGCTCTTGTCCACTACATGCTTTAACCTGGTCTCGCAGGGTATAGCAGAGTGGTGCAACTCCCCTGTTTACGATGAGCAGACGTAACAGTCAACAGAACAATGTTTTTACAGCTGCCTGACCATGCTTTACATTTCTTCTTAAACTGCTCCTCACTAAGAGTTGCTTTTCTCACCTTCAATGTGCTATTTACATGTGGGCATTTGCGCTGAAGTTCAGCCCAGGCCCTTGCAATTTTTCTCCTGTGCAGCTAGGCCAGACACTGCCCTCTGTTGGATTTCTGTGTAACTGCAGGCACAACCACATAAAGGCAGTTGTCCGCATTAGAAAATAGGGTGACAGCACCTGTACCCCGCTTCACCCTAAACAAAAACAGAATTACCTGGAAAAACTCAGCAGGTCTGGCAGCATTGGCGGAGAAGAAAAGAGTTGATGTTTCAAGTCCTCACCAATATCACCAACTTCAACACCTCTGTGTTCCTTTGGCTGTGACATCTTTTGATTATCTGCTCCTATCACTGCTTGCTTGTCCCTACAACCACACACCCCCCTCCACTTCTTTCCCCCTACCCAACCACTCACGCCACCCGCACTGCCCCCCCCCCCCCCCCCCCCCCCCCGCCCCACCTCCCCCCACCTTAAACCAGCTTATATTTCACCCCTCTCCTTGGATTCACCTAGTTCTGTTGAAGGGTCATGAGGACTTGAAATGTCAACTCTTTTCTTCTCCGCCGATGCTGCCAGACCTGTTGAGTTTTTCCAGGTAATTCTGTTTTTGTTTCCCCGCTTCACCCTGTTGGCTGCAGTTTCTTTTGCCTGTGCCAGCCTTCCTATCCTTTGTGCTGCACCCTCCTTCCCTCCACTTTGCTCGGCACCAGCTTTAGCGAACCCAAGACCACAGCTCATTCTTTTAAACTCCAGAAAATATTGGCCACTCCATTCAATCTGTACTGAACCATTGTTGCATCCCTACAATGGAAATTATATCCTTCATTTGGTGAGGAGACCAAAACAATGGTACACAATATTCTGGGTATGATCTCACCAAAGCTCCGTATGTTGCAGCAAGAATTCATGTAAACACAAATAAGGATCCTGGGCTTTATAAATTGAGGCGTGGAGTGCAAAAGGAAAGAAGTTATGCCAAACTGTTACAAAGCACTGGTTAGGATACAGCTGAAGGAACAGCAAGTGATGGAAGGTAAGAAATGCATATCACGTATAGAGAAGCTTTATCTGATTGCGCGGTGCAGCAACACAAAGGTTGACAATTCTTCAGGTGCGAACCCTGGTGAGCACCACTAATCTTTTCCGACTATTATACCATTGTCCAATAACACAGAGTGAAATGTGCTCCTGTTACATTTTCCTGAAACTGAAGTCGGTTAAACTCAGCAGCCCATGTTGAGCAATGTACATTGAGTTTGGCTGCTGGGTAGTGATGCAGCAATGATGTCATAGCACAGTGACCAATCCTAAGACGCCCCAATGCTCAGGCCCAAGAATCCAGGCCCAAGTGTCACTCCGTGCTGAGATTCTACCTCTTCCCGGTGTTGGGAAGAATGGATGTGGCTATGTTACCAGGGAACCCCCCCCCATTCAATTGGTACCTGCTGTATCACCTATCCCTTGTGGAAAAGTTTATGCAGAAAAACATGTTGACCACAAGTCCATCAGGCAGTGGGCTGCACATATTGTAATGTGGCCCTGCGGGAAAAGGAGACAGTGAATGCTGTCAGGTGGTTTCCTGAGCTAACTGTCAAAGTAATTTGGCAGAATGCCTCATCACCAAAACTTTCAAATTAGCATTAGGATGTAGCTTGGCTGGCAGTGACAAAGGCCCTCCCTGTCAGATCCTTTTGACACACCTGGACTCTCACCCCATCAGTACTCTCCAGGTGCCCCCAGTGGGGAAGAGATCATTGTCCAACACCCTCCAGGATGTGCCTTTACAAAGCAGGTCTGGAACTCAGGTTTAACTCAACCTTAATTTTCATAATTGATAAACATCAATTGCCATTTGGGGAGAGAGGTCCAAGTTTTATCATACTTTGTGTGTGCAAGTGCTTCCTAATTTTAATTCCTGAAAGCTCTGCCTCTAATCTTTACGCTGTGCCCCTTGGTTCTAGACTGCCAAATCACTGAAATGATTTCTCTCCACCTGCCCTTTCTGTTCCCTGTAATATTTTGAACATCTTGAAAACTTTGATCAAATTAGGCCAGGACCTTCTAAAGACATGTTCCCTGGCCCAGAATTGATTCCAGATCACAGCGATGAAAGCACTACTCCCGAATCACTAGGACTTCCACCCTATCACAGACCTGGCCTTTTTTCCCTTCCTACCTTCCCCCTCTTTCCCTGCCTCTGGACCTCCTCAAAACCTGTTATGTCTAAAGCAGGAGCTGTGGAGAGAAACAGAAATAACATTTCAGCTGAACAACCTTTTCTCAGAACAATTCATTGACCTGAAACATGAACTCTGTTCCTCTCTCCACAGATGCTGTCAGTCCTGCTAAGTATTTCCAGCATTTTCTGTTTTCTGATTTGACTTCAGATATCCTTGTCACCTCGTTCATAACTGCATCTTGTAGTTTCACTTTGTTTCTCGATCTCATTAGATCATGAGTATGTCTACCTTACAGCATTGCCAGCTGCAGTCTACTTCACCCATGCCAGCCTACCTGTCCTCTGTGTTGTACTCTCCTCCCCTCCCCTAACACTGTGCTGACTAGTTCCGAGGTACCAGCCTTAGTGAAGCCAAGATCGTCTCTCATTCTTCTAGACTCCAGAGGATATAGACCACATGACTCAATCTCTTTCACCTGAGGAATAAATCTTCTGAACCATTGTTGCTCCTCCTGCTCCTCGAGGCTTTTTACCTGCTCCATGTGGCAGGATCATGTCTCCTGAATCCACTGACAGACGCTTTCCCCTTGCCTCCAGCACACATCTTGGGGCCCAACTTTGGGCATGAAAGCTGAGTGAGCTGAAGTGAACTGGGAAACTAAGATAGAGAACAGATCAATAGAGAAGCAGTGGCAAATATTTAAAGGGATATTTCAGAACCAACAGTGGATCCAAGCAGAAGACGGTGACATCCTCCATGTACAGGGAGGTTTTGACCTGAGTGCTTCCACTGCTAGGGATTGTCACTCCTCTTATGATTCAATCCTTCCTGATGGACTCAACCAAGGCTTATATGCAACACACGCACGTCTGCATGCAAGTTTACAGCACAGAAACAGCCTGGGGCAGTTCTGTTTTGGCTGTAATGTTGAAAACTTGCCCAAATAGCACTTGAAATTGCACTAATCGGGTGAGACTGTAAATTAGCATTGATTAACTTGCATCATCACAAATGTAAAATTTACCATGAACCAACAGAATTGCAATTGGGCACAGTAATAGAAAGTAATCCCCCTTTTCACATGACTAAGTATTGCTTGATATATTTGGGAGTGCTAACCTGATGAATTTTTATTAATACACTTGAAAATGCATCACTTGGAAAAAATAAGCATTTTCAATCAGAATGTCCAATCATCCTGAAGTAAACTAATTTAATGATACTGTCAAATTCACAGAGAATGCATTAACAAACTATACTGATCCAGTTAATATTCACTGGTGCGCGCTAATCAGTTTCTTCTTAAATTAAGTACTCTTAAATGTGATAAAAACTTCTGAAACATGTCCATATGTCCACTCCATACATCGACCTGGTATTGCAGTGCTTCCAGGAGTGGTGCAGTGGTGACTGTGCCTTCTTCATTAGGAGAATCCTGTGGAGTCGAAGTTGCCGACATCTACTGTCTGCAGGACTTCGTCAGCACTGGATACTTTGGCGTCACTTTCAAGAATGTTGCTGCGTGCATGATGTTCCTCAAGGTGTTTGAGGAGAAGAGAAACCAGCCACAGCTGAGAATCCTCACGGTGAAGCCACTTTTTGCTCTGCCGTTGCAATGGGACCGTGTGGTGACTGTGCAAGTCCAAAACTCCCATGTCCCTGTCATCGATATTCTCACCTTCCTTGCCAGGTACGTCGTCAAGGTTGGGAACGGCACCAAGGTCAAGAACGCTCGTGGATTTAACCAGAAAACGCCAGGTCAAGGTGACATTCAAGATGGATGTAAAGAAGCAATCCTCCGCTCACACTCCAGTTGGGTTTTGAAACATGTACATGTTGAAAAGTAAAGAAAGTAGATGTTTGTAAGAGAACTATCTTTAGCATTGAAAATCCCCTGGAAAGTGTGGGTGCATCGTTCCCAGAGATACTGCAATACCAGGTCGATGTGTGGAGTGGACAGAACAAGCCCCTATTCCATCTCAAAAACAGAATTAGCTGGAAAAAACTCAGCAGGTCTGGCAGCATCAGAGAAGAAAAGAGTTGACGTTTTGAGTCCTCATGACTCTTCAACAGAACTGAGTGAATCTAAGGAGAGGGGTGAAATATAAGCTGGTTTAAGGTGGGGGGGGTGGTTGGGTGGGGGGAGAGAAGTCGGGGGGTGGTGTGGTTGTAGGGACAAGCAAGCAGTGATAGGAGCAGATAATCAAAAGATGTCACAGACAACAGAACAAAAGAACACAGAGGTGTTATTATCCAAACAAATGTGCTAATTAAGAATAGATGGCAGGACACTCAAGGTACAGCTCTAGTGGGGGTGGATTGGAAAGACTAACAGGGCATAAAAGATTTAAAAATAATAGAAATAGGTTGGAAAAGAAAAATCTATATAAATTATTGGAAAAAACAAAAGGAAGGGGGAAGAAACAGAAAGGGCCTGGGGATGGAAGAGGGAGCTCAAGATCCAAAGTTGTTGAATTCAATATTCAGTCCAGAAGGCTGTAAAGTGCCTAGTCGGAAGATGAGGTGCTGTTCCTCCAGTTTGCGTTGGGCTTCACTGGAACAGTGCAGCAAGCCAAGGATAGACATGTGGGCAAGAGAGCAGGGTGGAGTGTTGAAATAGCAAGTGACAGGGAGGTTTGGGTCATTCTTGTGGACAGACTGCAGGTGTTTTGCAAAGCGGTCACCCAGTTTATGTTTGGTCTCTCCAATGTAGAGGAGACCGCATTGGGAGCAACAAATACAATAGACTAAGTTGGGGGAAATGCAAATGAAATGCTGCTTCACTTGAAAGGAGTGTTTGGGCCCTTGGACGGTGAGGAGAGAGGAAGTGAAGGGGCAGGTGATGCATCTTTTGCGTGGGCATGGGGAGGTGCCATAGGTGGGGGTTGAGGAGTAGGCGGTGATGGAGGAGTGGACCAGGTTGTCCGGGAGGGAACGATCCCTATGGAATGCCACCGGGGGGGGTGAAGGGAAGATGTGTTTGCTGATGGTATCATGCTGGAGTTGGTGGAAATGGCGGAGGATGATCCTTTGAATGTGGAGGCTGGTGGGGTGATAAGTGAGGACAAGGGGGAACCCTATCATGTTTCCGGGAGGGAGGAGAAGGCGTGAGGGCGGATGCGCGGGAGATGGGCCGGACATAGTTGAGGGCCCTGTCAACGACTGTGGGTGGAAAACCTTGGTTAAGGAAGAAGGAGGACATGTCAGAGGAACTGCTTTTGAAGGTAGCATCATCAGAACAGATGTGACAGAGGCAAAGGAACTGAGAGAATGGGATGGTGTCCTTACAGAAAGCGGGGTGTCAGGAGCTGTAGTCGAGGTAGCTGTGGGAACCGGTAGGCTTTTAATGGATATTGGTGGACAGTCTATCACCAGAGATTGAGACAGAGAGGTCAAGGAAGGGAAGGGAAGTGTCAGAGATGGACCATGTGAAAATGATGGAGGGGTGGAGATTGGAAGCAAAATTAATAAATTTTTTCAAGTCCCGACGAGAGCATGAAGCAGCACCGAAGTAATCATCGACGTACCGGAGAAAGAGTTGTGGAAGCGGGCCGGAGTAGGTCTGGAACAAGGAATGTTCCACATACCCCATAAAGAGACAGGCATAGCAGGGGCCCATGCGGGTACCCATAGCCACACCTTTTATTTGGAGGAAGTGAGAAGAGTTGAAGAAGAAATTGTTCAGTGTGAGAACAAGTTCAGCCAGACGGAGGAGAGTAGTGGTGGATGGGGATTGTTCGGGCCTCTGTTCGAGGAAGAAGCTAAGGGCCCTCAGACCATCCTGGTGGGGGTGGAGGTGGAGAGGGATTGGAACTGGAAATTGTTGATGTGACGTATTCCATCTCCCTGCTCCAAAAATCAATTTAATATATGGTCCCCAGATAAGGGACGTATCAGATATTAAACTGATAAGAACAGATTTTTTTTTTGAAAACTATATTCATAAAATATCTGGCAGAACATTCCAAAACATTTCAAAATCACCATCACATAAGTACAAACAGATTCATCTTTTACAACATGTATCACAAGGTGTATCAATACAATCAATGAATATTACAATCAGTTCAATATGGTCAATGCAGACCATCAGACAAAGGTATTGGAGTTATCAGGATTCTGTAGCACTCTGAGGTGCTTCAATACATTTATAATACACTTAGAATTCACTGCATACATTCATTTTGAGCTGTACATCCCGAGGGTCTCTATACAGTTCCCAGTCCCTTGGTGCACTGTGGCAGAAAGGTCTTAGACTGCGACCCTTCCCCATTGCAGCATTACGGTGCCTGCCCCAAGCTGTACTGTGTCCTTCAGCACGTAGTCCTGGACTTTGGAATATGCCAGTCTGCAACACTCGGTCAGGGACAACTCTTTGCACTGGAAGACCGACAAGTTACGAGCATACCAAAGGGTGACTTTCACCGAGTTGATGATCCTCCAGCTGCAGTTGATGTTTGTCTCGGTGTGCGTCCCTGGGAACAGCCCGTAGAGCACAGAGTCCTCTGTCGCAGAACTGCTCGGGACGAACCTCGACAGAACCTCGACAGAAACCACTGCATCTCTCTCCAGCCCTTCTTTGCAAAGGCACAATCTACAAGGAGGTAACAACGGTCTCTTCCCCACCACAGCCACCTCGAGGGCAACATGCTGAGGGGGTGAGACTCCTGGTGTGTAGGAAGGATCTGAAAGGGAGGGGCTTTCTCACCACCAGCCAAGCTATGTCTTGGTGCTTGTTGGAAAGCTCTGGCGATGAGGCATTCTGCCAAATGACTTTGTCAGTCTGCTCGGGAAACCATCCCACCAGGTCCACCCTCTCCTTTTCCCTCAGGGCCTCTAAGACGTTACGTGCCGACCACTGCCTGATGGACATGTGGTCAAAGCTGTTTCTCTGCATACATTTTCACACGAGTGACAGGTGGTACGGCACGGTCCAACTACTTGGAGCATTCCGCAGCAGCGTGGCCAGACCCATCCTTCATAACACTGGGGACAGGTAGAACATCAGCATGTAGTGACACTTGGTGTTTCGTCCTGAGGGTCTACGCACAGCTTGATGCAGCCACACACAAAGGTGGCCATAAGTATGAGGGCGATGTTGGGCACGTTTTTTCCCCTTTTATCTAGAGGCTTGTACATCGCGTCCCTGCGGCCACGATCCATTTTCGACCTCCAGATAAAGCAAAAGATGGCTCAGGTGATCACCACCACGCAGGAGTGTGGAATGGGCCAGACCTGCGCCACGTTCAGCAACAGCGAGAGTGCCTCACACCTGATGACCAGGTTCTTACCCGCAATGGAGACGGAGCGTCGCTCCCACATGCCCAGTTTTCTTTTCACCGTAGACTCTCGCTCCTTCCAGTTTCTAACACATGCCCCGGTCCCTCCGAACCATATCCCCAACACCTTCAGACCGTCAGCCCCTGCGGTGAAGGGGACAAAAGACTGGTCTGACCAGTTCCCAAAGAACATGGCCTCGCATTTCCCACGATTTACCTTGGCTCCCGAGGCCAGTTTGAATTGGTCGCAAATGTGGCTCAGTCTGCGCACCGACAGTGGATCCGAGCAGAAGACGGTGACATTGTCCATGTGCAGGGAGGCTTTGATCTGATTGCCTCCACTGCCTGGGATCGTCACTCCTCTTATGCCCCGATCCTTCCTGATGGACTCAGCAAAGGGTTCTATGCAACACATGAAAAGAATAGGCGAGAGAGGGCAACCCTGCTTAGCTCCAGATTTTATCGGAAAGCTATCTGATTCCCACCCATTGATTGAGACTGCACGACTGGTGTTGGTGTGGAGCAGTTAGATCCAATTGCGAATTCCCTCCCCAAAAGCCATTTTGGAGAGCACATCCACCATGTAAGTGTGCGATATTCTGTCAAAGGCTTTCTCCTGATCCAGGCTGGTGAGGCAGGTATCCACACCCCTGTCCTGTACATAGGCAATCGTATCCCTGAGCAGCGCGAGGCTGTCAGAGATCTTCCTGCCCGGCAGAGTGCAGGTCTGGTCAGGGTGAATCACCAATTCCAGAGCGGAATTGACCCGATTGGCGATGACCTTGGACAGAATCTTATAGTCCACGTTCAACAGTGAAATGGGTCTCCAATTTCTAATTTCCTCCCTTTCTCCCTTGTGCTTGTAGATGAGGGTGACGATGCCTTTCCTCATGGACTCTGACATGCTGCCAGCCAGGAGCATACTCTCGTACACTTCTAGCAGGTCTGGGCCGATCCAGTCCCACAGAGCCGAATACAACTCCAACAGCAAGCCGTCGCTTCCGGGAGTTTTACTCTTCTTGAAGGACTCAAGGGCCTCAGTCAGTTCGTCAGAAGTTAGATGTTTGTCCAGCCTCTCCCGTGTACTGTCGTCTCCAAACTTTGTAATCCTTCTTGAGTTCCTCAATGTTCTCTGGGGTCAGCAGTTGCAAGTGTAGCTTCCATGACCCCCTGCCCACCCTCAGGTCTTCCTCTAAGTGGCACTCAGCCAGTAGGAGGCAGTGGTCAGAGAAGAACACCGGCTTGACGTTGGTGGATCTGACTGCAAATGCATGGGACACAAACAGGAATCCTATCCTGGAACGGATGGACCCGTTTGGCAGTGACCAGGTGTATCTACGCTGCGCTCCGTCTGCAGGGTTGTTGAAGACGTCATGCAGCTTGGCATCCTTTACTGTTTCCATCAGGGATCTGGATGTAGCGTCTGATGTGCTGTCGGCCCTGCCGGATCGTCCAGCCACATCGGTGATGCAGTTGAAGTCGCCGCCCAGAATGACCGGCCTGGAGGTCACCAGCAGCAATGGGAGCTGTGAAAAACTGCCAGCCGCTCGGCTTTTTGTGCTGGGGCGTATACGTTAATTAACCGGAGTGGAGCATTCTTGTACATTAAGGCGGCTATGAGGAGGCGCCCGCCCACCACCTCCTTAACCTCAGATACAGTGAAGTTGACTCCCCGCAGCAGAATACCCAGGCTGGAGGAACTAGAGTCGTTTCCTCCTGACCAGATCGATGGCCCATGGGACCACCATCCTGGCCAATGCCTGTAGGAGCTGAGGTGCGGTATCGCACACTCCTGCAGAAACAACAGGTCAGCTTTGACCTTGGCAAGGTAGTCCAATGTCACAACACATCGCGTAGTAGATTTAATGCTACGCACATTTATGGATACAATCTTTACACCCATTTTAAAGCATTTAGGCTCTGAGAGTCCCAGACCTTTGGTCTGCTCCTGCATACCCATGGTGTTCAGAAATTGCCTCACTTTGGTTGGGCTGAGGAAACTGTCCTGAACCTCCCCATTGGCAATGTTTTTCTCAGGTGGCATCTGGGGGTTCGTTCATGTCGAGGAACCAACAGGCCCTAGATTTGGTATGTGCAATGAGAAGGGGGTAATTAATAACCTTGTTGTACAGGGTCCTTTAGGGAACAGTGAGGATAACATAACAGAATTCTTCATTAGGCTGGAAAGTGAAGTAGTCTGACCTTGGATTTCCAAAACGCATTTGATAGGGTGCCACATCAAAGTACATCACACTTACAGGTTCCCCTTTATTCACATTACTGGTCAAAGAACTCTAATAAATTAGTCAAACATAATATCCCTTTCACAAAACCATGTTGACTCTGCCTAAATATAATCAGATTGGCCAGCAGCAGAAGTTCCATTCTCACCTCGTTAATGCTGCTCCCAGCAAATCATCATCGTGGGGCAACCCTTTTTAGAGTCAGCAAGCTGCTGACCAACTTGTGAACCAGCAGTGGCGGGGCGCGAGCAACTTGACCCCTTGTAAAATTCAGTTCATAAGAACATAAGAAATAAAAACAAGAACAGACCATTTGGTCCCTCAAGCCTGATCTACCATTTAGTAAAATGATGGCCTTAATTCCACTTTTCCGCCTGCTTCCATTAACTATTGATTACCTTGTAGATCAAAAATCTGTAACTCAGCCTTAAATATGTTCAATGACCGAACCTCCACTGCTCATTGGGGTAGAGATCTCCAAAGATTAACATCCCTTAGAGAGAAGGAGCCTGCTCATCTCCATTTTAAATGGGAGACCCCTTATTTTGAACCTGTGTTTCCAAATTGTACATTTCCCACAGGAAAACATCCTCTCAGCCTCCACACTGTCAAGCCCCTTCAGAATTTTATATCTTTCAATAAGGTCAACTCTCATTCTTCTGAAATCTAATGAGTAGAATCCCAACCTGCTCAATCTTTCCTCATCCTAGGAATCAACTAGTGAACTTCTCTGAACAACCTCAATGCAAGTGTATCTATCTGTAAATAAGGAGACCAAAACTGTACTCCGTATTCTAGGTGTGATCATACCAATGCCCTGGACAGTTATAAGAAAATTTCCCCACTTTTATTTGGGATCAATTGCAATTGGAAGTCCAGTTCTATGCAGGGTAGCCCCTCTGGTTTTCCCACCAGACCAAAACCAAGTCTCAGTTATTGCTCTAATCTCCAAAATACATCGACCTAACTTTCTGATTGTAATGCTGACAGTAATCTGTTTTTAAAAAATAGCTTACTGCCAGGCCATGCAATTATTTTTTATTATGTTCAGGGCAGTCGGTAAATATAGTGGTTGTGGTTGTGATACATTATCCCTCCTTCTCCTCCTAAATTTCGCAAGTGTTTAAAACAGTGGAAGTTACAGTTTTCTCAGTTACATTTGATTGTTGCCCTTTAGAACAAAATTGTTCATGTTTCCAATGAGATGCTGAAGCATACTGCCAGAAAGCTTGGGTCAGTATCTCTAAAACTCTGCACAGCTCAGCTCAACCTGCATCTCCTGATCATGAGCTGTCTGTGAACGATTCTAATTGCAAAAAGGTATAGAGTAATGAATGGCTGAGACTCACTCCTTGTTTTATTCTTTCACAGGAAGTGGCCATCACTAGGCTAGCATTTATTGTCCATCCCTAATTGTCCTTGAGAAGGTGGTGGTGAGCTGCCTTCTTGAACTGCTAGAGTTCTTGTGCATCCACAGTGCTGTTAGGGAGGGAGATCCAGGCTTTTGACCCAGTAATAGTGAAGGAACAGTGATATATTTCCCAGTCAGGATGGTGTGTGGCTTGAAGGGGAACTTGCAGATGGTGCTGTCCCCATGCATCTGCCACCCTGGTCCATCTAGGAGGTAGAAGTTGCAGGTTTGGAAGGTGCTACCCTGCTGTTAGGAAAGCTGTTAAAAGTTCTTACAACATTGTTGTCTCAGGAATTACTAGAGATGAGGTGTTTACCAAAAAAAGTTTTTGCTCTTCTCAAAGACTTTTAAAACACTTCATAAAACTTCATCCCTTTATTTAAAGTTACACATGTCAAACTGATCTCCCTGAGATCTCTGTGCCTCAGCGAGATCTCTGCATTCTTCTGCGCACATGTGGGGAAGAGCACAGGGAATGACTCAGGGAATCCCCTATTCCCATCCCCTGCACAGGGAACGACCCAGGGAATCACCCACCCCCACCCCCAGCACAGGGAACGATTCAGGGAATCCCCTATTCCCACCCCCTGCACAGGGAACGACTCAGGGAATCTCCCACCCCCACCCCCTGCACAGGGAACGACTCAGGGAATCCACACCCCACCCCACACCCCACATCCCCCCCTTAATTAGTCCACCCACATAAAATGGCAACTGGCCCCCGATTGGGGGCATCAATTGGGTTCACGCCCGCCCCTGCACAACTCCCCCCGATGGGGGGAAAATTCAGCCCATGAATATATTTCAATCTGCGTCATTGGGCAGTGAGAGAAAAGCTCAAAGGATCAATGATATCCTCAGGCTCGGTGTTCATACTTGAATTGTTGGTCTTTGTGTCATCGCATCTCACATTTAGACAAAATGCTTTATAGTCAGGTTGATATAAATTGGAATATTTCTTCCCTTCTATCACTTTACAGATAAACTGCTTTATGCAATGTGCTGCTGACCGTGGAGAATGGCCTTGGCTGACCTCTTTCTCCGGACATGCTTATTCGGACCGTCCACTTTAACTGGCTTCTCGTGGAAGCCGCTCAGCAGCTCCTACCCGGCAAAACCGATGTGGCTGATTTCTTACCTTTACCACTAACTTCCTCATTTTTAAATTCATCCACTCGCAGTTGACATTTTGTTCAAATCGATGGGATTTTTCTTTGTCCGAAAGCCGTGCAGATCCGACTAATAATAATGGATCTTTCTAATGGTGATCAGAGAAACAATGACCGGGACATCCATCTCTGTTTGTCCCCCTGTTGGAGCCACTGTCCTGGGTCATGGGAGAAACTCCATTTCCTGACCACTGTTTCCATCCCTGGCATCTGTCTAAATCTGAGCTCCTTTATTCACAACAAATCCTGACCCCAAGATGAGCTTCCGAACACTGAGCTCCACCCGGATTTCCCTCCACTCCTGTTTCTTTCCGCTCACCCAGCGTTTTTCCAGCTCCCTCTTTTATTTCCACAAACTCTAATTTTCCTAATGACGGTTTTCCGTTCATTCCCCGATAGTTTGTGACTCCCGCCCGCCCACCGCTGCTGCCCCCCAGATCCCCCCACCGACACCGCCCACCCCCGAGCACCGCCGCCACCATCTCGATATTTTGCCCTCGGTCCGTTTCTCTCCCGTTTGATTCTCGATCGCCGCGCGCGCCATTCATTTTACCGCCAAAACCAACCGCCGCCTCCTGATCCCCAGTAACGGCCGCGTGACCCGGCTCAAACCTCGCGAGAGCGCCCCGGAGCAGCCCCTCGTCTCCCCGGCAACGACCGCGTGACCCGGCTCAAACCTGGCGAGAGGGCCCCGGTGTAGCTTCTCGATCCCCAGCAACGGCTGCGTGATTAGTAGGCATCAATTTGCCCTAAATCTTGGAGCTGTGTAAAGTCTGAACAAGTGCATGACATAGATGTTAAGTTCTGAATGGGTGCACCACGTTTACAACACTCGCATTTGGCAGGTTAGTGATGAGTTCATTTTTCTTTAAAGAAAGGAAACATGGGCTGGGGCGTGTCCTGAGCTCTGGTAATTAGGACACAACTAATGTGGTGGGCAGATGCTGATACTGGTCAGATAGAATGTTGGAAGTGGAGATGGAGATGAAATGGGTGCAGTGCCCACAACCAAATTTAACATCATTTTAATTTCCCAGTGTTTAATGCAGTTTGTTCGTGTAATACAGGATTAAATTTAAAAACAAACACTGGAATATGACCTTGGAAACTGTCAAAAAAATGTCCAAATTTTTAAAGAGCACTACTCGGATTTGGTTTTCCCTTTTCTTTGAGAGGTGGATATGCAGCTGTAACATGGGCCTTCTCAGCAGTGACTCTTGGCCAGTTTCTGCTGTGTGATTTCTAGCATTTCCAGCTACTTTCTGCCCTGGGGTTTCACCTCAGCATACGTTTTGTGCACCTCTTGTGCACACTTCACAAGCTTGCTACTGCCAGGATTACTACTTTTGCTTTACTTTGAAAAGTAAGCTACAATTGACTGATCCTCTGCTCAGTGCAAATTTTGCAGTTTGGATGGTGCTGAATATGCTAAAGTTCGTCCAGAGGCAGCCAAGTCCATGATATTACCCTCACTGCTTAAGCAACCCTTGGTCGAAGGCACATACCTTCTGCATAATCCATTTGGTCAGCGTCAACTCTGATAATTTTTGTGTATTGAATAAACCAATATCATTATAGAATGATGGTAATACTCAAAAATATAGTTCACACGCAATTTCCCTTGTTCTCCAGTCTGAAGTTGCTGTCCATTAGTGACTGATACTGATTAGCATTTTGATTATTATCAATGATTCAGATCCCCTGCATTTGAAGAACAGTTTTTTTCACTTTATGTGATAACATCTAACAATGACCCTGGAACAAATTCCAGGCAGATTCAGTGAATCTGCTTTTACAAGCTCCTCTCCTTTTTCCAAGCACAGCACCTCTTGCAGACGGAGAGCTTCAAATGCAAAGAGGAATGAGCTGGTTGAGTGGGTGAACCTGCTGAAAGTAATGTCTGGGAACAGTGGAATCAGATTAAAGCTTAACTGTTTTTATTGTTAATTCAACAATTTACAGACTTTATTATATCCTTTAGGAAGAAGGGGCTTGCCTGAAGGTGGCAGCTCCAAGTTTTACTTCGCTTGACTTTTTTTGTACAATTATCACATGAGAGATTTGGATGGGCATTTTTCTCATCATGTACAGGGGTGAAATGAGAACGACCAGAATGTTGACTGAAGCTTTGCACTTTCACACTGATTTTAATTTGGTGGGGAGGTTTTCTTTCCGGGACAGAGATGGGCATTTTAGAAGATGCAGGCAGCAAATCAACTTGCAGATTCACACTGTCGGCATGAAGCTTAAATGACCAAATAGTGTCTATGGGGGAGTATTGTTGATACACGAACCATTGGTCCTATAGGGTGTAATAGACAGAGATACCTTGATGTCAACTGGCCCACAAGTTCCAGTTCCCAGCATGTGCACCTTCGTATTGAAGCTCAGAGCTGGCAATGTGAATTCATAACTTGCACCTTTTATAGAGCCTGTTATTACACACTGACTCAGCTACAATTAAGAATTAATGTTTTCAAAAGCTCTTGAAGCTATTAAGCAACAAGATATTAAGTAATTGCATAAAAAGACTGACAATTAAGCACAGCTTGCTTTTGTGTCTGTCTGGGGGTTGAGTAACTGGAATTTTGATGTTGCTGAAATTGTCTGGAGTTGGATTCCAGACTTTGATTTTTCTTGCATCCCCTCCAAAACTTTCAAGAAAAGGATCATTAAAGGAAATTGCATGATGGTTCAAACCACAATGCAGGTGCTGTAGTGTCCGGACTGTCACATGACCGGCTGTGAGAGAAACGCAGCTGGGAAGATGCTGCGTTAACAGCAGTGCAGTAATATCTTAACAGGAGTAATTTCAGCACAAAGATATCGAGATTGGGAGGGTCCAAAATAACAGGCAACACTGAATTAATGCAAGAGTTATTTGAATTCATCTCTGAAAACAATACTATTGTGACTTTCTTAATTCACTGGACCACTTCTAATGTAGTAACTTTAAACTGGTGCTGAAAACTGACAGGTATGTTGGCTGTATATTTCTGCTCTGTTTCTCTGCAGGATTCCTTTCTGTGGCATATCCCATGGCTACGACACCTTGAGGCTCCCCTTCTACCATCTCATCACCATCAATAAGACATGAGTTGGAGTTCTGAGTATGTGTATAGCTGCCTCCCCTGCAGGTTGCCCCCAGACTACTCAAATGCCACAAATACCAACATATGCTGCAGGGAGAACCCATCTTCTCTTCAACCACTAAGGCTGCTGTAAGCTTGGTCACTATCTGTTTGCCTACCCAGCGTGCGCCAAATGCCCAATGCAGTAACGACACTAAGATTTGGGGCAGGGGGGTGGCCTCAAAGGCTAAGGCTACCTGCTGGGTAAAATGGCTAACGCTGACATGATCCTCACCCTTCCAGAGCGCAACAAATCATTGAAGTGCTTGCAGCACTGGGTTCCTGTGTGCCACACAGCGTCTTGAGAGCTTACTGTCTCCGCCACCTCCTGCCACGCCTGCCTGGTCACGTGGGGGCCCTCCTCCTCCCACCCTCCGGAAACAACACCTCCCGATGATTTGATACCTCTTCCAGGAGGGCAGCAAGGCAGGCATCAGGGAACCAAGAGGCACATTGGCTCCCCCGCTGACTCCGTTTTTCTTCTATACTTGCCTGTATATCACCCCCTACTATACCTCCACTCTGTATCCCACACCCCCAGCCAAATTCGTCTAAACCCCCATCAACAGCAATGGCAAACATCGCAAGGATGTTGGTCCTGTTCAGGTGCAACTCGTCGGACTTGTAAAGGTCCCACCTTCACTGGAAGTGGATCCAGTGATCCAGGAATCTAAACACTTCCCTCCTGCACCAACTCTTCACCCACTCACTTATCTGCTCCATCAGCCTATTCCTATACTCAACTAGCACATGGTACAGGGAGTAATCCAGAGTGTGCAACCTTTGAGGACCTGCTTTTCAATCTGCTACCTAGCTCCCTAAATTCTTGTTGTAGAACCTCATCCCTCTTTCTACCTATGTCATCGGTACCAATGGAAACCATGATCTCTGATAGTTTGCCCTCCCCCTTCAGAATGCCCTGCAGCTGTTCAATGACACACTTGACCCTGGCCCCTGGGAGGCACACACCATCCTGGAGTCACATCTGCGGCCAGAGAAATGCCTGTCCATACCTCTCATGATTGAGTCTATAATCACTATTGCTCTTCCTCTCTTTCTCCTCCCACCTTGTGCAGCTGGGCTCTGGCTTGCCCTCCCCAGAGGAGCCATCACTCTCTCCGTTTTCCGACACAGAGAAACTGTTCTTTAGTGTGATGCATTCTGGAGCTTTCCTGACTACCTACCTGCCTGCCTCCCTTCTGACTGGTGGTCACCCATTCCTTCTCTGTCTGCACTTCGTAAACTGCGGGGTGACCATGTCTAAAAACATGCTATCCACGTAACACTCAGCCTCGTGGATGCACAGCTCTGCTTCCAGCCGCCACTCAAGCTCCAAAACCCGGCACTCAAGCTGGTCAAACCGGTGGCACTTCCTGCAGATGTGGTCATCCAGACTGCCAGGAGTGTCTAAGACTTCCCACATACTGCAGGCCGTACAACACACGGGACTGAGCTCTCCTCCTCAGTAAATATTCTTACCTTACAGTTAAGCCAAGTAGAGTAGAACATTATTTTGGTTTCGTTCTTTTATAAAAAGCTAGAATTCTTGCCTTTCCTAAGTGTTGCTTTAAAGTGGAGAAAAACAACTTGCCCACTACCTACCAATCAGCTCTTTGCTTTGTTCTGATGTCACTTTCCTCAGCCTTCTTGAATTCTGGTGGAGTTAGCTTCTGCTCCGACCGGCTCGATCTGGGCCTTGACCATCAGGATTTTATTGAGAAGCTCTGCTGGCACCGTTCAGCACCTGCTGCTGCTCCGACTTGCTCTTGTAGGTGGTGGACAGGGTTTGGGGAACCAGGAGGTGTTACTTGCCACAGAATTCCCAGCCTCTGACCTGTTCTTGGTCCAGTTCTGTTTCTGGTCAAATGGGAAGCCCCAGGATGTTGTTAGTGGGGGCTTCAGCGATATTAATGCCATTGAATGCCAAGGGGCAATGATTTAAATTTTCTCTTGTTGCAGATCGTCATTGGCAATTTTGCTGTGCCACAAGGGTGCTCATTCTGAGTTTTTTACGTCGCTCGTTGGTGTTGTAAATACCTCCTGGGATTGACCACGACCTTGCGCAGGACCTCCGTTATGCAGACCAGGGTGGTCCCAAACGATATGACTATCATGATGCCAGCAAAGCATGGAAAGTTGTACCAACAGAGAGAGAGAGAGAGAGAGAAAGAGAGAGCTTGTTCAGGTTAGTTCAACTTTTGTCTGGACACATTTACCCATAATCACGTTATCTGATGGGTCGTCTATTCTGTAAACCATACAACGGGACAAAAAAAGAACAAATTGTTGCGCTACAATTTGCCTGATTACAATTCACAGCAACAGGGATTTGGCGAAGCAGTGCAAGTCTTTACTCACCCATTGAGGATTAGCTTCCATTGATCATATTATGGAAATTGGTTTTAACAAACCAGGTCTGTGTTGTCATCACTAGCGAGGCTACGGCAGAACAGCAGCCATGTATTCAGAAGGGAGACCAGCTTCCAGCCTGGATACCACCTTTTGCAGACGACTGGGCTCTTGAGAGATGTTAGCTTGTCATGTCTTTGCTCTTGACCAGTGGAACAGGTTGAGGACACTCATCCCTTGGCAGTCATACAGCTAGCTGTATGTACCTCCATCCCGAGTACACAACATAAACCAAATAGTTGAGCTTTGTGGTTGACTACCTCAGACTTAGGTGGATACTTTTGGCCAACACTGTACCTGTTGTTCCTGGAGGAATGCAGGAAGGCACGACTCACTGTTGCAGAACGTTCAAGACTGCCACAGCTACTGTAACCTATAAACTAGTGATGGGTGACCTAGGCTAGTGAGCTGCCCTCCATCTCAATGGGTCACAAGATTGAAATCAGGCACGTGGACTAACCATGTCCCCATGAATAAGATTAAATATACTTAATACACACTGAATATTTCCTAATTAGTGATAGGAAATGTTTCCACGACTTTCTTCAAATTTGGAAACTGTTGAGCACGTTGGGCAGAACCCACTGTGAATTTTGCCATGTGAGAGGAATGGCATATTTCATGTTTCTTAACGTGTTTTTTTGAACTGATGTATCACCTCATTGCAAATTAAGCAAAATGGCCTCCCTTTCTGTTCCACAAAACGATCCAGCTCCCAACTCTCTCTTCCCATTCTGCCCCCATCAACGATTTTCCTCTTTTTGGCTACTTTTCCCTCCGTACTTTTTGATTTTTCACTTGATTATCCTCCTTTATCAACACCACTTTGACACCGATCCATTATATAATTAGGGGCCAATTTAAATTACCATCAAAAATAACAATGCACAACCTCCCACGTCCACCAGTCTTGTAACCAAGATGGTCTACCGGGGTAGGGTAATTTTGCTCACTGCGCTTGCGTGCCTGGAATTCGTGGGGTGTGCCGATTGAACCGTCAGGGTGCTTTGGATGCAGAGGGAGCGCACAGCTCTCAGTCAATGTGTGTAATCAGCACACACCTCACTTCATGTGCCCCTGCTTTGCATGAGTATCACTTCAGTAATACCAGTAAGAAAAGAACTACCCGGACAGAAACCAGCGGAATCTGGAAACCCAGTGTGAGGGCAACAGTCAACAAAGTGAACTCAGAACCCTGATAGGCCTGCAGGTTGCCCACCACTGCTATAAACTCAATGCCGCATGATTACTGAATGGGAGGTATTAACCTCCTCTGACCCCGGGCAGCACACCTAGTTGGAATGACTAAGGTATTGTAACCTCTAACTCCCACGTCAGAGTAAGGTTTCAAGGAGAGTGACGAGGAATCAAGAGATATTAATTTGTGGGGCGCAAATGTTACAGGTTTGGACTGATAAATGGAAATATGTTGTCCAGCTCTTAACTGTAAATGCACAAGGATTGCTTCAGTATCTGAGGAGTCGTGAGTGATGCTGAACATTGCACAATCATCAGCAAACATCCCCACTTCTGACTTTGACAGAAGGAAGGTCATTAATGAAGTAGCTGAAGATGGTTGGGCCTAGGACACTACCCTGAGGAACTCCGGCAGTGATGTTCTAGAACTGAGATGATTGACCTCCAACAACTGCAATCATTTTGCTTTGTGCTGGGTATGACTCCAACCAGTGGAGAGTTTTCTGCCAATTCCCATTGACTCCAGTTTTGCTAAGGCTCCTTGATGCCACACATGGTCAAATGTGGCCTTGATGTCAAGAGCAGTAACTCTCCCCTTGCCTCGGGAGTTCAGCTCTTTTGTCCATGTTTGAACCAAGGCTGTAATGAGGTCAGGAGCTGAGTGACGCTTAATTATTGCTGAGTAAGTGCCACCTGATTGGAATGTGTCAACACATTGCATCACTGCTGATGGGGAGTCATCTATGGGGTGGTCATCGGCCAGGTTAGATTTGTCCTGCTTTTTGTGGACAGGACATATCTAGGCAGTTTTCCACATTTCTGGGTCGATGCCAGTGTTGTGATGCTGTACTGAAACAGCTTGGTTAGGGGGTGTGGTTAGTTCTGGAGCACAAGTCTTCAGTGCTATTGCTAGATGTTGTCAGGGCCCACAGCCTTTGCAGTATCTGGCCTTCAGCCATTTCTTGATATCATGTGGAGTGAATCAAGTTGGCTGATTGGCATATGTGATGCTGGGGACCTCCTGGAGGAGGCAGAGATGGATCATCCACTCAGCAGTTCTGGCTGAAGTCTATTGTGCTGATTGTACTCGGCTCCCCCTTTAATTTAGGATGGGGATATTGGTGGAGCCACCTGATCAGTTAGTTTAATCGTCCACCTCCATTCACATTTGGATGTGGCACTGCTGCCGACCTTAAATCTGATTCATTAGTTGTGGGATCACTTGGCTCTGTCAAATGCTGCTTTGTTTAGCAGGCAAGTAGACCTGTTTTGTGGCATGTCCTTCAAGTGCTTGATCCCTTTGGCCATCCATGTTGTTTGAAAAATATCAGCTGATAGTCAGTGAACCTCAGGCTCTGCACAGTTGCTTTGTGGGACTCCATGAAGGCAGATGTTTGTGTGCTCCAGTGTCCATTGTGACCTATGGGGTGTCTGGCTCTCCCAGTGTGACAGGACATTTGAGAGGAATGTAGCACAAAGGTGTTGGCAGAGCAAGGGTTAATGTAGGATTGGGGAACAGTACCACCCATGATATGATGCAGCGAGTCACATGACAGTAAACTATGTTGTAGAGTCTGAAAGGAGGCAGCAGGGAGACAGTCCATGCCTGACGGTACCTTGAATATGTATATAGTTATGGGTTACCAAATAAATGGTTTATGTTCAACCAAACAAGTGAGACACCAAGCAACCTTACAACATGGTGCCAGTGAAGGATGGACCCCAGAATCCCAGAGAAGCTGGAGAAGAAACCTAGATTCTCAAAGCATGAAAAACTAAAACCTAAGCCTGACCCGTGACACATGCACCTAAATTGAAGACACAGTTGGTGACAAAGCTCCACTGTAGACGTGGAGGCAGAAGGACTCCACCAGGGCACACGGACGTCTGTTGTCAGACCTGTAGTGTCAAAGGTTCTAGCTAGATCAAAGAAAAAAGCAAAATTCACAAATGGGGAAAAAGCAGAAGAATGCACTGTGTGGACGAAAAAGAATCTGAGTGAATGCAGAGTCAAGGGACCGTGCCAAATCACAAGGATGGGTGAGCAAACTACAGTATAAAAAAAAGCTAAGATTACCTTCTTAAAAGACAGCACTCAAAGAAAATGAGCTGGGCTAGCCATGTAAATACTGTGGCTTTAAGAGCAGGTCATAGGCCAGGAGTCCTGTGGAGAGTAACTCACCTCCTGACTCCCCAAAGCCTGTCCATCATCTACAAGGCACAAGTCAGGAGTGTGATGGAATGCTCTCCACTTGTCTGTGAGTGCAGCTCCAACAACTCAAGAAGCTTGACAACATCCTGGACAAAGCAGCCTGCTTGATTGGCACCACATCCTCCACCTTCAACATTCACTCCCTCCACCACCGATGCACAGCAGTAGCAGTGTGTACCATCTACAAGATGCGCTGCAGAAACTCACCAAGGCTCCTTCGAC
The DNA here is from genome assembly GCF_017639515.1 of Carcharodon carcharias. Lineage (NCBI taxonomy): Eukaryota > Metazoa > Chordata > Chondrichthyes > Lamniformes > Lamnidae > Carcharodon > Carcharodon carcharias. The sequence goes on from NC_054496.1 coordinate 36,937,212, forward strand.
AGCACCTTCCAAACCCACAGCCACTACCACCTAGAAGGAAAAGGGCAGCAGACACATGGGAATGCTACCACCTGGAAGTTCCCCTCTAAGCCATTCACCATCCTGACTTGGAAATATATCGCCGTTCCTTCACTGTCATTGGGTCAAAATCTTGGAGTTCCCTTCCTAACAGCACTGGGTGTACCTACGCCACATGGACTGCAGCGGTTCCAGAAGGCAGCTCACCACCACCTTCTCAAGGGCAATTAGGGATGGGCAATAAATGCTGGCCTAGCCAGCGAAGCCCACACCCCATAAGTCAATAATTAAAAAGAAATCCGGATCAGCACATCTAGAGTGCAGCTGCAAGAAAGCTGCAGCAACAGGCCCACAGCCGATGCCATAACATGTCGTGACTGAGGTGGACTGAAGGGGAAAATAAAATTAACCACAGGCGGAGTTAAATTGACTTCCAGGATATTCTCTGATTTTAAAAATCTGTTATTGAACCCAGACTGCTTGTTTTGACATTTCCTGGGGAATGGGTTAATTTGAAGAATAGAGCCCATTTCACAGCGGGAGCCTGCCAAAACTGACACGCGTGGGAAGAACAGAGACAAGAAAGGCAGCTGCGCAGCCATTGTGAAGAGGGAAAAAAATAAAAGGGTTACGGCTAGTAAATTTTAAACTACCCGACCAATTTAGGCTAAGGCAAGGACTAAATCAGACTGAAAACTGGGAGTCTTGGAGAAGAAACTTCTTAAATGACCAGAAGTACATCAGGATTTAGTAAGAAATCAGAAATACAAGTTAATACAATCCTAAGTTTGCTTGTATTTGTGGATAAACTAATCCTAAACAAAGATGAATTCTCAACTACATTTGCTGAGATTTTTAAAAGCCTTTATACAAATATTTTAAACACCAAGGGTGGAATTTTACTGTCACTGTAGGGGCAGGACCATAAAATGTTGGCAAGCCATTCAAAGCTCCATTGACTTAGGAACCATATATTCTGCCCCAAGTTGTGGAGAGCGCAGACCTTAAAAGGTCAAAACCACCCCCAATTAAGCACTGAAGAGACGGGGAGACCCCAGGTTGAGGGAGGTCATACTAAGCAAACTACAAGATAATCCCAGACCATGTGAATGCAATGAAGCGCATGAGTGCAATGAAGTGTGCGAGCTAGAGTTTTAGTTCAGAGGAAAGAGGCTGAGAAGCAGCGGTAAGGATTAAAAATAGAGCTTTTTGAAAATGCTGCCACATTGCACTACCCAAACTGCAATAGCAAGTTGCAATGCAGATCAAGCAGCTGGCTGTGAAAGCAGGAAAGCTATCTGAGAACCTAAAAGAAGCAAAACCTGCAAGAAGAAAATGAACCAATTCCACAGGAAAATCTTTGTATCAAAGATGAGTTGAAGGAAATCGACCAGAAGTATTGCCATACACAACAGGCAGAAAAGGTACTCAAATTTACTGCCTTGAGACTCTGAAGAATCACGAAGTAGCCCGAGAAAAACATGAGCTAAAAAATACTACTCCAGAAAAAGTTGCATTGGAGTCATCAGTAACAACAAAGCAATGCACTGAAGCACAGCGTGAGGTGGCAAGAGGTCAACAAGAAATTAAAAAGCTGATTGTCCTTCAAGATCAAATGCAAAAGGAGTACACAACCATTCAGCAGCATGAAGAAATGGTTGAGTGATGGTTGTCCTTTTGAGTTCTAAATATGATAATAGATATAGAGATTCATTAACAATGAACACAGATGGTTATGTAGTCCCAGTCTCTACGCGTAGAGTCGGAAACAGGTTGAGGCTTTGGGACTCCTATGTTGTGACATGAACAGATGCTACTCTATGATGTTGCTCAGGGGAAGCAGTAAGATGTTGACATTGATCCTTTTCAAAAGTGATAGAAACTTTGCGGATCAGGGCTCTCTAACTTGTCCCTTCTTGCGCTGATTCTTCCAGCTCATTTGGCTTGATGCTGCTCCACTTCAGATTTCCCTTATGCATGTCTTTGTAGTGTTTGTGCAGCTGACCTTGGTTTCTTTTGCTACATGCTAACTGTCTTAGAATGCGATGGTCCTCCATTCTAATTACCTGCCCCACCCAGTGCAGTTGGGCTCTTGGGAGCATTGCCTCAACACGTGTCTGGCCTTGGTCTAAGATCTTGATTTGTGTTCCGGTTTTGCCAGTGGATGATGAGGATGGAGCGAAGAGTACGCTTGTGAGATTGCTCCAATTGCCTTGTGTTTGTGGCGTGAAGTCCAGGACACTGAGCCACAGTGGAGGGCAGTAATGACAAACATTGTACATTCTGATGCTCATGGATAGTCTAATGCTATGGTGGGTTATTACTCTGGTGCGAAGCTTTCTGAGTGCCTGGCTTGCCTTACTGATCCAAGCTGATATCTTTTTATCAAGCAAACTGTCATTGGAGATAATGGTTCCAAGGCATTTCAAGCTATCAATCTTCAGTCTTGTATCATCAATGGAGATGTCTGGTTGAATTTGGCAAGGGCTGGTAGAGAGCCTCCATCTGTCCAAGACTGACAGTCAATCCAAACAGCTTTGAAGCCTCTGCAAATCTCACTTTGTAAGCCATTAAGGCATGGTCATTGGCAAAAAGGACTTCCTGGATGAGCTTCTCGGAAGTTTTGGTTTTTGCACTGAGCCTTTGTAAATCCGTGAGCTGACAAGACGATATTGGAGATACACTCCTTCTGAGATCTGCAACAGCATGGTTAAGGACAAAGGTGAAGAATAGGTTAAAGAAGACTGGTGCTAGAATGCAGCCCTGCTTCACTCTGTTCGAGATCTCAAAGGAAGCCTAAGATTAGCCATTTAAAAGGACCCGGCTCTTCATTCCATAGTGTAATAGCTATATGAGCTTGTCAAATTCTTTGGGCATCAATGAAGATCATATCCACTGCAACCTGGCCAAAAGCCACACTGAGCTGCAGGTAGGTTTGTTTGTGCCACAAGGATAAGTCTGTTCAGGATGATGTGAGCAAAGATCTTTCCTGCTATGGACAGAGGTGAGATACCCCTGTCATTGCCACACTCTACAAAAACACAACAGAGCAGAGGGCAGCAATTGTGGCATCATGAAAGTCATTTGGCATCTTTCCTTCATTCCAAATTCAAAGGAAGATATCATGGAAGACCCCCATCATGTCAGGGCCTGAGCTTTGAAAATTTCCACCTGAAACCTTGCCTGAGTTCATCATCTGCTTAATGGCTTTTGTGATTTCACCAACAGAAGGAGGCATGTCAAGCTCATCACGGACTGTCGCTGAGGAATCTGAGGGCTGTGAGGTTGCCGGTAGACAGGCTGCTGAAGTGTTCCATCCATCTGTCTCTTATTTCTGCCTGATTTTTGATCAAGGACAGCCCATTACCTGAGAGCAGCAGTGTGGCAACTGTCCTAGAAGGTCCATATACAGATTTGATAGAACTGAAGCATTTATTTGAGTTGTGGGAGTCTGCATATTATTGTATTTAAGCTTTCCTTTCCCACCATCTGTCTTGCATCACACACAGCTGTCTCTGAACTTGGCTCTTCAGGTGTCAAAACTTGTGTCTTGGAGGTGGAGGTTGGTGCTCTATTTTGGCCTGCAGGATTTGAGATGTTCTTGTCATTATCATTGACCTAATCCCAATGCACTCGCTCCTTCGGTTGAAGAAGTGTCACTGAAACGGTAAATGTCTTTAAATTTGCTCCACTTCTTGATGCAGTCTCCAACTAGGGTTGTGCTAGCTTTGATCAAGTGCGTTCTGAATCATCTGGTTGTAGCAAGCAATGTTACTGTGATTAGCCATATTGAAAGAAGCTCTGTTGGCATTTGGGTCCCTTGTAACTGCATTGGAGCAATTTGCAAATAGAGAATTGCTCTGATTTAATCTGTAATCTGCCCTACGTTCTGTACCTCTCATCGCACAGCTAATTTGTACACCCTGGACATCCATCTGACGCACACTGATGTAGTCGATCATCTGTTTTTCCAATCCTGTGATTATCCAGAGCTCCTCTCCCGTTATCTTTGACTTTCGCCACACGGACATTGCGTCCCAGGACCAGGAGCTCATCGTTGACAGATGCGGACTCTGAGTTGATCCAGGTACTCTTAGAACTGTTTTTGCATGTCCTCAGGGCTGTTGGGAATTGGTGTGTGGGCACTGATGGCCATTTAACCTGTTTGATCAAGTGGGAAACACAACTTCATGAGGTGCCTGTTAATCCTGAAAGGAAGTGTAGCAACATCTCAGATCAAAGATGATCTGATCCTCCTCCATGTACTTTTTATTCGTTCATGGGGGATGGGGGTGTTACCGGCTAGGCCAACATTTATTGCCTTTGAACTAAGTGGCTTGCTAGGCCATTTCAAAGGGCAGTTGAGAGTCAGCCACGTTGTTATGGGTCTGGAGTCACACGTAGGCCAGACTGGGTAAGGAATGGCAGATTTCCTTCCCTGAAGGACATTAGTGAACCAGATGGGTTTTTACAACAATCAACAATGGTTTCATGGTCATCATTAGACTTTAATTCCAGATTTTTATTAAATTCTAATTCTGCCCTTGATTACTAGTCCATTGACAATATAATTGCACCACCTCACCAAAGTTAAGTCAGGAAAGTATTTTTGAAACACTGACTTAAAATGTAGAGACTTGGGGGTGAGGGAGGTGTAGTATAAAGGTGTTCAGCAGAGCAAGGGTTAATGTGAGTCCAGTGCCACCGATGGTATGATGTAGAGAGTCACATGATGGTAGACTGTTGGACAGTCTGGAAGGACACAGCACCCATGCAGGTCTATATCTTGGATATGTGTATAGTTATGGGTTACCAATAAATGGTTTATGTTTGAGGTCTGGAGGTTTGTATGGTTAGTGAGACATCAAACAACCTTACAACAAGGACTCCTTATTGTAAGTGAAGTGGAACCGGGTGGAGGCAGGTGTACAGATGGCCCAATAGCTTATTGGGGGCAGGATCATCTTCATCTTCATCCAGGGATGTTGACATGAGGCTGATGTCCTCCTGACCTTCTGTAAATTGTGCAGAAAAACAAGCATTGTTTGAAACCTTGGGGCCACCTCCATCCAAATGTGCCTCTCACCAATTGTGTGTCACATTACTCAGCCCAACACCTACATTAAGACATTCCATCTCATTTGACAGTCCTCACTGCCAGCAGTGATTCTGATGTCACAGCCAGTCCTGTTGCTACCAGAAATACTTGTCCCATTCTGCAAAATGGTGTGTGCTATCTGGTAGGATTGGTCTGAAAGTGAACAATATTTCTCATTGCTGTGAGGGGCCTTGGCTGGTCCTCTGTAACCTCAATGGCAGCTGCCGTGTTGCCATCGTGGGTGACTGAGTTGCTTGTCAGCAACAGTTTACGATTCTCTCCAAAGAGCAGCTGAGAAGCTGCTGCACAGCAACAGCATGTAAGCAATGAAGCCTGAATGCAGAAGCCGGAGCATCATGTAGCTCGGCTATCATGTGTCTGCAGTGTGTACAGCTTGACAGAACACACAGTCACTGTACCTGCGTGCTGCTGCTCGGCACTCAATTGATGGAGGTGGCTATGATCTTGATGCATCGTGTTCAGTGAGGCTGGTGAACCCTGCGTATAATGATGTAGATAAACCAGTGCATCTGCAACTTGCTTGAAAGAGGCTCCTTGCAAGAAAATTGGATAGGAGAGTTCCTGATCCAGAACATCATTGTGGAAAACCAGTGCTGAGCTGTGTACACTCATAGATGAGGTGAAGTGGAGTAGGTGCTTTTATCTTCCCGTTCTCCAACTCACTGTTGGTGGTGTTCCCTAAAGTTGCCCTGGAAACGGGACTTGTCACCATCTCCTCCTTCCCCTCTTCCTGTGGAATCCAGTTTTTAACCAGCTACTCCTACATGGGTCAGTGGAGGTTTCTGATACTTTGCACATTTTTGTTATTTCCTCCTCGAAAGCCACATGAACCATCTCGTGGTAGGCCCCAAAGAGCTCCTCCGTTTACCTTTCTGTGTAGCTGCTAATCTTCCTCCTTGTGCTCTGCACCGTATGGAACTGACAGAAGAGAACTCTGACAGCTGGGAAGGGCTTCCTGATTGTATTGACCTCATTGTCTACATTTGACTGGTGGTGGAGGATCCCATGGTTTCCACAAAAAACATTCTTAATATCATCCAGCATCTCGGCGGTCTCATTCCTCATCAGGACATGGAACACAGCCCAGTCCCTGCTGACATTGTCCTGTACCATCACTTGATAAAGAGCATAGCCACATTTATTAATTTTGTACGTTCCATCCATGAACCGCTCAGGAAATGCCTCCAGACAAGCCTCCATGGCTGATGTCATGAGAGCAATGTAAAGGATGCAGCTCCCATCCAGGCGAACATGCACCGTGGCCTCGTCCTCCTGGTGTAGAAGATTAAATGTTGTGGATCCAGGATGTGGTCAGTGTATATACAAGATGGTTGGCAATGACACAGCTCATATTGAACGTCACTGCAGCCTTTCTTTTCCATTCATTCATGGGATGTGGACATCTTTGGCTGGGCCAGCATTTATTGCCCTTACCTAGTTACCCTTGAGAAGGTGATGGTGAGCTGCGTTCTTGAACCGCTGCAGACCATGTGGTGTAGGTACACCCACAGTGCTGTTAGGGAGGGAGTTCCAGGATTTTGACCCAGTGACTGTGAAGGAACAGTGACATGTTTCCAAGTTAGGATGGTGAGTGACTTGGAGGGTAACTTCCATGTGGTGGTGTTCCCATGTGTCTGCTGCCCTTGTCCTTCTAGATGGCAGCGGTTGTGGGTTTGGAAGGTGCTGTCGAAGGAGCCTTGGTGAATTCCTGCAGTGCATCTTGTAGATGGTACATGCTGCTGCTGTGCATCAGTGGTGGAGGGAGTGAATGTTTGTGGATGTGGTGCCAATCAAACGGGCTGCTTTGTCCTGGATGGTGTCAAGCTTCTTGAGTTGTAGGAGCTGCACTCATCCAGGCAAGTGGAGAGTATTCCATCACATTCCTGACTTGTGCCTTGTAGATGGTGGACAGGCTTTGGGGAGTCAGGAGCTGAGTCACTCGCCACAGTATTCCTAACTTCAGACCTGCCCTTGTAGCCACAGTATGTACATGGCTAGTCCAGTTCAGTTTCTGGTCAATGGTAACCCCCAGGATGATGTTAGTAGCGGATTTGGGATGATAATGTCGTTGAACATCAAGGAGCAATGGTAAGATTCTCTCTTGTTGGAGATGGTCATTGCCTGACACTTGTGTGACGCGAATGTTACTTCCCACTTGTCAGCCCAAGCCTGGATATTGTCCAGATCTTGCTATATTTGGACATAAGACTGCTTCAGTATCTGAGGAGTCACGAATGGTGCCAAACATTTCGCAATCATCAGCGAACATCCCCGATTCTGACCTTATGGAAGGAAGGTCATTGATGAAGCAGCTGAAGATGGTTGGGCTGAGGACACTACCCTGAGGAACTCCTGCAGTGATGTCCTGGACCTGAGATGACTGAACTCCAACGACCACAACCACCTTCCTTTGTGCTAGGTATGACTCCAATCAGTGGCGTTTTCCCATTAACTCCAGTTTTGCTAGGGCTCCTTGATGCTACACTGAAGTCAAATGTGGCCTTGATGTCAAGAGCAGTCACTCTCACCTCACCTCAGGAGTTCAGCTCTTTTGTCCATGTTTGAGCCAAGGCTGTAATGAGGTCAGGAGCTGATAGGCCCTGGCGGACCCCAAACTGGGCATCAGTGAGCAGGTTATTGCTAAGCAAGTACCACTTGATAACACTGTTGATGACTCCTTCCATTACTTTACTGATTATCGAGAGTAGACTGATGGGCGGTAATTAGGCCAATTGGATTTGTCCTGCTTTTTGTGTACAGGACATACCTGGTCAATTTTCCACATAGCCGAGTAGATGTCAGTCTTGTAGCTGTACTGGAACAGCTTGGCTAGGGGCGCGGCAAGTTCTGGAGCACAAGTCTTCAGTACCAATGCTGGAATATTTTCAGGGCCCATAGCCTTTGCAGTGTCTGGTGCCTTCAGCCGTTTCTTGATATCAGATCAAGTGAATCAAATTGGCTGAAGACCTCCGGAGGAGGCTGAGATGGAACATCCACTCGGCACTTCTGGCTGAAGATTGTAGCAAATTCTTTAGCCTTATCTTTTGCACTGATGTGCTGGGCTCCTCCATCATTGAGGATGGGGATATTTGTGGAGCCTCCTCCAGTGAGTTGTTCAATTGTCCACCACCATTCATGACTGGATGTGGCAGAACTGCAGAGCTGAGATCTGATCAGTTGGCTGTGAGATAATTTAGCCCTGTCTATCACTTGCTGCTTATGCTGTTTGGCACGCAAGTAGTCTTCTGTTACAGCTTCACCAGGTTGACACCTCATTTTTAGGTATGCCTGGTGCTGCTCCTGCACTCTTCATTGAATCAGGGTTGATCCCCTGGCTTGATAGTAATGCTAGAGTGGGGGATATGCCAGGCCATGAGGTTAACAGATTGTGTGAGAGTACAATTCTGCTGCTGTGACCCACAGTGCCTCATGGATGCCCAGTCTTGATTTTTCTAGATCTGTTCGAAATCTATCCCATTTAGCACGGTGGTAATGTCACACAACATGATGGAGGGTATCCTCAATGTGAAGGTGAGATTTCATCTCCACAATGACTGACTGTACGGTGGTCACTCCTACCGCTCCTGTCATGGACAGATGCATCTGTGGCAGGTAGGTTGGTGAGGATGAGGTTCAAGTATGTTTTTCCCTCTTGGTTCCATCACCACCTGCTGCAGACCCAGACTAGTAGCTATGTCCTTTAGGACTCAGCCAGCTCAGTCAGTAATGGTGCTACCGAGCCACTCTTGGTGGTGGACATTGAAGTTCCCCACCCAGAGCCCATTCTACGCTCTTGTCACTATCAGCGCTTCCCACAAGTGGTGTTCAACATGGAGAAGCACTGATTCATCAGCTGAGGTAGGGCAGTACATGGTAATCAGCAGGAGGTTTCCTTGCCCATGTTTGACCTGATGCCATGAGACTTCATGGGGTCAGGAGTCGATGTTGAGGACTCAGAGGGCAACTCCCTCCTGACTGTATACCACTGTGTCGCCACCTCTGCCTGACTATGTCAGGCTGTTGCTTGACTAGTCTGAGAGACAGCTCTCCCAATTTCTGCACTAGCCAGATGTTAGTGAGGAGCACTTTGCAGGGTCAACAGGACAGAGATTGCCTTTGTCGTTTGGAGTGCCTAGGTCCATCCGGTTTCATTTCCTTTTTGTGACTTTGTAACAACTGAGTGGCTGACTAGGCTATTTCAGAGGGCACTTAAGAGTCCACCACATTGCTGTGGGTCTGGAGTCATGTGTAGACCAGACCAGGTAAGGACGATAGATTCCCTTCCCTAAAGGACATTAGTGAGCCGGAGGTGTTTTTACAACAATCGACGGTGCTTTCATGGTCATCATTAGACTTTTAATTCCAGATTTTAAAAATTTAATTCAAATTCCATGGCGGGATTCGAACCCAGGTCCCCAGAGCATTACCCTAGGTCTCTGGATTACTCATCCAGCGACTATGCCATTGCCTACCCCAATGAGGTACCTGAAAAATAATGTAGAAAATCAGATGAAAATGCATGAGGCTCTGCCCTTGTGTCCACACCCAAGCTCCTCCATACCTCAGAACATCATCCACCCCTAGTAGTGTAAATGTCAATGGTTCATGGAGACTATGGCAAGGTTTCCCTTCACTGTCCATAATTGCAAAATCTTCCCCAGTCATGAGGAGACACCTAATTCCTGTTTCCAGACAGGAACAAACCTCCCTAACGTATCGCTGTGTCAGTAATTCAGACCACAGCTCAACAACTCGAGCTCAGTTCTCAAAACAATCTCCGCAGATGTGGTTGTGATGTGATCATGTTGCAATTTATTATGATTATTATTATTATTTCCCTTTGCTAATGAGGATGATTGTCTTCCATGAGGCCAAAGATGGCTAATGAGGCCAATTTGGGATCCGCAGACTTTATGGCATGTAGGGCATTTGTTGTCATGTGGGATATCTGGTTGTGTATTAATTTGGGTCATGGTGTATTCTTTTACCTGCCCTCACTTTCCTCCTCTTGTCATTGTTGGGTCTTAATCCTTCCCACAGACTCTGCCGCCATCTGGTTCCATCCAGGCGATGGTTTTCCAGGAGTTAATGTCAATGTTACATTTCTTCATGTTGGTTTTCAGCACATCCTTGAAGAGCAGCTTCTGTCCTCCTCTGGTGCATCTGCCCGGACTGAGCTGGGAGAAGACCTGCTTTGTGAGCCTGGGGCAGAATTTTCAGGGTGATGTGCGGAGGGCAGGCATGTCAGTGCGTAAAATAATGGCGGTGACGTCGGGCGAGTATCCTGATGTCACCGTGCGCCATCACGATATTTCATTGGGCGGGTGCGCGATGAAGTGCGACGCGTACCCGCCATTAATTAATTAGTTAAGACCCTTAACTCGGTAATCGATGCCGATTTTCAGGCGCCCGTGTGATCTCCAGCTCGGCACACGGGCGCAACAGGCAGGCGGGTAAGAGACTTTTTAATAAACCTGATCCACGGGTGGGATATGAGCACTGAGCGGGATTGTCAATCTGGTCTATGAAGTACTTATTGCAGAAAGTGTTTTAAACTTCCCTGTGTGATCTGTAGCCGTTCAGACAAATTCCAGCAGCTTCGTGTATTTTGTATTGGGCCTGCAGCTTTCCAGAGGCCTCCCTTTTGACTGGGTATGGGTGCTGACATCTCCACTGGAGGCAGCTCCTCTGAGGAGGAAGGGAGGGATAGAATAAGGAGGAGGCCAGGAGTGGACAATCAGCCTCCAGGGGAGCCACCTTTGGGAGGCCTGGCACAGGCACAAGGGGCACTGGGCCAAGAGGTAGTCGAAGGTGGAAGGGGCTGCAGAAGACGCCACTATCCTGCTGCCAGGGTTTTTGGGTGGAGAAGCAGCTGCCTCAATATGACTGGGGTACAGTGCTAAAGGAGACTCCGCCTGTCAAGGGGGACAGTCAAATATATCTGTCAGATTGGCCCTGAGATCTCTCCTAACTCTGTGGGTAGACACCCCATGCCAGCGGCTCTGAAGGTCACAGTTGCCCTCCACCTTTATGCCTCTGGCTCCTTCCAGGGCTCGGTGGGTGATCTTTGCGGTGTCTCCCAATCAGCTGTCCACACTTGTGTCAAGCAGGTTACAGACGCTCTGTTCCGACAGGCATGACCTTCATCCACTTCTGCTGCAAGTCAGACACAGCGAGCCAGAGGCTTCGCAGCCATTGCTGGCTTCCCCCGCATCCAGGGTGCTATAGACTGTACACATGTGGCCATCAAGGCGCCAGCAGGTGAGCCCGGTGCCTTTGTCAACAGGAAGGGCTTCCAGTCCATGAATGTGCAGATGGTGTGTGATCACAGGATGCAGATTCTACAAGTCTGTGCAAGGTACCCAGGCAGCTCCCACGACGCCTACACCCTCAGACACTCCCAGGTGCTGGGGCTCTTCAGTGCTCTGACTCGGCTGGATGGATGGCTGCTGGCTGACAAGGGCTATCCCCTGCGAAGGTGGCTCATGATGCCTCTCCACCATCCCGGAACAGAAGCTGAGCAGGAGCCAGGGCTCCACAAGGGCTGTGGTGGAGAGAGCCATCGGTCTTCTCAAGATGCACTTCCGTTGCCTGGACCGCTCAAGGGATGCACTCCAGTACCCCCCAGATTGCATCTCTCTGATTGTGCAGAGCACAGCAGACTAACACTATCTTGCACTGGAAAGGGGGGACGCAGTGGACGATGAAGACCTTGATGCCCTGGATGAGGCTGCACATGATGAATCCAGCAGTGCCTCAGAGGATGAGGAAGCACAGGGCGATGATGAGGGATAGCACGCCAACCCGCTATTACACCAAGGAGGCAGGGACACCCAGGACAATTTAATCCAAAGAACCTTCAGCTGGCTCCACACACATGGATCAGCAGAAACAGCATTGCCTGGCGCTTCCACACGTGGCACTTAGTTGCTACATCTTCCTCCTGATCAGCTGCAACTAAGGGCTTAATACAGAAACATCAATGACACTCATGATATGTCTGTGAAAAAGAAAAATGCACCACAAAGGAAACACCCTCAGCCATGGTTAGAAAAGTGGACTTTATTATGTCCAAAAGAAGTACACATACTTCTCCATTCCAATAAGAAGAATTTTGTTCCCTATTCTAAGGCCAACACAAAAGCACCAGTGACAAACCCGTGGTGGGCCTAACGTGCCTTATACTTACGTTTGTGGGTGCTACGTCTTGGTGCTGCCCCATCGCTCGGAGTGGCTTGTGAGACAGCCTGCTGACTCTGCTGTCCTGTTGGCCTCGATGACCTTGGTGGACGTCCTCTGGCCCGTGGAGCCTGTGATGGCACAGCCTGGGAGGGAATGGCCAGTTCCTGAACTGGCACCTCCCCACTTGTCACAAAGTCAGTGGAAGCAACGTTGACTGCAGAGGGTCGAAGGAGCTGCTGCCCTCATCCGGAGCGCCCTGAGAGGAGCCCGCAGCGATGACAGGCAGTGTCTGCGCCGACGTGAGGTCCAAATCTACCTCCCCGCTAACCGCAGATGCATGGGCACTGAGTGCCGACGCTTGGTGCCCACAACATCTCCCACATCGGGAATGACCACCTGTGGCCAGTACTCTGAGGGCTTGCAGGTCAGAGCATAACCAATCAGAAGAATTTCCATCCGATTGAAGCCCCTCTCCAGGAGAGTCGCCAATCTCTCAGTGGAGGAAGCCTGAAGCTCTGCCCTGAGGTTCGTGCCTTCACGTGCACTCTGCCTGGACTCCTCCATCGCACAGACCAACTGAATCATCCCCTCATGTAACTCTGCCAGATGCAAACGCACTTCCTGCCGCTTGTCCTGCTGCATTGGTGACAACTCCAGTCATCAGTGCCGGACTCAGCATATGCCTCATCCCCTGCAGCCCTCCGGCTGCTGGCGCCATCGTCACTCTCTGTCCCTACCATCTCCTCCAGCGATTGTGCAATTGTGCAGTGCCCTCTCCACTGAGACCCAGGACACTAGCTGACGGTAAATTCCCCACCGAGGTGTTTGTGTCTGTGCTGGGGGTGGGTGGGGGGTGGGGGGGCGGTGGGGGAGCTGGGGGCGGTGTCAATGAGCGCGGTGATCTGGTGTTGATGCTGAACAACAAGCGAATAAAGGTAGATAAACCCCCAGGCCTGACATGTTATTCCCTCGGGCCTTCAGGGAGACTAGTGTAGAAATTGCAGGGGCCCTGGCAGAAATATTTAAAATGTCCTTAGCCACAGTGAGGTGCCGGAAGATTGGAGGGTAGCTCATGTTGTTCCGTTGTTTAAAAAAGGCTCCAAAAGGAAACCAGGTAATTTCAGGCCAATGAGCCTACGTCAGTAGTCGGTAAATTATTGGAAGGTGCTCTGAGAGATCGGATATATAATTATTTGGATAGCCAAGGGCTGATTAAGAATAGTCAGCATGGCTTTGTGCGTGGTAGGTCGTGTTTAATGAACCTTGTAGAGTTTTTCGAGGAGGTTACCAAGAAAGTAGATGAAGGAAAGGCTGTGGATGTTGTCTACATGGACTTTAGTAAGGCCTTTGACAAGGTCCCACATGGAAGGTTAGTTCAGAAGGTTCAGACACTTGGTATCCATAGAGAGGTTGTAAACTGGATTCAAAATTGGCTGTGTGCGAGAAGACAGAGAGTGGTAGTGGATGATTGCTTCTCAGACTGGAGGTCTGTGACTAGTGGTGTGTCTCAGGGATCTGTGCTGGGACCATTGTTGTTTGTTGTCTATATCAATGATTTGGATGATAATGTGGTAAATTGGATCAGCAAGTTTGCTGATGACACTAAGATTGGAGGCATTGTGGATAGTGAGGAAGGCTTTCAAAGCTTGCAGAGGGATCTGGACCAACTGGAAAAATGGGCCAGAAAATGGCAGATGGAATTTAATGCGGAAAAGTGTGAGGTGTTGCATTTTGGAAGGACAAACCAAGGTAGGACATACACAGTAAATGGTAGGGCACTGAGGAGTGCGGAGGAACAAACGGTTCTGGGAATTCAGATACATAATTCCCTGAAAGTGGCGTCACAGGTAGACAGGGTTGTAAAGAAAGCTTTTGGCATACTGGCCTTCATAAATCAAAGTATTGAGTATAGGAATTGGGATGTTATGGTGACGTTGTATAAGACATTGGTGAGGCCAACTTTGGAGTATTGTGTGCAGTTCTGGTCGCCTAACTACAGGAAGGATATCAGTAAGATTGAGAGAGTGCAGAGAAGACTTACTAGGAAGTTGCCAGGTCTTAAGGAGTTGAGTTACAGGGAAAAATTGAACAGGTTGGGACTTTATTCCTTGGAGCGTAAAAGGATGAGGGGAGATTTGATAGAAGTTTACAAAATTATGAGGGGTATAGACAGAGTAAATGCGAGTAGGCTCTTTCCACTTAGATTAGGAGAGATAAACACGAGAGCACATGGCTTTCGGGTGAAAGGGGAAAGGTTTAGGGGGAACTTCTTCACTCAGAGAATGGTGAGAGTGTGGAACGAGCTGCCATCTGACGTGGTACATGCGGGCTCACTCTTAATTTTTAAGAATAAATTGGATAGATGCATGGATGGGAGAGGTCTGGAGGGTTATTGACAGGGGTGCAGGTCAATGGGACTAGCGGAATAATATTTCAGTACAGACTAGAAGGGCGGAATGGCCTGCTTTCTGTGCTGTAGTGTTCTATGGTTCTATGGAGGAGGGCCGCTATTACCTCCTGAATGCCTTTTTCCACTGCCGGACTTAAGGGGTATTGCGCTTTCCGAGGTAATGGCTTGTCGGGGTTAACTTGAATGCAAAACGGTTCGGCAGATAGAATTCGTCCTACCTCATTCGAGTGCTTAGCCCACAGCCGTGTTGGTACTTGCAGAAGTAATTCCTGTTCCTGTTGACCTGTTTTTGCGGTCGAATCATGTTGGCGCTCAAACATTGCTGGGATCCTCCTTCAAGTAATGACGATCTGTACCTCGGAGTACGGTAAGGCATCGATTCTTCTGTAGGGCGTTGACCTTGAGTATATGAGCTTCCGAGCCAAAAGTCGCTTAACCGTCGGTCCCAATTCTTTTGCATAGTGACCGGGGTGAACATACAATGCGCAGTGCGGTGCCGATGTGTCTGCATGATGGAATAGCAGCTTCGATTTTGCTGGTAAGTCAATTTGTAAGGCTGTTCCTTCATGGCCCACGTAAATGTTTCCTGTTTCCAAAAGGAAGAATGATTCCACGTGTGGGGTCACCATTATCACATAGTCCTTGTCATGGCCTTCCTTATGCCGTACAATGTAACCCATAATGCCATCGCTCACTGTCTATGTCATAGGAGGTGAACAGCTGTCCCACACAAGGATCGTATAACAACTGTTGAATTAGAACTAGCATCTGACCAGACATTTCTTTCTCCAATACCTTCCACCACCAGATAACAGGGGACTCTTCCTCCCATCGATCCACAACCAGATAGGCTTGAGCTTAACTTGCTTCTGGGACTTGTAGCTCAATCCCGTCTGGGGTGCACACAATGGTGCATCCTAATCTGCACAACAGGCCCCTTCCCAGCAAATTTACTGGCACTTCAGTGGCCATGAGGAATTGATGCATTCCACTCCATCCTTGGACAGACAAGGGCAGGGGCTCTGACACAGGCAACGAAATCAGCTGCCCAGGTAATCCCCCCACCTGAACTGAATTTGGCGTTGCTTTTATCATTGAATTATCTGCTATTCTTAGGGTGGAATATGTGACTCCTGTGTCCACAAGGAATTGTTCAGTGTTGCCATTCACATCAAGGGGAACTAAGGGTTCTTTAGGGTTCACTAAGGGTAATATGTTAGCCAATTGGGATGAGGTTTCGTTCGGAAGGTGGCATCCTCATTGCTGCCCCTGCTGGGGTTGTTGGGACTGTCCAAACGGGTTGTTCATTGTAAAAGGGGGCAGCCATCCCTGATAGCCCGGTGGAAGGGAGGGGAGGTGCTCGGGGCTGAGGGCAATTGCGAGCCTAATGTCCCTGGTGTCCGCAATTATAACAATTGAAATTATCTCTGTTCTGCCTCCCTCTATATCTCCCTCTGCCTCTTTGCTGGCGCCCACTGTACTGTGGGCACGGAGCAGGTTCAACTGGACCTGCGTACATAAGCATCTCGTTCGTCTTTTTAAGGGGTTTCTGATGCTGATTCTGGCATTGGCAATGTTGCAACACACTCATTACCTCAACCAGGGGTTTGGCTTCCCATCCAATACAAATTGTACAAAACATATTCTTCATACCGGGTTGGAATCCGTTTACAATAACATTAACCATCGCAGGTCCTCCTTCACCCTCCTTCAGACCTGAACATTCTGAAAACACTTTTCGTACTCATTCAACATAATCTCCCACATCTTTGCCTGGTTTCTGTTGTGTAGCATTAATCCTGAACCAGTCTACAAGCTGGGGTAACAATCCCTTATAGCCATTAAGATTCGATCCCAGAGGCTATTGAGCTCAGCCCCAGGGGTAGGTCCCTCCAGGCAGTCACTTCGGTCCTTGATGTTTCCCTTTGTTCGTTCCCAAACAGACATCCATTAATACTTCAATATCTTCCTTATTTGGCTGGTGGCATTTTCGCAAGATTTCCATCTTTCCATTAAATAGTGGGTAATTATCCTTAGGGTTGGGCATGCTTTCTGCTATCGCCATTAACTCAGAGGGGGACCAATCCCTGTATACCTGGACTGAGTTCCCATCTGGTCTGGGGGAGGCCCTCATTGGTGCCTGGAGTGCAGGTCCCTTCTGATCTCCCTTCCTTCCAGTGACTGCTGAGGAGGAGCCCCCAGTGCCTGGGTGCTGTGAGGCAGCTGTTGTGAATTCCGGCTGATCCTGTTTTTCTCTAATGTGCCCCTCATACGCAGGTAGCGCTGATGTTGGGCCTCCTCCTACACTCGCCCCATGAGGTGGAGCGGGGAATGGTAATGGTACGGGTATGACCAATCGTCATCCTCATCTTGTTCGGAAGTAATATTTTTAGTAATTGTGTATCCCGTTGGGAGTTGGGGATACAGGGAGGGCAATGTTCATTCTGTCTGACCTTGGTTTCCCTCTCTGGCGTTAACCTTCTCCATAAGGTTGTCAATCTGTTGGAATCTGCTTGTTCCTTTGAAGCTTCTAAATACCAGTTGTAATAAAAATCCCACTGAGGCTCTTTCACTTTACCCCCTTTTGATTCTAGGGCTCCTCTTAAATGTGCTAATTTATCAAGATCCCAAGTGCCTTTCAATGGGAATTGCTTCTTGGACTCATCTCGAGTTATTCTGTTCCATTTTCCCAAAAATTTGCAACTGTGCGGGCCATAATTTTGGTGAATATAATATGTGGGCGTTCCCTTAACAGGGACGGAAATATCCCTCTTTGCTGTAGCAGCTCCCATGCTGATCCCTGCACTGTACCTCTTTCCTTATTTCACTTGAGGCTCCCTCTCCCTCTCTCTCTACCCCTATCTCTCTCTCCCTCCCTCTCTCTCGTTCCCTCTCCCTTGTTCCTTCAAACACATTCACAAACAAGCAGCAGATCCCTTTTCTTCCAATATTGTAACAGCGTGTACAATCTTCACTTGTTGGCTTACCTTTTCTTCTTACTGTGGACCTTAACCCTTGCAGCCCTAGGGACTCAAACCCCAGGTTGGTAGCCACGAGATCCCTGATCCCTCTGGGTTGCTCTCTAACAGTCAGGCTATGGCAGAGGTGTACTGCTCACATCAAGCACCCATATGCGTTCCGGGAGCCGACAGACTCTGCTAAGTAAAAAAAAAACAAAAAACTGCGGATGATGTAAATTCAAAACAAAAGCAGAATTACCTGGAAAAACTCAGCAGGTCTGGCAGCATCGGCAGAGATTCTGTTGAAGGGTCATGAGGACTCGAAACGTCAACTCTTTTCTTCTCCGCCGATGCTGCCAGACCTGCTGAGTTTTTCCAGGTAATTCTGTTTTTGCTCTGGTAAGTAAAGCCTTACCTGATTTGTTTGCCGGCTGAGTCTTCCGTTGCCAGGGCACTACTTGTTGGTCTCACTTAGGCAGTCACACTTGCCATCTCAGCAGAACCTCCAACAAGCTGGGGTAGAGGACATCACAGTGGGCCTCCACAGTGTCCGGAAGGCATCCCAGGAATGTGTCACTGAATCAGGGGACTGCACTCTTCTCAGCTTTTGAGGCCATGTTGCCACGGGAGCAGCGCTGGGCTGAAAGCATTGAGAATGCTGCAATAAAAGCAAAAAAACTGCAGATGCTGGAAATCCAAAACAGAAGTAAAATACCTGGAAAAACTCAGCAGGTCTGGCAGTATCTGCGGAGAGGAACACAGTTAACGTTTCGAGTCCATATGACTCTTCAACAGAACATTCATTCCTACTCGAAACGTTAACTGTGTTCCTCCCTGCAGATGCTGAGTTTTTCCAGGTATTTTTATTTTTGTTGAGAATGCTGCATGTGGCTGCAGTTTAAATATTGTGCCCTGCGTGAGGAAGCGGTGAGGTAACACACGCCAAGCAAATCAGAGGCTGCTGCCAGCGAGGCAGCATATCTCCTGTGGCTGCATAGTTAATGTGTGTGAAAATCCACCAATGCAGCCAGCGGGTTAAACAACATTTTTGCACCTGCTACCGCACTTTGTGCAAATCTGGGATGATTACGTCCTTGGCCTTATTTAACCTTTCGTAAATAGTACATAAATAAATGTTCTTGAACAAAAGTCCATTGCCTCCAGCAAGATCTCTTCTCGAGGATGCAGCCAGCGAACCTTGAGGCAAACCCACAATGACCGGAGCTGACAGAACAGAACCACCAACTCATGCTCAGATCCACGGCACCCGGGACTGGGGATCTTCCACAGTGAAGACAAGCTGGTAGATATACTAGTATATCTAGTATATTTATATATACTAGTATCAGTAATATCCATGCGAAACTTAAAATGCTGCTACTCCCTTCGCTCGCAGCTCCTTGTCTGGTCTTTTCCTCACACTGAATTTGAATAAACATTCCAGGCTGCTGAATCAATCAGATATCAGGGACAGAGAGAGGCCCAACACCTTGACTCCTCCCCTGAGTCTTGCCCAGTAAACAACAGTCACTGAACTTAATTTGCTGTTGATCTCTAAGCTTGTCAAAAAGTACACTTTGTTTCATAAAATGTGTAAAGCTACATTCCAGAGCAGTTCAAATTTAACACAACATCAGTTTCATTCCATACAGGGTGTGACACTCTGAGGTGCCTCACTACACTTAGAGTTACAGGTTACATTTACAGTATTCATTTCATGTTAAACTTACAGCCCGAGGGGTTTTACACAGCTTCCAACAACACTTGGCTTGGCCGGTGGTGAGAAAGGCTCTTCCAGTCTTTTTTCATTCGTTTACACAGGATGTGGGTATCACTGGCTAGACCAGCATTTATTGCCCATCCCTAATTGCCCTTAAGAAGGTGGTGCTGAGCTCCGTTCTTGAACCGCTGCAGCCCATGTGCTGTGGATACACCCACACTGTGTTAGGGAGCGCTTCCAGGATTTGGATCCAGCGACAGTGAAGGAACGGCGACATATTTCCAAGCCAGGATGGTGAGTGGAGTGGAGGGGAATCTGTAGGTGGGGGTGTTCCCGTGTCTCTGTTGTCCTTGTCCTTCAGATGGTAGTGGTCATGGGTTTGCAAGGTGCTGCCTAAGAAACTTTGGGGAGTTCCTGCTGTGCATCTAGTAGAAGGTACACACTGGTGCCGCTGTGCGTTGGTGGTGTTGGGAGTGAATGTTTGTGGATGGGGTGCCAATTAAGTGGGCTGCTTTGTCCTGGATGGTGTCAAACTTCTGGAGTGTTGTTGGAGTGGCACGCACCCAGGCAATTGGAGAGTATTCCATCACATTCCTGACTTATGCCTTGTAGGTAGTGGACAGACTTTGGGGAGTCAGAAGGTGAGTCACTCGGCGCAGGATTTCTGGCCTCTGACCTGCTCTTGCAGCCACAGTATTGAGATGGTAGTCCAGTTCATTTTCTGGTCAATGGTAACCCCCAGCACATTGATAGTGGGCGATTCAGCGATGGCAATGCCATTGAATGTCAAGGGGTGATGGTTAGATGCTCTCTTGTTGGAGGTGGTAATTTCCTGGCACTCATGTGGCGTAAATGTTACTAACCACTTGTCAGCCCAAGCCTGGATATTGTCCAGGTCTTGCTGCATTTGGACATGGACTGCTTCAGTAACTGAGGAGACATGAACAGTCCTGAACATTGTGAAATCATCAGCGAACGTCCCTGCTTCTGACCTTATGATGGACGGAAGGTCATTGATGAAGCAGTTGAAGATGGTTGAGCTGAGGATGCTACCCTGAGGAACTCCTGCATTGTTGCCCTGGAACTGAGATGATTGACCTCCAACAACGACAACCATCTTCCCTAGTGCTGGGTATGACTCCAACCAGCGGAGAGCTTCCCCCATTTCCCATCGTCTCCAGATTTGATTGGGCCCCTTGATTCCACACTCAGCCAAATGCTGTCTTGATATCAAGGTCAGTCACTCTCACGTCACCTCAGGAGTTCAGCTTTTTTGTCCATGCTCGAACCAAGGTTGTAATGAGGCCAGGAGCTGAGTGACCCTGGCCAAATCCAAACCTGTCAGTGAGCAGGTTATTGCTAAGCAATGGCTGCTTGATAGTATGATTGATGACCCCCTTCCATGACTTTACTGATGAACGAGAGTAGAGTGATGGGGCGGTAACTGGCTGGGTTGCGTTTGCCCTGATCTGTCTGTACAGGACATACCTGGGCAATTTTCCACATTGACGGGTAGATGCCAGTGTGGTAGCTGTACTAGAACAGCTTGGCTAGGGGCACGGCAAGTTCTGGAGCACAAGTTTCAGTACCATGACGGCAATATTGTCAGGGCCCATAGCCTTTGCAATGTCCAGTGTCTTCAGCCATTTCTTGATATCAAGTGGAGTGAATCGCATTGGCTGAAAACTGGCATCTGTGATGCTGTGGCCCTCAGAAGGAGGTCGAGGTAGATCATCCACTCAGCATTTCTGTCTGAAGATTATTGCAAGTGCTTCAACCTTATCTTTTATACTGATGTGTTCCGCTCCTCCATCATTGAAGGTGGGGATATTTGTAGAGCCTCCTCCTCCAATGAGTTGTGTAATCTTCCACCACCATTCACGACTGGATATGGCAGGACTGCAGAGCTTAGATCTGATCTGTTGGTTGTGGAATCACTTAGCTCTGTCTATCATTTGCTACTTATGCTGCTTGGCTTGCAAGTCATCCTGTGATGCAGCTTCACCAGATTGATACCTCATTTTTAGGTATGCCTGGTGCTGCTCCTGGCATGCCCTCCTGCGATCTTCAATGAACCTGGGTTGAACCCCTGGCTTGATGGTAATGGCAGAGCAGGGAATTTGCTGGGTTATGAGGTTAGAGATTGTTTCGAGTACAATTCTGCTGCTTCTGATGGCCCACAGAGCCTCATGGATGCAGTCTTGAGTTGCTAGGTCTGTTTGAAATCTATCCCATTTAACACGGTGGTAGTGCTACACAACGCAATAGAGGGTATCCTCAATGTGAAGATGGGACTTTGTCTCCACAAGGACTGTGCGGTGCTCACTCTTACTGATACTGTCATGGACAGATGCTTCTGCAGCAGGTAGGTTGGTGAGGATGAGGTCAAGTATGCTTTCCCCTCTTGTTGGTTCCCTCACCACCTGCCACACACCCAGTCTAGCAGCTATGTCCTTCAGAACTCGGCCAGCTCGGTCAGTAGTGGTGCTACCGAGCCACTCTTGGCGAGATGGGCTTTGCTGTCCCCTACCCAGAGTACATTCTGCACCCTTGGCACCCTCAGTGCTTCCTCCAAGTGGTGCTGAACATGGAGGAACACTGATTCTTCAGCTGAGAGGGGTGGTAGGTGCTAATAAGCAGGAGGTTTCCTTGTCCATGTTTGACCTGATGCCATAAGACTTCAGAGTCCAGAGTCAATGGTGAGGACTCCCAGGGCAACTCTATCCTGACTGTATACCACTGTGCTACCACCTCTACTGGGTATAATCCTGCCAGTGGGACAGGACATAACCAGGGATGCTGATGCTGGTATCTGGGACATTATGTGTAAGCTATGATTCAGAGAGAATGACCACGTCAGATTGTTGCTGGTCTCGTCTATGAGGCAGCTCTCCCCATCTTGGCACCAGCCCCCGCAGGTTACTAAGGGGGACTTTGCCAGGTCGACAGCGCTGAAGTTGCCATTGTCATTTCCGGTGTCTGGGTCTATGCCGGATGGTCAGTCCCATTTCATTCTGTTTTGACTTTTTAGCAGTTTGATACAATGCGTGTCTTGCTGGGCCATTTCAGAGGGTATTTAAGAGTCACATTGCTGTGGATCTGACGTGACATGTAGGCCAGAGCACTAAGGAGAGCTGGTTTCATTCCCTGAAGGACATTGGTGAACCAGGTGGGTTTTTACAACAATCAACAATGGTTTCATGGTCATCATTAGAATTATAATTCCAGATTTTTATTGAGTTCAAATTCCACCATTTGCCGTGATGGGATTTGATTCCAGCTCCCCAGACCACAATGCTGAGTCGCTGGATAACTAGTCCAGTGACAATACGGCTATGTCACAATCTCTCCCAAGTCACATCCTTCCCAAACGCCTGCATTCTCACCCCCTCTGCACGTTGCCCTCGAGGTGGCTGTGGTGGGGAAGAGACTGTTGTTCACCTCCTTGTGGAATGTGACTTTGCAAAGAAGGTCTGAAGAGAGATGCAGTGGTTTCTGTCAAGGTTCATCCTGAGCTGTTCTGTGACACAGGACCCTGTGCTCTACGGGCTGTTCCCAGGGACACACACTGAGACACACATCAACTGCAGCTGGAGGACCATTAACAGAGTTGTCCCCGACGGAGTGTTGCAGACTGGCACATTCCAAGGTCCAGGACTATGCTGAGGGACGCACTAACGCTCAGGGCAGGGGCTGCAAAGGACTCGTTCATGTCACAGTTGCTGGAGCAACATTCTCAGAAGCTGTGTGAAGATTTATGGAGTGTGCGCAGTGCATGGTTGTCATCATCTTCCTGCAATTGAGTGACTATTAGGGCCTCCCCGCGTCTCTATGACAGGAGCATTCTCACATTCTGGCATAAGCCAGACTGGAGTCAAACGTTCACAAATGCGATGTGAGGGACTATGGTTTCTCCTCACTGCACGTCGTCATCATCCTCCACAAATCTAGCGACTATGAGGGCCTCCCGAGCACGCCTGCCTTGTCTAGCCTGTGCGAGGTCCTCATCCCCGTCATCGTCACCTCCGAGGACCCCCTCAGCCTCATCCCCTTCGGCGTCCTCCTCATCGGAGGAGATCTGCAGCTCCTCCAGCTCCTCCTCAGCCAGCTTGTCTCCTTGTTGGAGCTCCAGGTTATAAAGGGCACAGCAAACGATAACTCTCAGCCACCAGTCACCTCAACGGCAAGGCTGCACTTGCCCCCCGCTCCCCCTCACCCTCAAAAGTCGCCTCCGATGCAGGGCAGCACATACCCCTGATCCCCGCTGCGCCCCTGAAGCCTGGAAAGCAACAGGCGACCCCAGCGAGCTCTGCAGGACATTGCTGTTCACTCACCTCCAGTTTACCCAAAGTGCAGCCGCCAAGTGCACGTCACCTCTGTGCTGTTGTGAAACACGTCAGCGTGCTTTCCCGCCGATGTGGACGGATGATCCAGCGGGGGTGCAAGAGCCTGGAGGGATGGCCTGATAATGAAATGCTGGTGTATTACAATGAGGTTCCCGATGACCGATAGCGGGAAACGTGGCCTGCCGTTGGCAGGCTGAGCGGACAATCACAACCTGCCTTTCCACCATTGTGAAACCGATCACGCCACCTATCATGCCCACCACCAGCGGGCACGGAAAATTCAGGGACAAATGCGGGTTAATTAAGAAGAGCCAACATGGATTTCTTAAGGGAAAATGGCGTTTCCCTAACATGCTGAAATTTTCTGAAGAGGTAACAGAGAGGGTTGATGAGGGTGATGCTGTTGATGTGGTGTACATGGACTTCCAAAAGGCATTTGATACAGTGCCACACAGTCTTGTGAGAAAAGTTATATGTCATGGAATAAAATGGACAGGAGCAACGTGGATAGAAAATTGACTGAGTGACAAGAAACAGAGAGTAATGGTTAATGGATGATTTTTGGGCTGGAGGCGAGTTTGTAGTGGAGTTCCCCAGGGGTCAGTATTGGACCCTTGCTTTTCCTGATATATATGAATGGTTTAGACCTTA
Organism: Carcharodon carcharias; assembly: GCF_017639515.1. Classification (NCBI taxonomy): domain Eukaryota; kingdom Metazoa; phylum Chordata; class Chondrichthyes; order Lamniformes; family Lamnidae; genus Carcharodon; species Carcharodon carcharias. The sequence continues at coordinate 36,961,618 of NC_054496.1, forward strand.
GAGTAGAGGAAAAATTTTCAAAATTTGCGGACGATACAAAACTCAGAAGCAACTGTGAACCGTGAAGAGGGCAGTGGAGAACTTCAAAAGGACACAGACTAGTTGGTCGAATGGGTGGATATGTGGCAGATGAAGTTCAGTGTGGAGAAATGTGAGCTGATGCATTTTGGTAAGAAGAACATAGAGAAACAGCACAAAATAAAGCGGGCGTCGACGCAGATGGACCTGGGTGTGTATTTGCATAAGTCACTAAAGGTGGCAGGACAAGTTGAGAGAGCAGTTAACACAGCATTCAGTATCCTAGGCTTTATTAATAGGGGCATAAAATATAAGAGCAAGGATGTTATGTTAAACTTGTATAAGACACGAGTTAGACCGCAGCTGGAGTACTGTGTACAGTTCTGGGCACCACATTTTAGGGAGGATGTGAAGGCATTGGAGAGAGTGCCGAAGAGGTTTATGAGAACGGTTCCAGGGAAGAGGAAGATCAGTTACGGAGTAAGATTGGAGATGTTGAGACTGTTTTCCTGAGAGAAAAGAAGGCTGAGAGGAGATTTCATAGAGGTATTGAAAGTCATGAGTGGTCTGGAGAGAGTAGATAGGGAGAAATTGTACCCACTTGTGAAATGATCAAGAATGAGGGGACACAGATTTAAAGCAACGGGTAAAAGAAGCAGAAGTGACATAAGGGAAACCGTTTTCACACAGTGAGTGGCTAGGGTCCAGAACGCACTGACTGAGAGTGTGGTTCAATCAAAGCATTCAAGAGGGAATTAGATAATTAGTTGAAAAGAAACAATCTGAAGGGTTACTGGGTGAGGGCAGGAGAATGGCACTGGGTATTGAGATGCTCATTCAGAGAGCCAGTACAGACACGATGGGCCGATTGGCCTGCTTATGCACCGTAACAATTGTGTGATCATGAATTTAGACGCTTGTCAGCAGCTGTGTAAAGCCTGTGAGCTTTGAGGTGGGAGCTTGCTGTACTTTTAAGAGCGGTATCAGCAGCGGCAGCAGAGAACTGGTTTAAAATGTTGTGAGGTAAAAGCTGCAGTGGAGTGAGAGAGAGAGAGTGTGGTGGAGAGATGTATTTGCAAGTGAATGGTGCTTTTGTATGAACTGTTTTCCAGTATTTTGGGCTCCATTGTCCAAAACAACTTCTTTCACTGCCCAAAATAGGCTAAAGACTGAACTCAACGGGCAGAATTTTTCGCTCGGCAGGCGCGTGTCCGATTCGCTCGAGCCTGAAATGACTCATGTTGACATCAGCCGAGCGTCTCAATGTCAACGCGCACTCTCACGATATTTCGGATCATCATTAAATATTGGCCGACGCTGCACCTGCAGAACAAATGAAGCAAACTCAGGCCAATAACACAAAATCAAATGTCATTTAATGTTGCAGGTGACAGATTCCTGAACTGAACATTAACCGGTGTTGTTTGTCACACCATTAAAAAACTCAAAGCAAAATGGGGGAACAAAATATCACCCGTGACAAGACCATCTTGTGCTTAAGGTGCTTTAAATTTATATTTGTTGGTGCTACGTCTAGGTGCTGCCCCCTCACTGGCACTGCCATTGGAGGCAGCCTGCTGACTCTGCTGTCTTGTTGGCCTGGGTGACCTTGGCGGTCGTCCTCTGGCCAGTGGAGCCTTTGCTGGCCCCACCTGGGAGTGTGCGGCCAGTGCCATGGCTGCCATCTCCCCAGTCGCCGCAGCCTCATCAGATGCCACGGTCACTGGCAGAGGGGCTGCTGCCGTCATCCGGAGAGCCCTGAGAGGAGCCCGCAGAGACAACAGGCAGCTCGTGCACCAACGTGAGGTCACTCAGGACCTCCCTGCTCACCATTGATGGACGGGCACCTAGTTGGTATATTGGGTACCCCATCCATCTCACACACGGACACTGACCACCTGAGGTCATTGCCGGTGTGAGGGCTTGCAGGTCCGAGTGCATCCCCAGGGACCCCTGATCCCGTCCCTGGGGCAGCCTCTCCCTGAGAGTCGCCACTCTCTCCTTGGCTGAGGCAATGCGCTCAGTGGTCATGCTCCGCATGGACTCCTCCATAACGGAGACCATGGCGCACATACCCTCATGGATCTCCGCTAGATCCTCCCGCACACCCTGCTGGACGTCCAGCATCTGCTTCCTACTGGACGACTCCAGAGGCCCATCATCAACCTTCGACTGAGCATCATCCTGGTCTCCAGCAGTCCTCCGACTGCCGGCACCCTGGGCACTCTCTGCCTCTGCCTGCACCTCAGACGAGTGTGAAGTGCCCTCACCAATGTGCACTGAGATACTGGACGGCCATCTAATGCCCTCCGAGGTGCTGGTATCTGTGCTGGTGCCTGCTTGACAGAGCGGGTATGAGGCAGGTGCGTGGGGAACATGGTGATCTTCCGGGGTCAGGGGTGGCCCTTCAGGGTCCTGAGTGCAAGCGCCTGCTGCTGAACCCAAAAGGGAGAAGATGAACATATCATTAGTGAAAGTCATCAAACTCTCACTGTACATGCCAGGCACCCTGGTGAGACAACAGAGATCTGCTTCATGGTGCCCTGGTCTTTTGATTGTCAATGGGAACTCCAGGTTCGAGGCTCACATCAGTGAAGATGCTACACTAGAATGGTTGCACAAGCCGAAGTTCTCACCTCAGTGCGCTGCACTCTGACCTTCGTCTGATACCCCAACCTCACCGTGGCCGGTTCACCAAGGTACTTGCTGCCTCTCGAGTTCCAAGGCCTTCTGCTTATAGGGGGTGAGGATGAGGAGGTGTGGGGTTCCCCACCAGTCCGTGACCTTTCAATACTGTTATAGGATGTCTTCTCCTGAAAGTATAGAGGAGCAGTGATTAGTCCACTCTCTACCTGCAGCACCATTGCAGCCAGTCCTACCCCAGCTGAAGAACATCTCGCAGGGCACATCCGATTCATGGCGCTCAACCCGCAAGGCACTCAGTCCAAGCAGCAGGGCTCACCCCCTTGGCCAACTATGGCGTCATTGGCAGGTGCCACTCAGACTGTAACACCCCTGAGGTCCATGGGGGATGGCCAGCCCTTAACTGTTCTCCACACTGACCAATGCCAACACGGTACTCATGGGTACTCATCCTTCCTAAGAATGGGTTTGGGTGCATGCCCAGTTTTCTTTTTATCATTGCCACTCATTCCTTCCAGTTTCTAACGCAAGCCCCGGTCCCTCCGAACCATATCCCCAGCACCTTCAGGCCGTCAGCCCTGACGGTGAAGGGGACAAAGGATCGGTCAGCCCAGTTCCCGAAGAACATGGCCTCGCTCTTGCCACGATTTACTTTGGCTCCCGAGGCCAGTTCGAACTGGTCACAGATGTGGATCAGGCTGCGCACCAACCACGGATCCGAGCAGAAGACGGTGACGTCGTCCATGTACAGGGAGGCTTTGACCTGAGTGTCTCCACTGCCTGGGATCGTCATTCCTCTTATGCCCGGATCCTTCCTGATGGACTCAGCAAAAGGTTCTGTGGAACACACAAACAGGACAGGGGAGAGAGGACAGCCCTGCCTGACTCCAGATTTAATGGGAAAGCGATCTGATTCCCACCCATTGATTGAGACTGCACTACTGATCTTAGTGTAGAGCAGTTGGAACGAATTGCGAATTCCCTCCCCAAACCCCATTTTGGAGAGCACATCCACCATGTAGGTGTGCGATATTCTGAGAGGGTGGATGTGGAGAGGATGTTTCCTCTTGTGGGAGAATCTTGTATTCGGGGCCACTGTTTAAGACAGAGGTGAGGGGAAATTGTTTTCTCTCAGAGGGTCGTGAGACTTTGGAATTCTCTTCCTCAACAAGCGATGGAAGCAGAATCATTGAATGTTTTTAATTATTGATAAGTAAGTGGGTGAAAGGTTATTGAGGGTAGGGGGTAATGTGGAAATGAGGTTACAATCAGATCAGCCGGGAGCTTATTGAGTGGTGAAGTGGGCTTGAAGGGCTGAGGGGCCGACTCCTGTTGCTAATTCATATGTTCATATGTTTTTGTGAGTAACATGAAGAGGTTTTCACCCTCAAAGGCATTTAGAAGGCAAGAGAGAGAGTGAGAGAGGCGGGGGGAAGTTTCCCGTCTCCAGAGAAACCTGCTCTGGCTGCAGTCGATGGGGGTCAATGTCAAGGAGGAACTCCAAGAGGTGAAGAGCCAGCAAGCCTCGCTCTTTGCCTCGGAGGCCTTCAAGATCATCTTCCGGTCCAGAGTCCGCTCCATGGAGCAGGATGAGACGTGCTCACGTTTCTTCTTCCAAAAGGTACACAGAGAGAGCTCTGTGATCAGCAGCCTGAAGGAAGAAGACGGCTCAGTAAAGTCATCGCAGTCCGACATTTTGAGGATCAGCAAATCCTTTTATGTCAGATTGTATGACGTGAAGCCCACAGACAGTACGGCCTCCTAGTCCTTCCTGTCCTCCATTACAAAGGGCTTTGATGACAGTACATGGGAGAGTCTGGACAAACATGGTGGATGTGCTCTCCAAAATGGGATTTGGGGAGGGAATCCGCCACACGCCAAGAGTATCACCCCCTCTGCACGTTGCCCTCGAGGTGGCTGTGGTGGGGACGAGACCATTGTTCACCTCCTCGTGGATTGTCCCTTTGCAAAGAAGGTCTGGAGAGAGATGCAGTGGTTTCTGTCGAGGTTCATCCCGAGCAGTTCTGTGACACAGGACTCTGTGCTCTATGGGTTGTTCCCAGGGACACACATCGAGACAAACATCAACTGCAGCTGGAGGATCATCAACTCGGTGAAAGTCGCCCTTTGGTCTGCCCGAAACTTGTTGGACTTCCAGCGCAAAGAGTTGTCCCAGTCCGAGTGTTGCAGACTGGCACATTCCAAAGTCCAGGGCTACGTGCTGAGGGACGCACTAAAGCTTGGGGCAGCCGCCGTAAAGGCGCAATGGGGAAGGGTCGCTCTCTAAGACCTTGCTGCCACAGTGCACCGAGAGACTGGGAACTGTGTAGAGACCCTCGGGATGTACAGCTCAAAATGAACGTCAGCATTGAATTCTAATTGTATTATAATTGTAATGAAGCACCTCAGAGAGCAACATGATGTATGTTGATAACTCCAATACCTTTGTCTGATTACAGGAGTCAGGGTGTGAGGAGGTGTAGTCGAGGTAGCTGTGGGAGTCGGTGGGCTTGTAATGAATATTGGTGGACAGTCTATCACCAGAAATTGAGACAGAGAGGTCAAGAAAGGGAAGGGGAGTGTCGGAGATGGACCATGTGAAAGTGATGGAGGGGTGGAGATTGGAAGCAAAATTGATAAGTTTTTCCAGGTCCAGGCGAGAGAATGAAGCGGCACTGAAACAGTCATCGATGTACTGGAAGAAGAGTTGTGGGAGGGGGCCTGAGTAGGACTGGAACAAGGAATGTTCTACATACCCCATAAAGAGACAGGCATAACTGGAGACCATGTGAGTCCCCATAGCCTCATCTTCTTCGTCCAAATTTTGACTTCTCTTTAGCTTTGAAGAAGATTCATATGGACTCAAAATGTTAACTCTGTTTCTCTCTCCACAAATGCTGTTAGATTTGCTGAGCTTTTCCAGCATTTTCTTTCTTAATTTTAGAAGTGGGGATGTTAGCTGATGATTGCACAATGTTCAGCATCATCTGTATCTCCTTGGATACTGAAGCAGCCCATGCCCAAATGCAGCAAGATCTGGACAATATCCAGGCTTGGGCTGACAAGTGGCAAGTAACATTTGTGCCACACAAGTGTCAGGCAACGACCATCTCCAACAAGAGAGATCTAACCATCAACCCTTGACACTCAATGGCTTTGCCATTGCTGAATCCCCCACTATCAACATCCTGGGGTTACCATTGGCCAGAAAATGAACTGGTCAACCATATCAATACTGTGGCTACAAGAGCAGGTCAGAGGCCAGAAATTGCGCGCCAAGTAACTCACCTCCTGACTCCCCAAAGTCTGTCCACAATCTACAAGGCATAAGTCAGGAGTGTGATGGAATACTCTCCAATTGCCTGGGTGAGTGCCGCTCCAACAACATTCCAGAAGTTTGACACCATCCAGGACAAAGCAGCCCACTTTGCTTTCAGTTGTCTCATCCTCTCACATCAGTGTCCTAGCTTTTCACATCCACTTTCTTTTGCTAATGTCTTTCAGCTCTTTGATGCTTCTTTCCATTATATTTACAAAGTTTTTGACATGATGGGATGCTGCAAATGTTGTTACACTCAGTGCACACGGTACCTTCATGTTACAATAAATGTTATAATATCTATTCAACAACTGTCATCTCACAGGGAAAACATTTCACTGCATCAACATTCTCACCAAACACTAAAACATTCCACAAAGCAAGGCTGACAAATTCAACACAAGTTTCTCTTTTTGAGTCTGGCTGGTTTGTTCGGATTCTCTGATCAATTCCTGGTGTTTATCCTCCCCATGAGCAGTCGTCCTAATCCCATGTCCCTGTGCTGTTCCCATCTCCCTTTCCTGTAAGCATCATCCAATTACAAACTGCTAATATATGTTAGTAAACACTCTCCTTGTTCGATTAAACCACGTCTGTGATTGCAATGGAAATCGCCAACAGGAGAAGCTGTCGGCACCTTTAACTCTGCAGCCAGTGACCAGGAGAATTCTTACTCCTGAGTGAGGACTTTGTCCATTTCCTTTTCGAAGATCCCATCATCACATGAAGGAGGTAAAGTATTTTTCCATCACCGTGACCACAGGGAAGCTTGTAAACAGACTATTTGATGATTAATTCCCATTTTCTTTTCAACCCTGTTTTGAAGGTGAATTCCTCGGACATTACTGCGTTTTCCACTTGCCTGAAATGGGTGAGATTGTGAATTGAGTCAAACCTCCTTATAGGAGTCACCAGGAGAAAGGAAATGTTTGCTCAGCAGCATCTTGCTGGCTGCAGTAGTTTGGGAGCTAACACTTGGACTAACTCCCTCTCCCAACACTGATCATGAGTAAACAAACCATTGCTGAGAATTTGGAGTGTTATTTAAAGGGAAATCACCTTTTACTGTTCAATTCCTGCTGGAGATTTGAAGAGGAATTTTGAAACACGTCGGGAGACTCAGAGAATTTGTCAAGATTTCACCAACACTCTCAGCATTTATTCTGGAAATTCTCGGAGGAGTTCACCTAGAAAGAGTAAGTGCAGTGTTCCTCCACCTTATTGGACACCTTATAGGAGTCACCAGGAGGAAGAGATTGATTGGTCATTGACATCTTGCTGTGTCTGCAGGAGGGATGGGAGGAGAACCTGGGCCCCCTCTCACTCAGTCCCTGAGTGATCCTGAAACATGTCACTGTGTGTCAGACAGCACACACCACACCTTCAGTGGAAGTAGTTGTGTGGAGCCCACATACACTGCTCCAGGAGAATTGCTTCAAACCAGTTCTGGAGTGTTCAAGCTGCAGGTGTCAGTTTTAGTGTCTCCCGGCAAGTTCAAACTCTGGGCATCAGAATGGTGAGTGAAAAGCGGAGTTTCAAACAGGCGGGTCTGATTAACACAGCATCCATTCAGCAAAATAACCAGCTGGACTTTGGTTGTGAAAACCAGCCACTTCTGGCTGCTTCTCTGGCAGCTGAAGTGGGACGGGCTCCCTCAGTAACTCTCCACACCAGAAGTGACCACCTGGATTTCCACCATGATTTCCCTCCCCTGAACCCTCTGTAACTTGGAACATTTTGTGACTGTCAACCTCCCAGAATCTAATGAATGGGGCGGTGGGTGGATGGGGAGGTAAATGGTTCAATGTGAGCTCACAGGGGGTGATTCTGGAGCACAGATTTCCCACATGTTATGGCAATGATGATGAAACTGCAGTTTCTGAGCAGTAAAGGCTACTTTGTCAGAATGTCATGGATGGAAGCAGTAACTGTTCCCACTTCAGGAGTGACCAGAGCTCTTCTCACCTCCTCCTAATGTCTGACTAGCAGCTACATTGATCTCGTGGACTGTCAGTGCCCAGGGGCTTCCTCACTTCATGTCCTGCCTCCCTCACTGTGTTCTCCATGTGGGTTCTGGGCTCCTCCAATTGTCCCCTCATCAGCACCATGAGTGAAGAGACTGTCTCCACTGTCTGCATGTCAGACCAATGTTCATCAATCCTTGATCTTTACCAGCCGAGGCCTCAGAGATCTGGGTCTTGGAATCCTCAGCTGAGGCCTCCTGCTTATGTCACCTCGGGGGAGAGGCAGATATCTCCTCAAAGTTGTCCCCAGTTCTTCCTGCTCATTGCTGCTCTGTGTCAGTACCACTGCCTCCCTGAATGGGTTTGAAGATTCACTGTGACTGTGTTATGTTCTTAGACGGGCACGACAGCACCTCAAGCATTAACACCTCCTGGTTCTGCTTATTCCCCAACAGGATAATGATTGTGTCCAACACCCCCCAAAACCCGAGTACTCCCCACCCAACTCCCGGGAAGCGGGTCAAACCCCCAACAACCCGACTACTACACCCCACCCACCCTCCCCCTCCCCCCACCGACCCGATTACTACACCCCCCCCCACACAGCCCCTCCCCCCACCGCCCACCAACCCGACTACTACACCCCCACACTCCCCCTCCCCCCAACGACCCGACTACTACACCCCCACACTGTCCCTCCCCCACCCACACCGACCCGATTACTACACCCCCCCCCCACACTGCACCTCCCCCACTCCCACCGACCCGACTACTACACCCCCCAAACTTTCCCTCCCCCACCCCACCAATCCGACTACTACAGCCCCTACACTCCCCCTCCCCCCACTGATCTGACTACTACACCTGCCACACGCCCCCTCCCCCCACCGACCCAATTACTACAGCCCCCCATACAGCCCCTCCCCCACACCGACCTGACTACTACACCCCCAACACTCCCCCTCCCCCCACCGACCCGACTACTACACCCCCACATGCCCCTCCCCTCCCCCCACCGACCCGATTACTACACCCCCCACCCTCCCCCACCCCCACCGAACTGATTACTACAGCCCCCCAAACTCCTCCTCCCCCCACCGACCCGACTACTACACCCCCCCACACTCCCCCCACCACCAACCCGACTACTACACCCCCACACACCCCCTCCCCCCAATGACCCGACCACTGCACCCCCCACATGCCCCGTGCCCCATCCCCACCGACCAGTACACCCCCACACTCCCCCTCCCCCCACCCGCCCGACTACTACACCCCCCACACTCCCCCTCCCCCCCACTGATCCGACTACTACACCCCCACCGACCCGACTACTACACCCCCCACACTCCCTCGCCCCCACCGACCCGATTACTACACTCCCAGCGACCCGACTACTACACCCCCCACACTCCCCCTCCCTCCACCCCCACCGACCCAACTATTGAACTTATCTAATAATGATTGACTCTTTACACCAATCTCTCTGCCACGCTGTTGTATTTAGCTGTGCCTGACCAGGTTTCATTGGTGACACCAACTGCTTGTCTGTCTCCAACAACAAACATTTGCTGGTCTCACCAATGAACCGTGTGTGGGTCATGGGGAAAAACAGCAACAATCCGATCGATTCCATTCTTCATTCTTCAGATGAAAAGCCTTCGTTCATTAAGTAAGTTTATTGATAAGTCTTTAGTTAATTGATAAATGTATTGTTGTTTTATTTTGCTCATGTTTAATAAACTTTGATATTATTTGCTAATTCAGTGTCTGAGTCTTTGCCTGATGGTTATATCTCTGCTGAGCTAAATTAGTTTAAAGGAGTCATTTGGGATCCAGTAATTAGGCTGCATCCAAATAAATTAAATCAAGTCTAAATTTATTAAAGATTCTTTGAAAACTTAAACCCTCCTCCAGAGAAATTATTTGTTCAGCTGCACAGTGTACATTAACCAGCCAGTCCGACATTACAGGGAACATACAGCTGCACAGTGTACATTAACCATCCAGTCCAACATGACAGGTAATGTACAGCTGCACAGTGTACATTAACAATCCAGTCTGACATTACAGGGAATGTTCAGCTGCATAGTGTACATTAACCAGCCAGTCCGACATGACAGGTAATGTACAGCTGCACAGTGTACATTAACCATCCAGTCTGACATTACAGGAAATGTTCAGCTGCATAGTGTACATTAACCAGCCAGTCTGACATTACAGGGAATGTTCAGCTGCACAGTGTAACTCTTTTGAGTACAAACACGTTTCCATCTCTTTCAGATGAAGTTACATTGTTTCATAGTTAGCCATTGTGAAATTTGAACTCTTGATAATCTTTTAAATGAAAACCAAATCAACAAAATTGGGATAAATCAGGCACAGCCCCTAATTCAGGTCAGCTGAAAAACCAAGAACAAAATTTAAAGGAAACTTACAAACTTTAAATCAAAATGTGATTAAAGGGGTCAACAAAACACCCCAGTCCCCGCGGTGCCCACCGAGCACGGAAGGCCTCGAGAGTGCCAGCAGACACCGCGTGCTCCCTCTCCAGGGACATCCGGCAGCGAATGTAGCCGCGGAAGAGGGACAAACAATCGGGTGGGACTGTCCCGTTGATCGCCCGCTGCCTGGACCTGTTAATGGCCAACTTGGCCAGGGCCAGGAGTAGGTTCACGAGGAGGTCCTCCTCCTTCCCGACCCCCTTCCGCACCGGGTGCCCATAGATCAGGAGCGTGGGGCTGAAGTGCAAACAAAACATCAATAAAAGGTTTTTCAAATAACTAAAAAGGGAGTGCAGCCTACAACACCCTATGTATACATGGTCCACGGACTCCACAAGACTGCAAAAAGGGTACGTGTCCTGAGAGTCCGTGAACCTATGCATCCTCTTATTATAAGGGACTGCTGCATGCAACACCCTCCAACCCAGGTCCCCGATAGAAAGGGGGAGGACACCTCCGTAGAGGGCCTCCCATCGGGGGCTTCCGCCGCCGGACGGCAACAAGGCACGCCAGGGTGTGTCCGGTCGACGGACAAGGGCGAGAAAATGGAAGGTGTTCAGCAGCAGTCCGTACAAAAAGCCCCTCTTTGCCGTGCCAAAAGGCATGGAGGGCATGTCCCCGAGGTGGCTCATATTGCGGGGCACCAGCACCTGAGGGAGGGTTCGGGGCCAATGTGGAATTCCGTCCGAACAGGGGAACGTTCAGACGGAAGACCACCGCGCATCTGGGCCACCTCAAGACCCAAAATAACGTCGGGTCCAAGCACGACCGTTCTCAGGTCTTGGATGGCATCGGCTGCGACCTGGACACTCACAGACGCGCGTCGCGCCAACTCCTGCGGGAGCATCCAGCCCAGTCCTCCACCACCCAGCACGTCCCCGATCCTGGTCACCCCTGCGGCCACAGCCCTCCTCTCCGCCAAACACTGAAAAGGACGGAGGGGCGGATTCCTGAGCAGTGGCTCTCTGACGATAGCCGCTACTCCTGACAGGGGAGAGCTGCGTCGCAAGGCGACCACTTTCCAGACTTTGATCAGGTCCTGGTAAAAGACGGGCAACGCCTGGAAGGAGCCACCGAGGCCCAGCTGTGCTATAAACAGGAGCTGCACGTCATAATTCAGGCCGTGCACCTGACGGAAGAAATACGTCATCAGGGCACACCATCTAGGAGGAGGCTCGACGTAGAGGTATCGCTGCAGGGTCTGAAGGCGGAAAGTCGCCACCTGTAAGCGGGAGACTCAGAACCTCGGCAGCGACCCAGTGCAATCTTTTGTCCCAGAAGAGGTCGACTAACAATCTCTGGATTCTTGTGACAAAGTCCGGGGGAGGGGTCAAAGTGACCAGCCGATACCACAACATGGCGGCGATCAGCTGGTTTATGACCAGAACTCGACCTCGGTAAGATAGCACTCGGAGCAGTCCTGTCCAGCGCCGCAGGCGAGCGGTGACTTTCGTCTCCAGTTCCTGCCAGTTTGCCGGCCAGGATTCCTCAGCGGGGCAGAGATGGACCCCCAGGTAGAGGAGGCTGGTCCTGCTCCAGGTGAAAGGCCTGAGCTCCTCGGGTAGGGGATCCATCTGCCACTGACCGACCAGGAGTCCAGAACATTTACCCCAGTTGATCCTGGCAGAAGAAGCGGCAGAGTAGACCTCCTGGCACTCGCGCATCCTCCACAGGTCAGCCGGGTCACTAAACATAAGGAGCACGTCATCGGCGTAAGCCGAAAGGACCACCTCGATGCCCGGCCCGCGCAGAACCAATCCCGACAACCTCCTCCGCAAGAGGCGCAGGAAAGGCTCCACGCAAATAGAATACAACAGGCCAGACAGGGGGCAGCCCTGACGTACCCCTCTCCCAAAGCGAAAGGGCGCCGTCAGGGACCCGTTAACCTTCAGTAGACACTCCGCGGCGGTGTACAGAAGTCGGATCCGGGCGACAAAATGCGTCCCGAACCCGAAAGCTCGCAGAGTTCCGAGTAAGTATTCGTGATCCACCCTGTCGAACGTCTTCTCCTGATCGAGAGACAGGAAGGCGCTCGACAGACCAGCCCTCTGGGAATGGTGGATGATGTCCCGGACCAGATGGATGTTATCATAAATGGTTCGGTCCGGGACGGTGTAGGACTGGTCAGGGTGGATCATGTGGTCCAGCACGGTGCTGAGCCGAGAAGACATGGCTCGGGTGAAGATTTTGTAGTCCGTGCTGAGGAGGGAGACCGGGCGCCAGTTTTTAAGAAGGCGGAGATCCCCCTTCTTCGGCAGCAGGGCAATCACGGCCCTGTGCCACGAAAGGGGCATCTCCCCGGTAGCAATGCTCTCCCCCAGGACCCCCGCGAAGTCGCTCCCCAAGACGTCCCAGAACGCCCTGAAGAACTCCACGGTCAGCCCGTCTAGTCCCGGGGTTTTGCCCCTAGAAAGACCGTCGAGTGCGCCGGTCAGCTCCCCCAGACTTATAGGGGAGTCGAGCTTTCCGGCGCACTCCGGGCCGACCTGCTGCAGGTCCTCCCACAAAACTCTGCAAGCCTCCTCACTGGACGGATCCGGAGAGAACAGGGCAGTGTAGTAATCTCGGGCGATGGCCCTGATGCCCTCCGGATCCGAGACAAGGGATCCGTCGTCGGCCAGCAGCGTAAAGAGCTGCTTACGGACCCCGTGCCTTTTTTCCAGCGAGTAGAAGAAGGGAGAGCCACGGTCCATCTCCTTAAGGAAACAGATCCGCGACCTCACGAACGCGCCCCGAGACCCAACCAGTTGCAGGTCCCGCAGCGCGCCCTTCTTCTCATCGTACACCGACTGCAGGGCAGGGTCCGCGTCGGGCTGACGGAGATGTGATCCAGGTCGAGCACCTCCTTCTCCAACTCCTCGACCCTGGATTTGCGTCTCTTTGTCGACCCCTTCGTGTACTCTTGACAGAAAACTCGGACGTGCGTCTTGCACACGTCCCACCATAGCCTCAAGGAGGGAAAGCCTCCCCGGTTCCTTCTCCAGCCGGCCCAGAAGCGACGGAACGAGTCCAGGAACCGCTGGTCTTCCAACAACAGGTTATTAAAATGCCAGTACGCGGACCCCGTCCGAGCGCAGAACGAAGTGAGCTCCGCCCACACCAGACGGTGGTCCGTGCACGGAACCTGCTGTATAGAAGCAGCCGGAACGCAGGACACGTACGCCTTCGAAACGTAACGGCGGTCGAGTCTGGACGCTCCGACCCCAGGTGACACAAAGGTGAACACGCTGGAGTCAGGATGGAGATTTCGCCAGACGTCCACTAAGTCGAAGGACCTGACCAGGTCCCGCAACTTACTCACACCTCGCGTGCAGTGCGGGGTACCGTGACGGTCCCGGACCCCGAGGGTGCAATTGAAATCCCCCCCGAGGACGATGCACTCGCCAGCGTCGATGGAGCCGAGATGAGTGGACACTTCTTCAAAGAAGCTCGCTTGCTGCTGCGTGCCCAGGGGAGCGTACACATTCACAAAGTGAAGCACCGCCCCCCCCAGACGCACAGTCAGGTGCAGCAACCGGCCTGGCACCGGCTCCTTGACCCCCAAGATCTCCGGCTGAAAATGCGGGGCCAAGAAGATAGCCACCCCGCCAGAATTGGAGGCTAGGTGACTCATGCAGACCCCCCCTCGCCACTCCAGGAGCCACGTGGCTTCGTCTCCCGGAACGGTATGGGTTTCTTGCAGGAAGCACAACGCATACTTCCCGTCCCTGAGGACCGAGAAGTTCTGGAACCTGCGCTGTGCGCCCCTGCTGCCGCGGATGTTGAGGCTGGCTATAGTCGTCTTCATTGTCAAAGGTACATCAAACCTTCACCTTAAGTCATTAAAAAGAAGAAGAGGACTTTTTAGTCCTTCCTCTCCTTCAGGAGCCCAGCGAGAAACGTTTGGACCCTCCGCCGCGCGTTCCTATCCAACTCAGGAGACTTGAGAGCCTCGCGAGTGGACCAGAACACCAGCGGAAAAGAATGCCACCGGTCCAAGGCCAACTGAACCCTGTCTCGGCGACCGCGATGACTCACCAAAAAGTCCCGGAGTTCCCTTGGGGGGATGAGGGGGGAGTCAGTGGAGGGTACCAGGGGATCCACCGCCTCGCTTGAGAGCGACTCAGTGTAATCTCCAGCGCTCACCACGGACACCCCGTCCTCCTCCGGGTCGTCGCCTCCAGCTTCCGACCCCTCCCCCGCATTGAGTACGGGGGCTGATTCGGAGCTGCCAGCTGGCCCCACCTGTACCTCGATCCCACCCCCAGGATCAAGGCCAGAGGGGTCCTCTCTGGTCTCCTCTAAAGGTTTTGGGTCAGAGGGCAGTGGCTGTTCTGATGCCCGCTCTCCTCCCGGCACCGGGTCGTCCGGGGAGCTCAGGACAAGCTCCTGACCTAAAACTAGGACGCCCGGTGCTAAGGTTTGGGAGGGAGCGGGAAGGCCCTCCTTTTCGCCGCCACCCAATGACCCGTTAACATTTTTTAAATTTTGAAAGCTACAGTCCCCCGACGAGCCAGAAGGTACCTCGGGGGTATCGAGGGTTCCTGAGTAGGGCACCACCTCAAGGGAGGTGCCTTCAGTGACCCCCGAGGGGCCCTGTTCAGGGGACTGCAGCAGGTTGACGGGGGTAACAGTGGTGGGAGTCGGTGCAGGGGTTTTGAGTTCCCCCAGAGGACAGGGTGAGATTTTACTTGGTGGAGACGCCACCACCTCTTCATCGGGGGAAGGGACACACCCAACTTCTTCAGTTTGGGCATCACCCACCTCCTCCTCCGAAGCGTGACGTCTCTTCCGGGTCAGGCTGGGGGCTAGGGAGACCTCCATTTCCGAGGCCCCCTCCTCCTTGTCCAGCCCTCCCGGACACTCCACCCTCTGGGTTTTGGATGTTAGATTCCCCGGCTCGGGGTCCCGCGTCTTTTCCCCGCCGGCCCCGGGAGCACACGCAGGGACGATGCCGGGCCCAGCACTCGGCGCCTTAGCGCCCACGGGCCCGGGAGCACATGCGGACACGATGCCGGTGCCGGATGATGTCTTTTCCCCCGAGCCGGTGCTTGCAGGTGTTTGGGGGTTTTGGGGCGTATCAGGGGCCGCCTCCAGGTTGCGGGTCTTCCTCTGCGCCTTCTTACGGCGCGGGGGCTCTCCCCCCGCCTCACCGGCAGCCGAGATGGCAGTGGCCGCCGGCGTTGCTTCCCCTTGCGGGGAGGGAGATGGAGTGGTGGCGGGGGGAGGAGGGGCAGTGCCAGCCGTGGCCGCTTGGGTGGGGCTCGTGGCCTTGGAGGCAGGGCAGTTCTTCCTCACGTGCCCCGCCTCCTTACAAGCATGGCACCGCACGCCCTCCGCGGTCCAGAAGACCCGATAGGCGGTCCCCTCAAAATTGATAATGAAGGCCCCCTCCAGGCACTCCTCCTGGGCCAAGCGGACAAATACCTGGCGCCGGAAGGAGTACACATGGCGGAGGGCCGAGTCTTTGAGGCCGAGCGGGATTGGTGCAACCCCCGACCTGACCTCCCCCAATTTATTAAGGTGGGGGAGGAGGAGCTCACTGGATAGAATAGGTGGGACGTTCGAAATAATAATTCTCTGGGCGGTGGCCTCAAGGGGGTCCACCGCAAGAAAAGTCCCGCCCACAGTGAGTCCTTTTTGCAGGGCGAGGTGCACCGCCCGCTCGGACCTCAAGAAGAATATGGCCTTCCCATACATTTTAGAGGCCGCGACAATGGCTGAGGGGCCGACGACCCCAGCCATAGCCTTTACGCAGGCCTCTATTGTCATTTCAGGGTGAGCGTAGCATTTTACCCCAAGGGCCCTGGTGAGAAGGCGGAATGGTGACAGGGCAGCAGGAGCAGCTGGAGCTGCAGAAGCAGCCACCCCCGCATAGTTTTTCTTTTTTTGAGGCCCTGCCACCGGTGACAAAACCGCCTCCATATTAGCCCTCGAGGGCCCGGCCACAGGCGATGGTGAATTGGCCTTAGGGCCAGAGCCACGCCCACCCTGTGAAGGATTGGCCTTTTTGTTTGAGGAAAGGGGGTGGGGGAGAGAGGTAGAAACAACCTCCCCTCTTTTAGGCAGGAGAGGAGAGGAGGGAGAGGAGTAAAAGACAGGGAGGCACAGGAGGGAAAGAGGTAAATGTCCAGGTGGGTGTCCTCGATGGTGGATGGACGGTGGGTGGGGGCCTGATGTTCTTCAGGCAGGGGGAGGCGATGTCTTCACCAGCTATTGCTGGCCTTACTGGGAAAAAGGCTGGGTTGGGGGGAGGGGTGGCAGAAAGATGGTTTCAGCACACACACTCACCCTCCCTCTCTTCCTTCCCCAAACCCTCTGGCAGTCTTCTTTCCTCCGCCTACAAAACACAGTCCTTTATTGCCCCCACCTTACGCAAACAATAACGTTGGACACCCACCTAAGATGTTGTTTTTAGACACAGTCCTGGCCTCCTGGCCTTCCTGTCCTGTAACAACAGAAGCTGTTCTTCTTCTCTCCCTTCTCTCCTTTTGCTCCACACGGGCAGGTCCGGCAGCAGCAGCAGCAAACACCCTCGAGTGCAGGTCCAGCAGCAGCAGCAGCAAACACCCTCGAGTGCAGGTCCAGCAGCAGCAGCAGCAAACACCCTCGAGTGCAGGTCCAGCAGCAGCAGCAAACACCCTCGAGTGCAGGTCCAGCAGCAGCAGCAAACACCCTCGAGTGCAGGTCCAGCAGCAGCAACAAACACCCTCGAGTGCAGGTCCAGCAGCAGCAACAAACACCCTCGAGTGCAGGTCCAGCAGCAGCAGCAGCAAACACCCTCGAGTGCAGGTCCAGCAGCAGCACACAGCAGAAACAACAACCCCAAAGGCAGCAGCAGAAACAGTTGAAACACTGAGGAGCAGCAACACCAACACCACACACCTTCTCTTCTCAGTATCAGGAAACCAACTGAATCCACAATTACCTCCACGAGATCGTTAAGAAAATGAACTCTTGATACTCTTTTGAGTAAACCTGTTTCCATCTGTTTCAGATGAAGTTACATTGTTTCATAGTTTGCCATTGTGAGATTTGAACTCTTGATCTTAGGGTTACAAACCCAGTACCATAACCACTTGGCTATTTAGGCCAAGCCCAGCTACACAGTGTACATTAACCAGCCAGTCTGACATTACAGGGAATGTTCAGCTGCACAGTGTACATTAACCAGCCAGTCGGGCATTACAGGGAAAGTTCAGCTGCACAGTGTACATTATCCAGCCCGTCTGACATTACAGGGAATGTTCAGCTGCACAGTGTACATTAACCAGCCCGTCTGACATTACAGGGAATGTTCAGCGACACAGTGTACATTAACCAGCCAGTCTGACATTACAGGGAATGTTCAGCTTGTTACAAAGAACATGCTCCAGTTGCACATCGTTAAAGACAAACTGTGCACTATATGATTGTGCTGTTGATTTGGAGCCGTTTCAATGATTTCTGAAGACTGCTAGCTATAAACACACTAACATTTATTTTCACATATTTACAGATTATGGAGAACATTCTTACAAGCTTCTGACCATACTTGCTTTCCTTTCACTTTACATTGTCCCAGAGTCTCACATCACATGAGAAAGTCACTTCCCTGTCTGACATCACAGACTATTACAGTTAACCCTTTATGGGACTGAGTCTAACATACTCCATTGTACCACATGCACTACAAGATGCAAAGACTGAGGACACCTGAAGAGATGGACAAGACTCCTGAATAAAAGGAATAGGGGCAGAGTGTAATATTAATACAAACTCCCTGCTTACAGCAGCCATTTGGGATGATGATCCCTCAAATGAAACTACAACCAGGTTAAGAAGCACAAATGTCAGGCCAGTGGAAATCACTGGACATTGTCTTCAGCTTTCGGTTTTCCTCACTTACCTGATCCAGTCGTTCCTGCAGATGGACACATTTCATTATTAAAAGTAACTGTGGATACACAACAGGAAACAGAGCTCTGCTTTAAGGAGGTGTGTAATTCCGAGCATTCAGGCCGGGCAGTCAGAGAGGCTGATGAGTCAAAACCAGAAACACGAGTCCTGGCAGGAGACAAACAGGCTGTCTGTAATTTAACCGAGGACCATTTGGAGAAAGTTCTCACACATCCGGGTTCTTATGTCAGTAATTGTTGCTGTCACGTTGCTGTTCTCTGTGACTTTGATGAATGGGGTCCGTTGCTCTGAGAGACAGGGCAGGAGATAGATTAGAGGGTTTCAAATAAGAATCAGTGGAGGGGTGACAGCATAGCTGAGAGACAACAATATCTTCCAAGATTGAAGAAAAATGTTGAGATTGGGCAGTAGCTGCAGAGAGAGTGTGAACGGGTTAAGTGTGCATTTCTTAAGGAGTGAGTGTCAATGGCAGTCTGGACAATGATCAAATGGCAAATCCTAGTCATGATGACAAGTGGCTTGTTCTCAAGGTTTCTATGAATGCTGCTCTGGAACTAATACCTAGTGGAAGAGTTTGAGGAGAGAAAGAGAGTGGATGGTCTATACACTGGTTCTTGACCTCCGATCCCACTGAGTGACCACCTTCTCCTGATTCTGTGACCCTTGCCTCCTCTGTTCACCCTTCACCTCCCTCTCACCTTCTTCTTCACAGCCACAGCTGGGTTCGTTTTTTGTGACAACCTTGGTGTTCGGTCCAAGTTCCACTGATCTGGTAACTGGTTTCTTTTCTCTGTTACCGTCTCCAGCAGCTGAATCTTTCTGTTGTTTCTTAGCAACCAGAACTGGAGACAGGACTTGGCTCTGGTTTGAGTGGTACGCCTCGGGATGTATAAAAGTGTCTTTGTCTCCGTGGTGTAAAATTCCCCTGACTTCTTCCATTGTTCATCCATTGAGGAAGGACATTTGGTGCACCATACTGAGCCAGTAGTGTAGACATTGTTCATCTTCGCCATTTACAACACTATTCCTGATGTTCATGTCCTGTCTAGCTTTCTTTTCCATTGCTGACTTACGAACATACGAAATAAGAGCAGATGTAGGCCATTCAGCCCCTCGAGTCTGCTCTGCCATTCAATAACATCAGGGCTGATCTGTTTGTGTTTTGACTTCCACATTCTCACCTACCGCTGATAATCTTGGATTCTGTTGCCTGACAAGAATCTTTCTTAAAAATATTCAATCACCCCACTTCCACCACTTTCTGAGGCAAGGTTCCAAAGTTCCACAACTCTGCTCATCTCTGTCTAATAAGGGTGACCCCTCATTTTAAAACAGTGACCCCTAGTACTGGACTCAACCACAAGAGGAAACTTCCTTTCTAAGTCCCTCTTGTCAAGACCATTCAGGGTGTGTAGAGAGAAAGAGAGTTGCAGTTTCAGGTGGATAAGTTTTGATGAGGAGTGGGAAAAGTTTGAAATGTGATGGGCTTTAGGCGAGGGGAGGGTGATAAAATGAAGAAAAGGGAAGGTGTGTGATTGGGTGGAAGAGAGGAGAAATGAAACCTGGTCAGGTTGCAGTGCCATAAAATGAGGAATGAGCAGGAGGGGGAATTCCAGCAGGTGGGGGTATATTTTCTCTAAAAGAATGGTACAATAACACAGCAAAATGGTGGCTGAAATAGCTCAGTTGGGACAGTGTTAGATTGAAGATCTGAAGCTCCCTGGTTCAATCCTATATTTCAGCAGCTCTCATTCTGGGAGCTCTCTGCTGCTCTCACTCCACATATCCCCCCATTCCCTGAGATCCAAAATCTGTTCTTTCTCAGCATTAACTATATTCAATGATGGAGCATCCCCTCCCCCTCTGGGCTAGAGAATTCCACAGATTCACAACTCTCAGTGAAGAAATTTCTCCATATTTCAGTTCTAAATGATGGGCCCCTTATCCTGAGTCAGTGCCCCCATGTTTCAAGATTCCCCAGCCAGGGGGGACAACCGCTCAATGTTTACCCTGTCAATCTTCCTCAGTATCTTATATGTTTCAATGAGATCAGTTTACATTCTTCAAAACTTCAATGTTTATACCCTCAATCTGCCCAAACGTTTCTTATAAACAATCCCCTTCACCCCAGGGGTCAACCTAGTGAACCATCTCTGAATTGGCTCCAATGTAAGTGTATTTGTCATTGAGTAAGGTGCCTGAATCTGTCTGCGATGCTGTCGGAGTGGTCTCACCAATGCCCTGTACAATTGTAACAAGACGTCCCTACTTTTACACTCTGTCCCCCTTGTAATGAAGCCCAGCATTCAACTTGCCTTCCCAATTCCTGCCTGGACTTGCATGCTAACTTTTGGAGTTTCATGAATGACGGACAGCCAGTTCCCTCCATACTGCAGCATTCTGCAGTCTCTCTGCATTTCAATAATATTTTGCTATTCTGTTCTTCCTGCCAAAGTGGATAACCTCACGTTTCCCCACATTTTTAACCATCTCTGAAATCTTTGCTGACTCCCTTAACCCATCGATATTCCTTTGCCAGGATTTTCCGGCCCCATGTGACAGTGCCCATCACAGGGGATGCGGCAGGTCAGCCAAAGTTCCAGTAACTTTTGGCGGGACCGGAAGATCCAGGTGACAGGAGATGCTGGA
Source organism: Carcharodon carcharias (assembly GCF_017639515.1). Taxonomy (NCBI): domain Eukaryota; kingdom Metazoa; phylum Chordata; class Chondrichthyes; order Lamniformes; family Lamnidae; genus Carcharodon; species Carcharodon carcharias. The sequence goes on from NC_054496.1 coordinate 36,982,593, forward strand.
AAATCCCAACCTGTGTCCCCTCGCAATTAGCTTTCCCACCTATCCTTGTATTGGATGCAAATTTGTCAATAATACACTCGGTCCCTTCATCCAAGTTGCTCCTATGGATTGTAAGTAGTTGAGATTTCGGCAGGGGTCCTGTGACACTCCTCTAGTGAACATTTGCCAACTTGAAAATGAATTAATTCTGGTGACCACCCAGCATTCCCCTAGGCACCGGAAATGACAACGGCAAACTCAGCCCTGTCAACACTGCACTGTCCTCCTAACTAAAATCTGGTGACAAGGGTGCAGAATGTTCTCTGGGTGGGGGACTTCAATGTCCATCACCAAGAGTGGCTCAGTAGCACAACTGCTGACAGAGCTGGCTGAGTCCTAAATGACATAGCTGCTAGACTGGGTCTGCGGCAGGTGGTGAGGGAACCAATAAGCAGGAAATAAAATGATTGACTTCATCCTCACCAACCTGCCTGTCACAGATGCATCTGTCCAGGACAGTATTGGTAGGAGTGACCACTGCACAGTCATTGTGGAGACCAAGTCCTGCCTTCACGTTGAGGGTACCCTCCATCGTGTTGTGTGGTGCTACCACTGTGCTTAATGGGATAGATTTCAAACAGATCTAACAAATCAAGAGTGGGCTTCCATGAGGCTCTGTGAGCCATCAGAAGCTGCAGAATTGTACTCGAACACAGCCTGTAACCACATGGCCTGGCATATCCCCCACTTTACCATCATCATCAAGCCAGGGGATCGAGCCTGGTTCAATGAGGAGTGCAGGAGGGCATGCCAGGAGCAGCACCAGGCATACCTAAAAATGAGGTGTCAACTTGGTGAAATTGTAACATAGTGATACTTGCATAAGCAGCAAGTAATGGACAGAGCTACCAGCTGTCCCCAATTCAGCCCCACACAAATTATCCCAACCCCAATATTACAATAAAGCACAATATTATGATATTTATCATATCTTGAGGACATAAATCAAAGAGCTTGTTAAGAGGACAGGAACATGGCAGTTGTGTAGAAGTTCAGTCAGGACCTTAATGATTGGGGAACAGGCTCGAGGGGCCGGGTGGCCACATTATGGGCTGCAATGCAACCTCAGCCCTTTATCCATAGGGGGAAATCATCAGAACAAGACCAGGGTCCATTAATAGGGAAGTGACTCAACAAAAAGGGCAGCTTCAGTTAACAGTAAAAGGAGCAGTAATATGGAACATGGAAATAGAAGAGTTTGAAGCCAGAACCCAAGTTATTCCAATGACAGGAAAAGTGGGAAGTGTGGAGTTCCTCTTTCGTCCAATACTTCACAATACCCATTCCATTTTGTTCATTTAAGGAACAACCTGCTTGGATTAAACTGGACTGAAACCTCCAGTTGGATTCATCTGAATGAGGGGAATAGAGCTGGAAATCCTCAAAACAACAAAAGGAAAAGCTTGGAGGATCCAAAGAGAAGGTTCAAGACCAATGGGGCTGATGTCATTGGTTGGAGAGACTCAGGAACCAGTTAAAGCAAAGTACAATACTAAGTAGAAAACTAATTTGTAGTGTTATAAAGCAGGAGACAGCTATCTCCTCAATATCATTGACATCTCACCCAGTGTTGGAATGAAGATTGGGGAACAACCTACAGCCCAAGCTTAGAGCAAGAGCTGAGGATTCCCATTACCTGCAACCTGCTGCCTCACTCATGGAGTCCATAGTCAAAGAGGACAGTGTGGTTCTGAGAGTAGATCCTGGTTGGCTGACAACCTGCTGTCCCCAGGGTCAGGTCAGCAGCTTTGATCAGGTGCCTGGTTCCAAATAAATCCAGCTGGACCCTGAGCAGCAGCTTGTCCTCTCCACACTGCACCATCACAGTCTGCAGTGGAGACACACTTCCACCCTCAGACACACGGAAATGGGAACCAAAGGGAGGCCCAGGAGGAGAGACTGTCTGAGGCACAGGGGTGGCTTTGACTCTGCCCCATGGAAACCTCTGGCCTAGAAACTGTTGCCAAGTATCAGAGCCACAAACAGCTCCAACTAACACCAGCACTGGGAACAAAGCCCTCACTACAAAATCCTCCATGATACCAAACAACTCAACCATCCCTTCAGCCACCGAGCAGCACCTTTTATACGCACAAGCTGCACTCACCTGACACCAATGAGACCAGAAGCAGCAACATTGAACCAATTAACCAGCCACAATCTCCACAATCCCCACCAATGACAAAACTCATGGATTTATCACCAGGAAGGCCGATTTTATTTGGACCAATAGGAGTTGGTCTGGTGTGGAAAGATGTCGATGAACAAAAGGGAAGGTGTGTGAAAGGGTGGAGGGCAGGAGACATTAAAGGATAAAAGGTTTCATTGTACAAAAGCCAAAGGGAATTGTGAAGGGTAAAGTAAAGAAACAAAAGATGTGTCCAGATGAGGTGTGAATGGCTGCCTGGCAACTGTCTGAATGTAACGTAGAATCGTAGAATGTTTACAGCACAGAAAGAGGCCACTCGGCCCATCGTGTCTGCCCCAGCTGAAGAATGAACCCCCCCCACCAGCCTAATCCCACTTTCCAGCACTTGGTCCATAGCCCTGCAGGTTCCAGCAGTTGAGGTGCATATCCAGACAGCTTTTCAATGAGTTGAGGGTTCCGGCCTCTACTCCCCTTTCAGGCAGTGAATTCCAGACCCACACAATCCTCTGGGTGAGAAAAGGTTTTCCTCATCTCCCCTCTAATATTTCTATCAATCACCTAAAATCTATATCCCCTCATCAATGAGCTCTCTGCTGAAGTATATAGGCCCTTCCCATCCAGTATATCCAGGCCCATCACAATTTTGTACATCTCAATCAAATCTCCCCTCAGCCTCCTCTGTTCTAAGGTGGACAGCCCCAGTCTCTCCAATCTTTCCTCATATTTGCAATTTTCCAACCCTGGCAACATTCTGGTAAATCTCCTCTGTTCCCTCTCGAATGCAATGACATCCTTTCTGCAACAAGGTGACCAGAACAGCACACAGCACTCAAGTCGTTGCCTAACTAATGTTTTATTCCAGCATAATCTCCCTGTTCTTATGTTCTACTCCTCGGCTAAGAAATGAAAGGATTCCATCTGCCTTCTTAACCACCTTCTCAACCTGTCCTGCTACCTTCTGGGATCTGTGGACATTCACTCTAAGACCCCTCATTTCCTCTACACTTCTCAGTCTCCTCCCATTTATTGTGTAATCCTTTGCCTTGTTTGACCTCCCCAAATGTATCACCTCACACTTCCCTGGGTTGAATTCCATTTGTTATTTTTGTGCCCACTTGATCAGTCCATTGATGTCTTCCTGAAGTCCACAGCAACTCTCCTCGCTATCAACATATTTTTCTGTCTGCAAACTTCTTGATCATTCTACTTTTATACCCAAATCATTAATATACACCACAAAAAGCAGGGGGACCAGTACTGAGCCCTGTGGAACCCCACTGGAAAAAGCCTTCCAGTCACAAAAACATCCATCTTTCCTGCCACTGAGCCAATTTTGTATCCAGCTTGCTACATTCCCCTGGATCCTATGGGTTTTTATTTTTTTAAGCGGTCTGCCATGTGGAACCTTGTCGAAAGTCTTGTTATAATCCATGTGTATCACATCAACTACACCACCCTCATCAATCCTCCTTGTTACTTCCTCAAAAACTTCAATCTGATTAGTCAGATATGACCTGTGTACTATAGGCCCCCAAACTCAGGGAGAGATAGAGGATCAAATACACAGTCAAATTTCAGAGAAGTGTAAGAATATTACGGCAGTACTAACAGGGGATTTTAACTACCCAAATATTAACTGGGATAGTTTTAGTGTGCGAGGTAGGGAGGGAGCAAAATTCTCAAGTTGCATCCAGGAGAACTTTCTTTGACGGTGCATAGAAAGCCCAGCAAGGGAGGGGCAGTTCTGGACCTAATATTCTGAAATGAGCCCGGGCAGGTGGAAGGCATATCAGTAGGGGAGCATTTGGAGATAGTGACCATAACTCAGTTAGATTTAGGATAGTTATGGAAAAGAATAAGGTTGAGCCAGGAATAAAAGTTGTAAACTGGGGAAAGGCTAATTTTACTAAGATGAGATGTGATTTGGAACAAGTGGACTGGGAGCAGCTACTTGCAGATAAGACTGTATCAGACCAGTGGGGGGTCTTCAAGAAGGAAATAGCGAGAGCACAGGGCAAATATGTTTCTGTAAAGACAACGGGTGGGGAGAACCAATCCTGGAAAACCCTGGATGTCAAGGGGCATAAAGGTTAGGATGAAGAAAACGAGAAGCTTGCGGCAGTCCCGAGGGCTCAATACAGCTGAGTCCTTACAGGAGTGTAAAAAATGTAGAGGGGAACTTAAAGAGGAAATTAGGAAAGCTAAGAGAGTGCATGAGAAAGCACTGGTGGGTAGGATAAAGGAAAACCCAAAGGGGTTATTTAAATATATATAGAGGAAGAGAATATCTAGGGATAGAGTAGGGCCAATTTGGGATAATAGAGGTAATCTGTGTGGGGACCCAGAAGACATGGGTACAGTCCTCAATGAATCCTTTACATTGGTCTTCACAATGGAAAAGGACGACGCAGATACAGATATCAGGGTGGAGGACTGTGAAATATTAGAGGAAATTAATATAGGGAGAGAGAGAGAGGGGGCATATGCAGGTCTAGCGGCCTTTGAAATGGATAAATCTACAGGCCCGGATGAGATGTATCCGAGGCTGTTGAGGGAGCCAAGGGAAGAGATTTCAGGAGCACTGGCAATAATTTTCAAATCCTCTCTGGCCACAGGTGCGGTGCCAGAGGACTGGAGGACTGCTAACGTTGTTCCATTATTAAGAAAGGGAGGAAGGGATAGACCCGGAAATTACAGGCCAGTCAGTCTAACCTCAGTGGTGGGGAAGTTACTAGAAAGAATTCTGAAGGTCAGAATGTATCTGGACTTGTAGAGACAAGGATTAATCAGGGACAGTCAGAATGGGTTTGTTAAGGGAAGGTCGTGTTTGAAAAATTTTAGTGATTTATTTGAGGAGGTAACCAGGAGTGTTGATGAGGGTAATTCATTTGACTTTAGCAAGGCTTTTGATAAGATTCCCCATGGCAGACTGGGCATGAAAGTAAGAGCCTATGGGATCCAAGGCAAAATGGCATGTTGGATCCAAGATTGGCTGAGAGGCAGGAAGCAGAGGGTGATGGTAGAGGGATGTTTTTGTGACTGGAAGTCTATTTCTAGTGGGATTCCGCAGAGCTCGGTGCTGGGGCACTTGCTGTTGGTGGTGTACATAAATTATTTAGATTTAAATGTAGGGGGTCTGATCAAGAAGTTTGCAAATAAGATGAAAATTGGTAGAGTGGTAAATATTGAGGAGGATAGCCGTAAACTGCAGGAGGATATCAATGGACTGGTCAGGTGGGCAGAGCAGTGGTGAATGGAATTCAACCCACAAAAGTGTGAGGTAATGCACTTGGGGAGGGCCAACAAGGCAAGGGAATACACTATGAATGGTAGGACCCTGAATAGCACTGAGCGACCTTGGTGTACATCCCTTAAGGTAGCAGGGCAGGTAGATAAGGTGATTAAGAAGGCATGTGGGATACTTGCCTTTATTAGCTGAAGCATAGAATACAAGAGCAGGGAGGTTATGCTGGAACTGTATAAAACGCTGGTAAGGCCACAACTGGAGTAGTGTGTGCAGTTCTGGTCACCACATTATAGGAAGGAGGTGATTGCACTGGAGAGGGTGCAGAGGAGATTTACCAGGATGCTGCCTGGGCTGGTGTGTCTGAGCCATGAGGAAAGATTGGATCGGCTGGGGTTGTTTTCCTTGGAGCAATGAAGGTTGAGAGGGGACCTGATAGAGGTGTATGAGATTATGAGGGGTATAGATAGGGTGGATAGGAAGGCACTTTTTCCATTAGTAGAGGGGTCAATAAAAAGGGGGCATAGATTTAAGGGAAGAGGTAGAAGGTTAAGAGGGGTGTTGAGGAAATATTTTTTCACCCAGAGAGTGGTGGGAGTCTGTAACTCACTGCCTGAAAGGGTGTTTGAGTCAGAAACTCTTGTAATATTTAATAAGTATTTAGATATTCACTTGCATTGCCATAGCCTCCAGGGCTATGTGCCAAGCGCTGGAAAATGGGATTAGTGTAGTCAGATCTTTGTTGACTGAAGCGGACACAGCCTGGGGTACATTTCATCCGGCCCTAGTAATTTATCCATTTCTGGTGATGCTAATCCCCTTGATACCTTCTCTCTCCCTACGTTTATCACATCAAATACTTCACACTCCTCCTCCAGAACTACAATGTCTGCATTCTCCCCCTCTTTTGTTAAGACAGATGCAAAGTATTTATTCAGACCCATACCCACATCCTCCGCCTCCACACACAGGTTACCTTTTCGGTGTTTTATGAGCTTTACTCTTTCCTTCATTATCCTCTTACTCTAAATTAATTGATTAATCATCTTTGGGCTCTCCTTGGTTTTGCTTGCCAATATTCTTTCATGCTCTCTCTTTGCTTTCCTAATTTCCTTTTTGATTTCACCCCTCCACTTACTCTACTTCTCTCAGCTTTCTGTAACTTCCGTTCTCAGTGTCTGAAATAAGCTTTCCATTTCTGCCTTCTCTTTCCCTGAAAACTCCTTGATATCCAGGGGTCTATAGATTTTCTTTGTGGGAACATGTTTACTCTGTACCCCTTGAATATCCTCGTTGGTTGCCTCTCACTGCCCTGACACTGATTTACCTTCAATTAGCTGTTTCCAGTCCACTTTTGCTAAATCACTCCTCAGCTTATAAAATTGGCCACGCCCCAATTTAGAAGTATAAATTCCGTTCTATCTCTGTCCTTTTCCACAATGATGTTAAAATTAACTGAACTATGATCACTACTACCAAAATGCTCCCCACTGTGAATCCTTCCACCTGATTCATTTTTTCAAAGTGAAATCCAGAACTTTTCCCACTCTTCTTGGACTTGCTACATACTGGCCAAAAAAAGTTCTCCTGAATGCATCTCAAGAATTCTGTTCCCTCCATTCCTCTCACACTTAAACAATCCCAGTTAATCCTGCCCTACTGTTTTTGCACTACTCAGAGATTTGCCTCCATATTTTGTCTCTTCTCTTCCTCTGACTGTTTGGGGCTCTATAGTACATTCCCAGCAGCGTGATTGCTTCTTTTTTATTCCCAAAAACAATCAACCTGGCCTCAGCTGATGATCCATCTAATATATCAATCCTTCTCACAGATGTAATTGCTTCTCTAACAGAAATGGCCACCTCAGCTCCCTTTTTATCTCCCTCTCTATCTTGTGTGAAAAACCTGTAACCTTGGTGTTATTACATTGCGCTCTATCTAAGTGAACTGAGCGGACACACAGACGGAGTTGGGTGTGGGTTTGAGACCCACACTGGACGGTTTGTATTTTATTTCTCACACTGGGTGACAGAGCTGTTACACAAAAAAAGGACACAGCGCGCGCTGAAAGATTGTTCCGATATAACAGTGTATGAAATTAAAACTGAGTGTGGAAATCAGAATTGAGAGGAAAGAGAATTTATTTCTGGAAACTATTATTGCCTGAACATTCCCAACATCAAACTCAGTCCTGGTGTAAAATCTGAATATCCAAGCTGCTGTCAGCTGGATGTGATTTGAACACAAACCTTCTCAGCTGGAAACACAACCAGTGAACCACAACCTCGATCAGAAAAAGCTAGAGCTGGATCCACATGAGGGTGACGGATACAAACTGTCACCGGGGCTCTCGGAGTGTGACAGACGGAACCAGCAGCAGTCAGACCACATCAACAACAGCTCAGGATTCCGCTCTCTAATCCAGACACTGCCGGTGGAGAGCTGCCGGTCCCGACATTAGCCGTGTCTGGGAGCTGCCTGTCTCTCTCTCATTTTACTGACTGGGACCCATCCAGGTACAGCTCACACACAGGCTCGGGAATCCCACTCCTAACAGATTCACTTCTCTAAACCTGGTTTAACATGAGAACACAATAGGAGCAGGAGTAGACCATACAGCCCCTTGAGTCTGCTCTGACATTCAATAGGATCATGGCTGACCTTGTGCCTCAACTTCACTTTCCTGCCCACACGACATATCCCTTGATTCCCCAAGAGATCCAAAATCTGTTCCTTCTCAGCCTTAAGTATATTCAACGATGGAGCATCCACTAACTTCTGGGGTGAGAATTCCATAGATTCACAAACCCTCTGAGTGAAGAAATTTCTCCACATCTCAGTTCTAAATAATCGGACCCTTATCCTGAGTCAGTGCCCCTGACTTTCACGATTCCCCAGCCAGGGGAAACAACCTCTCAGTGTCTATCCTGTCAAGCTCCTTCAGAATCTTATACGTTTCAATGAGATCACCTCTCATTCTTCTGAACTCTGGGGAATATCGCCCAATTTTACTCAGCCTCTCATCCCAGGGACCAACCTATTGAACTTTTGCTGTTCCAGCTCCAATACAAGGAAATCTTTACTTAAATAAGGAGACCTAAACTGTGCACGGTGCTTCAGGTGTGGTCTCACCAAAGTGTTGTGGAATTGTAACAAGACCTCCTTATTCTTGTGCCCCAATCTCTTTGCAATAAAAGCCAGTCTGTCACTTGGCTTCCCAATTGCTTGCTGTACCGGCATGCTAACTTTCTATGTGCTTTGTACAATTACACACAAGTCTCACTGAGCAACAACATGTCAAAGTTTCATGCTTTTTAAAAATTATTCTACTTTTCTATTCTCGTTGCTAAAGTCAATAACCTGCAGCTACACAGCATCTGACAACTTGTTACCCACTCACTGAACCTGTCAGTTACTCTTTGCAGCCTCTTTGTGTGCTCCTCACAACTTACATTCCCACCTAGTTTTGTATCATCAGCAAACTTGGATACATTAATACAGTATTATTATTAATCTACATTATTGATCTCTTTGTCTAAATCATTAACAGGGCTTGTAAAGAGTTGAGGCCCCAGCTTTGATCCTTGCAGCAATCCCCTAGTTAGCGGCTGAGAAAGCGAAAATGTCCCATTTATCCCTACTCTCTGCTACTTCTCCATTGTCCAATCATCCACCCATGCTAAATGGAAACATGGATCTATGTCAGAAGTTTAATGGTTAATTTAAGACAATGTCAGAAGAGTAATAATACAATTTTAGAAGCAAACAAGCTCTAACAAAATGGCCCAGGGAACTTGTTTTCAATAACATCCATTGCGTCCATGATACCGGACTGGAGTAACGGAGAATTCCTCTGAATACATTCAGAAATCATTGGAAATACTCATCAGGTCTGACAGCATCTGTACAGAGAGAAATCGAGTTAACATTTCAGGCATCAGAACTGGACAAGTTTGAAATGTCATCGACTTGAAGCAACAGGAGGGTGAGAAAAAGGACAATAGGGAAGCTCTGTGATTGCGTGTAAAACTGGGAGAGATTAAATGACAGAAGAGTTAGTCGTGCGGAGTCAAAGGGAGTGGAAATGGGACAAGGAAAGAATCAAAAGATGTGCCTCGAGCACTTATGCTGCGTTCCGAATGTGAGAACAAGAGTAAGAGTGAAACATGAAAAGAAATGGAGACAGTATGGAGACAGAGATTCCAGTCTGTAATGGTTGAATTCAGTGTTGAGTCTGGAAGGCTGTAAAGTATCGAATTGAAAGATGAGGTCGGAATCTTCCAAGGAATGTCAATCACTGTCGGATTGCCACTCCGCTCATACTTTCCCCCAGCACACAGGAGCGCCGCGTTTCTGACCAGGTCTTCCCATCCCGGCTTCTCCAGAAATGCGGAGTGAGCCTGAAATGGAACTGCTTCTTCATAGCGTCGGATCATTGGGGGAGGACAGGCCATGCCCCCTTTTCACAACACCAGCTGCTGGATTTTTTTTATTCATTCACAGGATGTGGGCTTCACTGGCTGGGCCAGCATTTATTGCCCATTCCTAGTTGCCCTCGAGAGGGTGATGGTGAGCTGCCTTCTTGAACCGCTGCGGTCCACGTGGTGTAGGTACACACACTGTTCTGTTAGGAAGGGAGTTCCAGGATTTTGACCAGTAAGTAAAGAGATTAAATGTCCCAAAGCTTCTTTGGAAAGCTACAGAGAGAAGGTAAGTGAGTAAGGGGGGTGGCTGGGCAAGGGGCTAGGGTGTGTGTGGTAACTGGGCAAGGGGGTAGGTTCTGTAAGGTTATTGGGTAAGGGGATAGGGTGTCAGGTGGGTAAGGTGGAAGCTGGGCAGGTTGACGGGTGGGTAAGCGGGTAGCTGGGGCAAAGGCTTTTCAAGTTGGGACAGGGGAATGGGGTGTGCCGGGGTAGTCTGGTGGAGCAGTTGTCAGGTCGAGTTGGGGGTGTCGGGAGGTCAATGGGGAGTCAGGGGTCAGGGGTAGTTGGGGGTCCAGTGGGAGTCGAGTGGGCGGACATTGTGAGTGATTGATCAGTCAGCTGTGCAGCCACCCAGGAGTTAGACTAAGTTTTCATCGGTCCAACATTTCCTGGGTATCTATTCTGGTAAGTACACGGGAACTGTCTGAAGTTGGAGACTTTTGCAGAGGGTCCCAGGGAGCAGGTGAATTCCCATCAGATGTTCAAACTTCCCTGGCAGTTCCTGTGGAGTCAGTGCGTTGGGACTTCTGATAATGTCCCATGGTGCATCTTCCGGGGTACATCCATCCGGACTCCGACTATCCGGGGAAAATCCCAAGATATTCTATAAGCATATCAATGGGAAGAGGATAACCAGGGAAAGAGTAGAGCCCATAAGTGACCAATGGGGCTTTCTATGGGTGGAGCCAGAGGAAATTGCTAGAGTGTTGAATGAATACTTCACATCTGTCTTCACCCAAGAGAATGAGGATGAAGGTATTGAACTCGGGGAGAGAGAATGCGAGGTTCTTAAGCAAATTGATATGATAGTGACAAGGTAATGGAGGTGTTGGCAGGCTTAAAAGTGGACAAATCTCCAGGTCCTGATGATTTGTGTCCCAGACTGCTGAGGGAGGCAAGGAAGGAGATCGTAGGGTCTCTGAACCAAATTTTTAATTCCTCTCTGGCCACAGGGGAGGTGCCAGAGGACTGGAGAACAGATAATGTGGATCTGCTATTTAAGAAGGGTTGTAGAGAGAAGCCAAGGAACTACAGGCCAGTGAGTCTCACATCAGTGGTAGGGAAGCTATTGGAGAAAGTTCTGAAGGAGAGTATCTATCTCCAGTTGGAGAGGCAAGGTTTGATCAGGGATAGTCAGCATGGCTTTGTCAGATTGAGGTCATGCCTAACAAATTTGATTGAATTTTTTGAGGAGGTGACCAGGTGTGTAGATGAGGGCAGTGCCGTTGATGTAGTTTATATGGATTTCAGCAAAGCCTTTGGCAAGGTCCCAAGTGGGAGACTTATAAAGAAGGCAAATTCACATGGGATACAGGGTAATTTGATAAGGTGGATTCAAAATTGGCTCAGTTGTAACAGGCAGAGTGTGATGACAGGAGGATGCTTTAGTGACTGGAAGCTAGTATCCAGTGGCATACCACAGGGATCTGTGCTCACCCTATTATTTGTTATTTATATAAACAATGTAGATGACTATGTGGGGGGTAGAATTAGTAAGTTTGTGGATGACACAAAGATTGTTGGTTGGTTAACAGTGAGGTTGAGTGTCTTGGGCTACAGGAAGATATAGACGGGATGGTCAAATGGGCAGCTAAGTGGCAGATGGAATTAAACCCTGAAAAGTGTGAGGTGATACACTTTGGAGGGAGTAATTGGACAAGGAAGTATTCAATGAACAGCATGACACTAGGAAGTTCTGAGAAAAAAGGGACCTTGGTGTGTGTGTCCATAAATCTCTGAAGGCAGAGGGGCATCTTAGTGGGGTGGTGGAAAAGGCATATGGGACACTTGCCTTTATCAATTGAGACATAGATTACAAAGTCAGGGAAGTCATGTTGGAGTTGTATAGAACCTTGGTGAGGACACTGTGTGCAATTCTGGTCTCCACATTATAGGAAGAATGTGAATGCACTGGAGGGGGTACAGAGGAGATTCACCAGGATGTTGCCTGGGATGACACTTTTAAGTTATGAAGAGAGGTTGGATAGACTTGGGTTGTTTTCGTTGGAGCAGAGAAGACTGAGGGGCGACCTGATCGAGGTGTACAAGATCATGAGGGGCATGGACAGGGTGGATAGGGAGCAGCTGTTCCCCTTATTTGAAGGGTCAGTCACAAGGGGCATAAGTTCAAGGTGAGGGGCAGGAGGTTTAGGGGGGATGTGAGGAAAAACTTTATTACCCAGAGGGTGGTGACAGACTGGAATGCGCTGCTTGGGAGGGTGGTGGAGGTGGGTTGCCTCACATCCTTTAAAAAGTACCTGGATGGGCGCTTGGCATGTCATAACATTCAAGGGTATCGGCCAAGTGCTGGTAAATGGGATGAGGTAGGTAGGTCAGGTGTTTTTCATATTTCGGTGCAGGCTTGATGGGCCGAAGGGCCTCTTCTGCACTGTGATGCTGTGATTCTGAGAGATCTGGAGAACGCCTGTGAAAACAACATAAAAACTGAACACAGCAAGCAACCAACTTACAGATAGAATCCACAAGCCGAAGATTCAAACTCCAATACCCTCCAGACTGACCGAGCCAATCCTGAAGGACTGGCTCTTCCCTGCCTGTTATTGGATGGAGACAGCTGTTGGCTCCGCCCCACGGAGAGGAGTTTGTTCCACAGAGCATGAACCAGCTTCCCCTCAATTCCCAGCTTGATCTATAAATCCACCCACTGAAGCCTCAAAATGTGATATAATCCCCTCACTGATCAATAATTCAACTTCAATCGTTCATTCTTTTTACATTCCAAACGTTGATACCCATTTTCATCAACATTTAATTCTCTCTCCCTCTATTTCATTTTTGCTTTTCCTCTGAAACATTTCATCCCAATTATTGACGAGAGGGAGGAAATGAACAGAAGAGATTTACTAGAATGATACCGGGGTGAGGGACTTCAGTTTTGTGGGGAGACTGGAGAAGCTGGGGTTGTTCTCCTTGGAGCAGAGAAGAGGCAATTTGACAGAGGCATTTAAAATCCTGAACTGTTTTCATCAGGTCAATAGGGAGAAACTGTTTCCAACGGCAGACGGGTCGATAACCAGAGGACACAGATTTAAGGTGATTGACAACAGAAGCAGAGGTGACATGAGGAAACATTTTTTACACAGTGAGTTCCTGTGATCTGGAATGTTCTGTCTGATCAACTGCTGGAAGCATATTCAATAGTAACTTTCAAAAGAGATTTGGATAAATACTGGAATAGAAAATGTCCAGGGCTTTAGGGTAAAAGCAGGAATTAGGACTGATTGTATAGTTTCACCAAAAAGGCAGCACAGACACGATGGGCCAAATGGCCTCCTGCTTCCTTGCATCATTCTATAATTGTACAGACAGAATGTTGGTCCAATTCCCTCTGAGCTGGGAGAGGATCAAACCCCGATACCGGCTATTATAAACATCACACCCCAACCAACTGAACAAGCCTGTCCTTTACTCTCTCTTTCTCACAGCCTCTGTTCCTCACTTTTTCTGTCTTTCCAGGCTGTTCTGTTCCTCTGACCTTCATTCCTGACGTTCTATTGACCACGGCCAACTCACTGTCCCTCTCACTCCCAACGTCTCTCTGCCACTTCACCCATTTCCAAACCTCTCGGTTGAACCGCTTCATTTCTGCTCGTCCGCTCAATTAATATAAGAGGAAAACATTCTCCACCAGAGATTTCCAGAGAGTGAATGTTACATTAAGACAAGGTTAAGATCCGATTCATTCCTTTTAAACATGGGGAGAGCAGGTCTCCCTGTTCAGGCTCGGGGTCAGATGTGGTTTCATTCCCATTCGTCTGAGAGACACGGGGTCAGGAGTGGAAATTCTCTCCTTGGATTCTCTCTAATTAAAACGGAGAAGAAACAAAATTAAAACTCTCAAAACCAGGGAGTGAACAATGGTTCTTCAATCTGACACAGTCCCAATGGAGTTATTTCCACCTCACTGTGACCAAATCTTCTTACGGGGAATAGAATTCTTGGGGGAATTTCCCCACTGGCTCGTTCCTCACTTCAGGGGAATGGGACCCAACCAGATCTCGGAGCTCAGATTATGTTAATGTTCAGCTGATGATATCTTAATATTATCTGGTGTTTGAGCAACTTTTAATCAGGTTAATGGACAAATTCTTCCATCATCTCTGCTCCCACATTGCATCTCTCACTCTCAATCATTCTTTATTCCTTACAATCCAGAAAGGGTTGGGAATCAGAGCTCACCCCCAAATCCTCTGTACACAGACCCCCTTCTGTTACCCTGTTTGATCCAAGAGACCACTGGATAAATTACAACTCTTTATAAACACTGAAAGTTGTCTCACAGTGTTGGACACGGAGTTAAATACACTGAAGTGTTTGTGGATTGTTTTCCAGTTCACAGTCTGTTCCAATTCATTAGCTTCGGAAGGACGAGCAATCAGAATGTGAAATTGTAAAAGGACAGATGGCATCTGGATCACATTAAATTCCATTTGATTCAATGTTGCAGGTGGATCAAATCCAAGAGGGAAGCTGGATCATGCCCTTAACTGTTTTGCAATTATTATTTTATTTTGAGATCAGTGCCTGGAATTCAGAAACAGCAAGACTACCACAACTTCAGGAGGTTTAGATAAAAATGTAAATATGAACTAAAGAAAAGATTAAGCACAAACATAGGTCTACAAATTACCATAAGAACTCCCAAAATCTTCTGATTAATCTGGCTCCCAGTGGAACCTCCATTAAGGCAACAGTAAAACAAATTTGAACAGATCCAGGCAAAGCAACGCCACCTGGACAGGAGAATTCAATACAAGTTAACACATCCTTGGTTCCTTTAGACAGGAACTTGATGCAGAGGCTGGAGGCTTCTCACATTTGTGAAAGATCTTAGGATGTCTTCACCACTGACTCAGCCTCATACCCTTTACAGGTAAATTCCATTGTTCCCATATCTTGTTGCAACTTCACTTTTCAGAATATAAGAGTTTATTACTAATTTATCAGTAACCTTTTGAAAATGGTAACATTTCAGCTTAGTTTCTGAAAGCTGGGTGTAACATCCCACCATCTCTTGGAAATTCAAGCAATCCAAATTTATATGAAAAAGCAAATTTTCATCACATCTCATTCTAAAACTTCAGCCATGTTTATGGATTTAGCATTTCAAAGCTCGATTCTTTTTGATGACTCAAAGCCTCCAGACCAGCTGTCCCCAGTTCAGCCCTACACAAATTATCCCAACCCTAATATTATAATAAAGCACAATATTATGATATTTATCATATTTTGAGGACATGAATCAAAGAGCTTGTTAAGAGGACAGGGACATGGTGGTTGTGTAGAAGTTCAGTCAGGACCTTAATGATTGGGGAACAGGCTCGAGGGGCCGGGTGGCCACATTATGGGCTGCAATGCAACCTCAGCCGTTTATCCAAAGGGGGAGATCATCAGAACAAGACCAGGATCCATTAATAGGGAAGTGACGCAACAAAAGGGCAGCTTTAGTTAACAGTAAAAAGGAGCCACAAGTGGACAGTAATATGGAGCATGGAGATAGAAGAGTTTGAAGCCAAAGCCCGAGTTATTCCAATGACAGGAAAAGTGGGAAGTATGGAGTTTCTCTTTAGTCCAATACTTCACAATTCCAATTCTATTTTGTTCATTTAAGGAACAACCTGGTTGGATTAAACTGCACTGAAGCCTCCAGATGGATTGATCTGAATGAGGGGAATAAAGGTGAAAATCCTCAAAACAACAAAAGGAAAAGCTTGGAGGATCAAAAGAGAAGGTTCAAGAACAATGTGGCTGATGTCACAGGTTGGAGAGACTCAGGAACCAGTTAAAGCAAAGTACAATACTAAGTAGAAAACTAATTTGTAGTGTTATAAAGCAGGTGACATATCTCCTCAATATCATTAACATTTCACCCAGTGTTGCAATGAAGAGTGGGGAACAATCTACAGCCCAAGCTTAGAGCAAGAGTTGAGGATTCCCATTACCTGCAACCTGCTGCCTCACTCATGGAGTCCATAGTCAAAGAGGACAGTGTGGTTCTGAGAGTAGATCCTGGTTGGCAGACAACCTGCTGTCCCCAGGGTCAGGTCAGCAGCTTTGATCAGGTGCCTGGTTCCAAATAAATCCAGCTGGACCCTGAGCAGCAGCTTGTCCTCTCCACACTGCACCATCACAGTCTGCAGTGGAGACACATTTCCACCATCAGTCACATGGAAATGGGAACCAAAGGGAGGCCCAGGAGGAGAGACTGTCTGAGGTACAGGGGTGGCTTTGACTCTGCTCCATGGAAACCTTTGGCCAAGAAACCATTGCCAAGTATCAGAGCCACAAACAGCTCCAACTAACACCAGCACTGGGAACAAAGCCTTAACTACAAAATCCCCATGATACCAAACAATTCAACCATCCCTTTAGCCACCGAGCAGCACCTTTTATACACACAAACTGCACTCACCTGACACCAGTGAGACCAGAAGCAGCAACATTGAACCAATTAACCATCCCCAATCTCCACAATCTCCACCAATCACAGAAATCATGGATTTGTTACCAGGAAGGCTGATTTTATTTGGACCAATAGGAGTTGGACTGGTGGGGAAATTTGTCGATGAACAAAAGGGAAGGTGTGTGATAGGGTGGAAGGCAGGAGAGATTAAAGGATAAAAGGCCAAAGGCAGTGGTAATGGATGAAGTAAAGAAACAAAAGATGTGTCCGGATGAGGTGTGAATGGCTGCCTAGCAACCGTCTGAATGTAACGTAGAATCGTAGAATGTTTACAGCACATAAAGAGGCCACTCAGCCCATCGTGTCTGCCCCCAGCTTAATCCCACTTTACAGCACTTAGTCCGTAGCCCTGCAGGTTCTGGCAGTTGAGATGCATATCCAGACAGCTTTTCAATGAGTTGAGGGTTCCGGCCTCTACTCCCCTTTCAGGCAGTGAGCTCCAGACCCACACAATCCTCTGGGTGAGAAAAGGTTTTCCACATCTCCCCTCTAATATTTCTATCAATCACTTAAAATCTATATCCCCTCATCAATGAGCTCTCTGCTGAAGTATATAGGCCCTTCCCATCCAACTATCCAGACCCTTCACAATTTTGTACATCTCAATCAAATCTCCCCTCAGCCTCCTCTGTTCCAAGGTGGACAGCCCCAGCCTCTCCAATCGTTCCTCATATTTGCAATTTTCCAACCCTGGCAACATACTGGTAAATCTCCTCTGTTCCCTCTCGAATGCAATTACTGTAACGAGGTGACCAGAACAGCACACAGCACTCAAATCGTGGCCTAACTAATGTTTTATATAGTTCCAGCATAATCTGCCTGTTCTTATGTCCTACACCTCGGCTAAGAAATGAAAGGATTCCATCTGCCTTCTTAACCACCTTCTCAACCTGTCCTGCTACCTTCTGGGATCTGTGGACATTCACTCTAAGACCCCTCACTTCCTCTTCACCTCTCAGTCTCCTCCGATTTATTGTGAAATCCTTTGTCATATTTGACCTCCCCAAATGCATCACCTCACACTTCACTGGGTTGAATTGCATTTGCCACTTTTCTGCCCAATTGACCAGTCCATTGATATCTTCTTGCAGTCCACAGCAACTCTCCTCGCTATCAACCAATTTTTCTGCTGTCTGCAAACTTCTTGATCATTCTACTTTTATGCTCAAATCATTAATATAGACCATAAAAAGCAGGGGGCCTAGTACTGAGCCCTGCTGAACCCCAGTGGACAAAGCTTTCCAGTCACAGAAACATCCATCATTTCCTGCCACTGAGCAAATTTTGTATCCAGCTTGCTACGTTCCCCTGGATCCTATGGGTTTTTATTTTTTTAAGCAGTCTGCCTTGTTGAAAGCATTGTTATAATCCATGTGTATCACATCAACTACGCCACCCTCATCAATCCTACTTGTTACTTCCTCAAAAACATCAATCTGATTAGT
Source organism: Carcharodon carcharias (assembly GCF_017639515.1). NCBI lineage: Eukaryota > Metazoa > Chordata > Chondrichthyes > Lamniformes > Lamnidae > Carcharodon > Carcharodon carcharias. Next base: position 37,000,657 of record NC_054496.1, read on the forward strand.
CAGATATGACCTGTGTACTATAGGCCCCCAAACTCAGGGAGAGATAGAGGATCAAATACGTAGTCAAATTTCAGAGAAGTGTAAGAATATTGCGGCAGTAATAACAGGGGATCTTAACTACCCAAATATTAACTGGGATAGTGTTAGTGTGCGAGGTAGGGAGGGAGCGAAATTCTGAAGTTGCATCCAGGAGAACTTTCTTAGACGGTGCATAGAAAGCCCAGCAAGGGAGTGGGCAGTTCTGGACCTAATATTCTAAAATGATTCCAGGCAGGTGGAAGGCATATCAGTAGGGGAGCATTTTGGAGATAGTGACCATAACTCAGTTAGATTTAGGATAGTTAGTGAAAAGGATAACGCTGGGCCAGGAATAAAAGTTCTAAACTGGGGAAAGGTGAATTTTACTAAGATGAGATGCGATTTGGAACAAGTGGACTGGGAGCAGCTACTTGCAGATAAACTGTGTCAGAGCAGTGGGGGGTCTTCAAGGAGGAAATAGCGAGACCACAGGGCAAATATGTTTCTGTAAAGACAACGGGTGGGGAGAACCAATCCTGGTGAACCTTGGATGTCAAGGGGTATAAAGGTTAGGATGAAGAAAACGAGAAGCTTGCGGCAAATCCCGAGGGCTCAATACAGCTGAGTCCTGACAGGAGTGTAAACAGTGTAGAGGGGAACTTAAAGAGGAAATTAGGAAAGCTAGAAGAGTGCATGAGAAAGCACTGGTAGGTAGGATAAAGGAAAACCCAAAGGGGTTATTTAAATATATATAGAGGAAGAGAATAAATAGGGAAAGAGTACCGCCAATTCAGGATAATAGAGGTAATCTGTGTGTGGACCCAGAAGACATGGGTACAGGCCTCAATGAATCCTTTACATTGGTCTTCACAATGGAAAAGGACGACAGATATCAGGATGGAGGACTGTGAAATATTAGAGGAAATTAATATAGACAGAGAGGGCACTTGCAGGTCTAGCGGCCTTAAAAATGGATAAATCCACAGGCCCGGATGAGATGTATCCCAGGCTGTTGAGGGAGCCAAGGGAAGAGATTTCAGGGGCCCTGGCAATAATTTTCAAATCCTTTCTGGCCACAGGTGCGGTGCCAGAGGACTGCTAACATTGTTCCTTTATTAAGAAAGGGAGGAAGGGATAGACCAGGAAATTACAGGCCAGTCAGTCTAACCTCAGTGGCGGGGAAGTTACTAGAAAGAATTCTGAGGGGCAGAATATATCTGGACTTGGAGAGACAAGGATTAATCAGGGACAGTCAGAATGGGTTTGTTAAGGGAAGGTCGTGTTTGAAAAATTTTAGCGATTTATTTGAGAAGGTAACTAGGAGTGTTGATGAGGGTAATGCATTTGACTTTAGCAAGGCTTTTGATAAGGTCCCTCATGGCAGACTGGGTATGAAAGTAAGAGCTCCTGGGATCCAAGGCAAAGTGGCATGTTGGATCCAAAATTGGCTGAGAGGCAGGAAGCAGAGGGTAATGGTAGAGGGATGTTTTTGTGACTGGAATTCTATTTCTAGTGGGATTCCGCAGAGCTCGGTGCTGGGGCACTTGCTGTTGCTGGTGTACATAAATTATTTAGATTTAAATGTAGGGGGTATGATCAAGAAATTTGCAGATAAGACGAAAATTGGTAGAGTGGTAAATATTGAGGAGGATAGCCGTAAACTGCAGGAGGATATCAATGGACTGGTCAGGTGGACAGAGCAGTGGCAAATGGAATTCAACCCTGAAAAGTTTGAGGTAATGCACTTGGGGAGGGCCAACAAGGCAAGGGAATACACTATGAATGGTAGGACCCTGAATAGCACTGAGGGACCTTGGTGTGCATCCCTTAAAGTAGCAGGGCAGGTAGATAAGGTGATTAAGAAGGCATGTGGGATACTTTCCTTTATTAGCTGAAGCATAGAATACAAGAGCAGGGAGGTTATGCTGGAACTGTATAAAATGCTGGTAAGGCCACAACTGGAGTAGTGTGTGCAGTTCTGGTCACCACATTATAGGAAGGATGTGATTGTCTGGAGAGGGAGCAGAGGAGATTAACCAGGATGCTGCCTGGGCTGGTGTGTCTGAGCCATGAGGAAAGATTGGATCGGCTGGGGTTGTTTTCCTTGGAGCAATGAAGGTTGAGAGGGGACCTGATAGAGGTGTATGAGATTATGTGGGGTATAGATAGGATGGATAGGAAGGCACTTTTTCCATTAGTAGAGGGGTCAATAAAAAGGGGGCATAGATTTAAGGGAAGAGGTAGAAGGCTAAGAGGGGTGTTGAGGAAATATTTTTTCACCCAAGAGTGGTGGAAGTCTGGAAATCACTGCCTGAAAGGGTGGTTCAGTCAAAAACCCTCGTAACATTTAAGAATTATTTAAATATTCACTTGCGTTGCCATAGCCTCCAGGGCTATGTGCCAAGCGCTGGAAAATGGGATTAGTGTAGTCAGATCTTTGTTGACTGTACCGGACACAGCCTGAGGTACTTTTCATATGGCCCTGGTGATTCATCCATTTCTGGTGATGCTAATCCCCTTGATACCTTCTCTCTCCCTATCTTTATCACATCAAATACTTCACACTCCTCCTCCAGAACTACAATGTCTGCATTCTCCCCCTCTTTTCTTAAGACAGATGCAAAGTATTTATTTAGACCCATACCCACATCCTCCACCTCCACGCACAGGTTACCTTTTCGGTGTTTTATGAGCTCTACTCTTTCCTTCATTATCAACTTACTCTAAATGTATTGATTAATCATCTTTGGGCTCTCCTTCGTTTTGGTTGCCAATATTCTTTCAGGCCCTCTCTTTGCTTTCCTAATTTCCTTTTTGATTTCACCCCTCCACTTACTCTACTTCTCTCAGCTTACTGTAATTTCTGTTCTCAGTGTCTGAAAATAAGCTTTCCTTTTCTGCCTTCTCTTTCCCTGAAAGCTCCTTAATATCCAGGGGGCTATAGATTTGGCTGTCCCACCCATTTCTTTGTGGGAACATGTTTACTCTGAACCCTTTGAATCTCCTTGTTGGTTGCCTATCACTGCCCTGACACTGATTTACCTTCAAGTAGCTATTTCCAGTCCACTTTTGCTAAATCACTCTTCAGCTTGTAAAATTGGCCGCGCACCAATTTAGAACTTTAATTCCTGTTCTATCTCTGTCCTTTTCCACAATGATGTTAAAATTAACTGAACTATGATTTTTACTACCAAAATGCTCCCCACTGTGACTCCTTCCACCTGATTCATTTTTTAAAGTGAAATCCAGAACTGTTCCCACCCTTATTGTACTTGCTACATACTGGCCAAAAAAAGTTCCCCTGAATGCATCTCGAGAATTCTGTTCCCTCCATTCCTCTCACACTTAAACTATCCCAGCTAATCCTGGGATAGATAAAGCCCCCAACAATTACTGCCCTACTGTTTTTGCACTACTCAGAGATTTACCTCCATGTTTTGTCTCTTCTCTTCCTCTGACTGTTTGGGGCTTTATAGTACATTCCCAGCAGCGTGACTGCCTCTTTTTTATTCCTAAAATCAATCAACCTGGTCTCAGCTGATGATCCATCTAATATATCAATCTTTCTCACAGATGTAATTGCTTCTCTAACAAAAATGGCCACCACAGCTCCCTTTTTATCTCCCTCTCTATCTTGTGTGAAAAACCTGTAACCTTGGTGTAATTACACTGCCCTCAATCTAACTCAACAGAGCGGACACACAGACGGAGCTGGGTGTGGGTTTGAGACCGACACTGGACGGTTTGTGTTTTATTTCTCACACTGGGTGACAGAGCAGTTACGCAAAAAATGGACACCACGCATGCTGAAAGATTGTTCCGATATAAAAGTGTATGAAATTAAAACCGAGTGTGGAAATCAGAATTGAGAGGAAAGAGAATTTATTTCTGGAAACTATTATTGCCGGAACATTCCCAACATCAAACTCAGTCCTGGTGCAAAATCTGAATATCCAAGCAGCTGTCAGCTGGATGTGATTTGAACACAAACCTTCTCAGCTGGAATTGGACTCTCCACCAGTGAACCACAACCTCCATCAGAAAAAGCTAGAGCTGGACCACATGAGGGAGACGGGTACAGACTGTCACCGGGGCTCTCGGAGTGTGACAGACGGAATCAGCAGCGGTCAGACCACATCAATAACAGCTCAGGATCCCGCACTCTAATCCAGACACTGCTGGTGGAGAGCTGCCGGTCGCGACCTTAGCCGTGTCTGGGAGCTGCCTGTCTCTCTCGTTTTACTGACTGGGACCCATTCAGGTACAGCTCACACACAGGCTCAGGAATCCCACTCCTAACAGATTCACTTCTCTAAACCTGGTTTAACATGAGAACACAATAGGAGCAGGAGTAGACCATACGGCCCCTTGAGTCTGCTCTAACATTCAATAGGATCATGGCTGATCTTGTGCCTCAACTTCACTTTCCTGCCCACACCACATATCCCTTGATTCCCCAAGAGATCCAAAATCTGTTCCTTCTCAGCCTTAAGTATATTCAACGATGGAGCATCCACTACCTTCTGGGGTAGAGAATTCCAAAGATTCACAAATCCTCTGAGTGAAGAAATTTCTCCACATCTCAGTTCGAAATAATCGGACCCTTATCCTGAGTTTGTGCCCCTGACTTTCAAGATTCCCCAGCCAGGGGAAACAACCTCTCAGTGTCTATCCTGTCAAGCTCCTTCAGAATCTTATACGTTTCAATGAGATCACCTCTCATTCTTCTGAACTCTGCGGAATATCGCTTCAATTTTACTCAGCCTCTCATTCCAGGGACCAATCTACTGAACCTTTGCTGTTCCAGGTCCAATGTAAGGAAATCCTTCCTTAACTATGGAGACCTAAACTATGCACTGTGCTCCAGGTGTGGTCTCACCAAAGAGTTGTGCAATTGTAACAAGACCTCCTTATTTGTGTGCCCCAATCTCTTTGCAATAAAAGCCAGTCTGTCACTTGGCTTCCCAATTGCTTGCTGTACCGGCATGCTAATTTTCTATGTGCTATGTCCAATACACACAAGTTTCACTGAGCAACAACATGTCAAAGGTTCATGCCTGTTAAAAATTATTCTACTTTTCTATTCTCGTTGCTAAAATCAATAACCTGCAGCAACACAGCATTTCACAACTTGTTCCCCACTCACTGAACCTGTCAGTTACTCTTTGCAGCCTCTTTGTGTGCTCCTCACAACTTACATTCCCACCTAGTTTTGTGTCATCAGCAAACTTGGATACATTAATACACTATTATTATTATTCTACATTATTGATCTCTTTGTCTAAATCATTAACAGGGCTTGTAAAGAGTTGAGGCCCCAGCTCTGATCCTTGCAGCAACCCCTTTGTTAGCGGCTGAGAAAGCAAAAATGTCCCGTTTAACCCTACTCTCTGCTACTTCTCCATTGTCCAATCATCTACCCATGCTAAATGGAAACATGGATCCACGTCAGAAGTTTAATGGTTAATTTGAAACAATGTCAGAAGAGTAAAAATGCAATTTTAGAAGCGTACAAGCTCTAATAAAATGGCCCAGGGAACTTGTTTTCAATAACATCCATTGTGTCCATTATACCAGGCTGGAATAAGAGAGAATTCCTCTGAATACATTCAGAAATCCTTGGAAATAGTCATCAGGTCTGACAGCATCTATACAGAGAGAAATCGAGTTAACATTTCAGGCATCAGAAATGGACAAGTTTGAAATGTCATCAACTTGAAGCAACAGGAGGGTGAGAAAAAGGACAATAGGGAAGCTCTGTGATTGGGTGTAAGACTGGGAGAGATTAAATGACAGAAGAGTTAGTCGTGTGGAGTCAAAGGGAGTGGAAATGGGACAAGTAACGAAACAAAAGATGTGCCTCGAGCAGTTGTGCTGCGTTCTGAATGTGAGAACAAGAGTAAGAGTGAACATGAAAAGAAATGGAGACAGTATGGAGACAGAGATTCCAGTCTGTAATGATTGAATTCAGTGTTGAGCCTGGAAGGCTGTAAAGTATCGAATTGAAAGATGAGATCGTAATCTTCCGAGGAATGTCAATCACTGTCGGATTGCCACCCCGCTCCTACTTTCCTCCAGCACACAGGAGCGCCGCGTTTCTGACCAGGTCTTCCCATCCCGGCTTCTCCAGAAATGCGTAGTGAGCCTGAAATGGAACTGCTTCTTCATAGCGTCGGATCATTGGGGGAGGACAGGCCATGCCCCCTTTTCACAACACCAGCTGCTGGATTTTTTTTATTCATTCACAGGATGTGGGCTTCACTGGCTGGGCCAGCATTTATTGCCCATCCCGAGTTGGTCTTTAGAGGGTGTTGGTGAACTGCTTTCTTGAACCGCTGCAGTCCACGTGGTGTAGGTACACACACTGTGCTGTTAGGAAGGGAGTTCCAGGATTTTGACCAGTAAGTAAAGAGATTAAATGTCCCAAAGCTTCTTTGGAAAGCTACGGAGAGAAAGTAAGTGAGTAATAGGGGTTGCTGGGCAAGGGGGTAGGGTGTGTGAGGTAAATGGGTAAGGGGATGGGGTGTCAGGTGGGTAAGGTGGAAGCTGGATAGGTTGGCAGGTGGATGAGGTGGGTAGGTTGGCAGGTGGGGAAGCGGGTAGCTGGGGCAAAGGCTAGTCAGGTTGGGTCGGGGGAATGGGGTGTGCCAGGGGAGTTGGGTGGAGCAGCTAGTCAGGTAGAGTTGGGGGTGTCGGGAGGTCAATGGGGAGTCAGGGGTCAGGGGGTAGTTGGGGGTCTAGTGGGAGTCGAGTGTGGGGACATTGTGAGTGATTGGTCGGTCAGCTCTGCAGTTACCCAGGAGTTAGACTAGGTTTTCATTGGTCTAACATTTCCTGGGTATCTATTCAGGTAAGTACACGGGAACTGTCTGACGTTGGAGACTTTTGCGGAGGATCCCAGGGAGCAGGTGAATTCCCATCAGACAAGGTTAAGATCCGATTTATTCCCTTTAAACACGGGGAGAGCAGGTCTCCCTGTTCAGGCTCAGGGTCAGATGTGGTTTCAGTCCCTTTAGTCTGAGAGACACGGGGTCATGAGTGGAAAATCACTCCTTGGATTCTAATTAAAATGGAGAAGAAACAAAATTAAACCTCTCAAAACCAGGGAGTGAAAATGGTTCTTCAATCTGACACAGTCCCAGTGGAGTTATTTCCATCTCACTGTGAGCTAATCTTCTTACAGGGAATAGAATTACCGGGGAATTTCCCACTGGCTCGTTCCTCACTTCAGGGGAATGGGACCCAACCAGATCTCGGAGCTCAGGTTATGTTAACGTTCCGCTGATGATGTCTTAATATTATCTGGTGTTTGAGCCACTTTTAATCAGGTTCATGGACAAATTCTTCCATCATCCCTTCTTCCACATTGCATCTCTCGCTCTCATTCATTCTTTATTCCTTACAATCCAGAAAGGATTCGGAATCAGAGCTCACCCCCAAATCCTCTGTACACAGACTCCCTTCTGTTACCCTGTTTGATCCAAGAGACCACTCTATAAATTACACCCTTTATAAACACTGAAAGCTGTCTCACAGTGCTGGACATGGAGTTAAATACACTGCAGTGTTTATAGATTGTTTTCCAGTTCACAGTCTGTTCCAATTCATTAGCTTCGGAAGAACGAGCAATCAGAATGAGAAATTGTACAAGGTCAGATGGCATCTGGATCACATTCAATTTCATTTGATTCAATGTATCAGGATGCCGAGTGGTTAAGGTGTTGGACTTAAGATCCAATGGACATGTGTCTGTGTGGGTTCAAAACCCACTCCTGGTAGTTGTGTTTTTCAGCTGTTACTTGTCATCTTGCTGCTCAATTTAACAGAAGAAATAGGAGCACATGGTCCCTCGAGACTTCTCTGTCATTCAATTCGATCATAACTCATCAGATCCTGGTCTCAACTCCACTTACTATACTGTTCCCCACAACCCTTAATGCTCCTGTCATTTAAGATTCAGTCTAACTCAGCCTTGAGTATATTCAATGAGCCAGTCTCCACTGCTTTCTGGGGTAGAGAATTCGAAAGATTCACAATCCTCTGAGAGAAGAAATTCCCCCTCATCTCTGTTTGAAATGGGTAATCGCTTCACACCATCATCCATTCTGTTGTTTAATCACTCCTTCCTGTGATAGAAGGGTTTGGCACATACAGGGTTAAAGTGGGACTGAGCCCAGTACCACCCACACAATGATGTAAGAAGGCACATGACTCAGACCGAGGGTCAGTGTGGTGTTGAATAGAGATGTTTTAAGACTTGGACATGGAGTTAGCTCCTTGCCTGTACCCTTTACTACGTATATGTATATCATTACAAGTAGTTAATAAAGACTTGCTGTTAATATTCAGAAGACTATGAAGATTTCTTGAACAGATGGTGACCAACACCATCCCAACAAGGTGGCAGCTCAGGATCAAAAACCCTCAACCTAACTAAAACGCGGAAAGACTAAGACCTGAATTTTACTCTCGGGATGCGCCTGAAGTCAGCATAGCCAAAGCGGATGTAAAACCAGCTCCCGGATAAAAAACCCATTCTTACGCTTGTTGGCCAACTAAGGCCCTTGCAGTGTGAAATGGGATCACCGGATGCTTTTTCTGTGTGGGGGGGTGTGCAGGAACTCGTCAGGCATCAGGTCCAATGGGGACCCGGCGGAATATTGGAAACCGGAAGAGGCAGCTCCCTGAAGGCTGCCAGGAGGCAGTTGGGTCACTGCCTGAAGACTCTCGCACCTGGGCAGTGATGTCTTCGTTGTGCCCTCCTGCCTCCTCTCCCTCCTGCCCCTCCCTTCCCCTTCAGGGGAGGTTCCACCGGTGGAATACACTGTCCCCATTAGATGGGATGCAGAGGAGCAGTGCCTTTAAAACGAAGGAGCAACTGTGCTGTAATACTCAGGGGGACCTTCCAAGGAAGATGAGGACCTGCGATACTGAAATGTGGGCTTGACAATCTAACGAGATGCCAAGAAACTCTGGACTCACACAGCAAAGGACTGGCAATGACAGAGAAAGTGCTGCTGCTCTGGGGGCCTTTTATCCTGCCCGAGGATGAGGAAATGATAAAAATTTGATTCCTGCCCACTGGTTTTGCCCAGTGCGATGAGTGAAAAACTGCACCGACAACGTAAAATCGCAGTCAATTGGCCCTTTAATTTTTGGCGGGCGCTGCTCTGACTCCCCCGTGTGCCCACTGATTTCCACCCACTGGTTTTGCTCGTGGAAATTAAATTCCTCAGCCTCTTGGGAATGCTGCAACTGTCCGATTCGGAAAGTAGCAAGCCTGCATTGAATTTGAACACCTCACTACTCACAACATTAAATCGCTGAACAAAATAAGTCTGCAGACAGCTGACCGACGCAGCCATTGTTAAAAATTTTCCTTTGAGAAGCACGCTGCCACCATGTTGCATAGCCCACCAAACCCGGCAATCGTGGGCCCTTTGTATGACAGTGAACAGTGAAGCCATCTTGGAAGCCTGTAAGCTCTTAAAGCTGTACCCACACTTTCAACATCTTTAACATGGATCACAATTCAACACTTCCAACTCCACTTGGACTAACCCAAAGCCCAGGCCAGTCACAGAATTAGGAGATTTGGAGAAATTTTTTTTTAAGCTGCAGCATTGCTTCTGGCTTAAATAAAAGTCAGAGGAAGAGCAAATAACATTCGTCTTTAGTCTACGGGGCCAATTGTAGATGACATCATCTTAAGATGGAATACTAATGAGTCATTTGCCAAATTTGATGAGGTTTTAAAATCCTTTGATGTTTATTTCCACTTGCAATCCAAAAAGATTGCAGAGAGCTAAATTCAACAAGAGAGTGGGACAGCCTGGGGAGCCTGTCGATTCTTCCATCAATGATCTCGACAGGATGGCAGACGGGTGTGAATATGGAGATTGGGAGTCTGAACTCATCAGAGACAGAATCGTGGTGGGTGTTGCAGACGATTCACTCTGACCTCCAACAATCTAAAGATGATCTAACCCTGGACAAGGCAATCTGGATAGTTAGACTGTCTGAGCCACACGAGAAACACAGGACAACCCTAAGGGGAGAGAATACAACATGGGGCAGAAACAACCCTCAGTCCAGCTTATCAAAGTCACAAAGGCACTGGGACAATCCAAATCCACGAAAGCAATCCTATACTTACCTGGCAGGGGAGAGACCATGATCACGGTTGCTTCTGCATGTGTGTAAGGGTTGTTTTTGTGGGTATCATTTCTTTTACAGGGTGGTTTCAGCAAAGGCTCTGGCCTTTTTGCTCATTGGTGTTGGAGGCTCTTCTGTGTTCTCTTTGAAGGGGTTTCAGTGCCGAACTGAACTTAAAGAGGTGATGGCTGCAGCCAGTCACGCCCCAGACCAGGGGGTAGGTAACACGATTAGGGGGTCGGTGACAGACAGCAAAGGAGGTGCACCCATAAATAGGGCCTTCTTCTTAAGCAAATCCTTTTGGAGTTGTGTGGATTTGAAGCTGCGGAGATCTACTCCCTGCAGGATTTCCCCGGCACTGCATATTTCGACGTGACCTTCAGGAATGTTGCTGCCTGTGTCAAGTTCTTGAAGGTGTTTGAGGAGAAGAGAGACCAGCCGGAGATGAAGATCCTGACGGTGGAGCCACTCTTTGCTCTGCCATTGCAACGGGACCGTGTGGTGACAGTGGATCTCTACAACTCCTACGTCCCTGTCGCCGACGTGCTCACCTTCCTCGCCAGGTATGTCGACAAGGTTGAGAGCTGCACCGAGGTTAGAGACGACTTTGGGATTTGGACAGCAAACACCAGGTTAAGGTCACGCTCAAGACCGACGGTAAGGGAGCCATCTTCCACCCTCCTTCCAGCTTCGCTTTCTTGGGAAGCTGTGGCTACCTTGTCTACGCTGGGCAACCAAAACTTTGTCGCTCAAGAGGCAAGTCTGGTCATGTGGTGGCCAACTGCAGCACCGCCCTCTGCAAGACCTGCAAACAGGAAGGGCACCAGACAAAGGACTGCAAACAGAATAAGTGCTGCAACCTGTGTGGCGAGGCAGCTCACCTCTACAGGACCTGCCCCAAACACTGCCTCACTTATGTACAGGCAGCCAAAGCTAACGAGAGGGAAGCAGAAAAAATATTTTGTGTCACTACTACCAAGGACACTTGCAACACTCCAACCACCATGGCCCCCAATGAGAACAACGGGACAAAGGAGGACACAGAGAGAGACAAGGTGGAGGAAAAGATTGAGGTAGCAGACAGCGAATCAACAGCACTGCCCCCGATCCTCCCACTGCTCAGGAGAGTGAATCAATGGAGGAGGAAGCAGCGGAAAATCAGCAGGGGGAGTGGCAGCTGGTGAAGAGAGCCAAAAGGAAGAAGGGGCTAAGAAGGGACCAAGCCACTTCCCAGACAAGTGGCAAGAGGCGTCTCCCATCCGACACGGATGACAAGGGCAGCTGATCTTCAGACGAAGATGTGCCAGGGCGGCACCTACAGAAGACGTGGCAAAGCTCTAGGGAGTTGGAGGACGAGACACCTGAGCTCCAGAACATTGGAGACAATCAGGAGACGAGCACACCTCAACTTTGCTCATGACCCGAAGAGGCCAGAGCACCCCAGCCCCAGGAATATGGGAGCAGTGAGGCGCTCAGCGCACCCCAGGTCCAGGAAGCCAGGAACAGCAATGCTCCAGAGGGGGAGAGGATTGGAGAGAGTTCTCCAACTGAGAACAATTCAAATGTCGTCCCTTGCAAGAACCCCCAGATGCCACCTGAGCAGAACATCTCCAATGGGGAGGTTCAGGACAGTTTCCTCAGCCCATCCAAAGTGAGGCAATTTCTGAACACCATGGGTATGCAGGAGCAGACCAAAGGTCTGGGACTCTCAGAACCTAAATGCTTTAAAATGGGTGTAAAGATTATATCCATAAATGTGTGTAGCATTAAATCTACTACGCGATGTGTTGCGACCTTGGACTACCTTGCCAAGGTCAAAGCTGACCTGTTGTTTCTGCAGGAGTGTGTGATACCGCACCTCAGCTCCTACAGGCAATGGTCAAGATGGTGGTCCCATGGGCCATCGATCTGGTCAGGAGGAAACGACACTAGTTCCTCCAGCCTGGGCATTCTGATGCGGGGAGGCAACTTCACCATCTCCGAGGTTAAGGAGGTGGTGGGCGGGCGCCTCCTTGAAGCAGACGTAATGTACAAGAATGCTCCACTCCGGTTAATTAAAGTGTACGCCCCGGCATAAAAGGCCGAGCGGCTGGCAGTTTTTCAGCAGCTCCCACTGCTGCTGGTGACGTCCAGGCTGGTCATTCTGGGCAGCGACTTCAACTGCATCATCGATGTGGCTGGACGATCCGGCAGGGCCAAAGCACATTGGACGCCACGTCCAGATCCCTGATGGAAACAGTAAAGGATGCTAAGCTGCACGACGTCTTCAGCAACCCTGCAGACAGAGCGCAGCATAGAAACACCTGGTCATGGCCAAATGGGTTCATCCGTTCCAGGATAGGATTCCTGTTTGTGTCCCGTGCATTCGCAGTCAGATCCACCAACGTCAAGCTGGTGTTCTTCTCTGACCACTGCTTGCAAATGGCTGAGTGCCACTTAGAGGGAGACCAGAGGGTGGGCAGGAGGGCAGGGAAGCTAAACGTCCAACTGCTGACCCCAGAGAACATTGAGGAGCTCAAGAGGGATTACAAAGGTTGGAGAACCATGAAACCCCTCTTTGAGTCCCTGACACACTGGTGGGAAGCGATCAAGGGAAACATCAAGAGGTTTTTCATCCTCAAAGGCAGCCAGAAAGCTAGAAAGGAACAGAGGGAAAAGTCCTGACTTCAGAAAACCATGCAGAATCTGCTCCGGCTGCAGTCGATGGGGGTCGATGTCAAGGAGGAACTCCAAGCGGTGAAGAGGCAGCAAGCCTCACTCTTGGTCTCAGAGGCCTCCAAGATCATCTTCCGTTCCAGAGTCCGCTCCATGGAGCAGGATGAGATGTGCTCACGTTTCTTCTTCCAAAAGGTACACAGAGAGAGCTCTGTGATCAGCAGCCTGAAGGAAGAAGACAGCTCAGTAAAGTCATCGCAGTCTGACATTTTGAGGATCAGCAAGTCCTGTTATGCTGGATTGTATGACGTGAAGCCTGGGACATGATCTCTGTCCCGGAAAAAGGGGAAAGAGTGCATCACCTCTTAAACCGGTTCAGTAACAGTCAGGGGAGTGAAAGGGACATCCGGAGACTCTGGATATTTATAGAGAACAGACAGTCGGTCGGAATTTGGGAAGGGAAGGAAGAAGGCAACATCATTAACTCAACAATTTACTGACACATATCTCTCTGTCTCCCTTTTGCTCCCTCGATCTGTTTGTCTCTTTCTGTTTTTCTCTCCGTCTCTGTCTGTCTCACACCCACTGCATCACTTCCTCTCTCAAAATCTTGGTCTCTCTCTCTGTCTTTTACTTTGAATCTGTCTACAGAGCACTAAATCTCTCTCTGTCCCTGACAACCTCTTTCACTATCCCTCTCTGCATCCATGTCTATCTCTCTCCCTCTAAATCTGTCTCTATCTCTCATTTCCTTCATGTCTCTCTCTCTCTTTCTGTCTCTGTCCCTCTTTGCCGCCATGTCTCTCTCTCTCTCTGTCTCTCTGAATCCATCTCTATCCCTCATTTCCTCCATGTCACTTTCTCTCTCTCAATCGGTCTCTGTCCCTCTTTACCTCCCTCTCTCTCTCTCTCTCTATTTCTCTACCTGGGCTGAATTTTTCTCTGGGTTCGGAGACATGTTTCAGTGCGTGAATGGCCACACTGCTTATTTTCAGAGGAAATCCGATTTTCCTCTGCATTCCTGAGCCCATGTCATTTTCCTCAGGTTTTTTTGTGGTTCAGGAATGCTGAGTGTGAAAAATACCACCTGCACGACCCCACCCCGGCTGAGGTCAGTTTCCCCATTTTCAATGGGGGTGAAAATCGGATTTCTGCCCACACACCATTTCCATTCAGAGGGTGCGGGGGTTTTGGAAACACATTAAAAACACATCAGGTTTGAGAGTTTGTGAAGAAAATGGAAAGCCTGCTGAGGAGTCTGGAACATTCTGCAAGGGAAGTATAAAGTCTTTTCACACTTTTATATATCCCTATTAGATGCTGCATTGTAATTTAGATGTGTTTTGGATGCAGTGATTCATCATAAGGATCTGTCATTTAAAGGTAAGTTGAGCCTTACATTGACCAGCATTGTGAATTTGTTCACATGCATCATGGTGTTTTTCCAATGGAGAAAGTACCATAATCCAGTGAAACGTGTCACAAAATACCCTGTCAGCCTACTCTGTCATCTTTTCTACTGTGATTTAAATGGCTCTGGCCACATAAAAGAAAACATTGGTTTACACACAGGAGAAAAAAACTACCCTTGAGAAAAATTTCACTACCTGCCCCCTTACTTCACAGAGAGCAGTCAATTGTTTGGACAGCTGTGGCCATTATCAATGCTTGACTGAGTTTCACTCACACACCAGGGGAAACCCCACAGTGTTGGGCATGGCATGAAATAATTCAAGTGTTTATAAAAACCAATAGAACACAACATGTGTATTACATTCCTCATCGCTTTCTCAACACTAATGGATTGTGAAGGGAGGGATGGGTCAGAATCCCACTGATCCGCATTGTACATCAAGTATAGATGAACTGAAATAAAGTTCAGTCTTTAACAGCGAAGTGCTATTGGGAGGTAACAAGAGGAGACTGTCTGATCCTGTTGTTGAATTTCATTTTGATAAAACATTTCTTCAACTCTCTGCTGAGGAATTCCAAGTTGGAGATTGCCTGTGAGATGTCAAATGGCCTCCTGCTTCCTTGCATCATTCTATAATTGTATGGACAGAATGTTAGTCCAATTCCCTCTGAGCTGGGAGAGGATCAAACCCAGATAGCGTTTATTATAAACACCACACCCCAACCAACTGAACAAGCCTGTCCTTTACTCTTTCCTTCTCACAGCCTCTGCTCCTCACTTTTTCTATGTTTCCAGCCTGTTCTGTTCCTCTGACCTTCATTCCTGACCTTCTATTGACCACAGCCAACTCACTGTCCCTCTCACTCCCACTGTCTCTCCGCCTCTTCACCCACTTCCAAATGCCTTGGTTGAATAGCCCCTCACAGAGCTTAGTTGGGATGAGGTTAGACTGAAAATCAAAAGGTCCCAAGATCATTCTGGACTTTTCTCCTTTCCTTTGTGTCACCATTTGGGTTCGATTCTCGACCTGCCTGATTTACTCTGAAATGATTTCCCCAGCGCTGAAGATTGGACTGGAATAGAGAGACATTAAGGGTGGGACATAGTTCCATTTTCTATATTTAACTGAGTCTCTATCTCCTTCTGTCCTTTTCTCTGGTTTTTCCCTCTCTCGGGTTGGGATGAATATTTGATTTGCTGCATTTGTCCTAAACGGAAACCTTTTCCAAATCTCGGACGGTCAGACACACCGGGCAGAATTTAATACGCGAAGCCTGGCTCCCGTTGGTGGGAGTGGGAGTGAGCGCCAATTCAGTTTGCGTGTCGAGAGCCGGCGTGGACACCAAACCAATTAAAATGTGAAGGGCCAGCGGTGGGCACGTGGGGCAGGTGTGATCACACGGTGGGCATGTGGGGCAGGTGTGATCACACAGTGGGCACATGGGGCAGGTGTGATCACGCGGTGGGCATGTGGGGCAGGTGTGATCACACGGTGGACCGTGGGGCAGGTGTGATCACACGGTGGGCACGTGAGGAAGGTGTGATCACGCGGTGGGCACGTGGGGCAGGTGTGATCACGCGGTGGGCACGTGGGGCAGGTATGATCACACAGTGGGCACGTGGGGCAGGTGTGATCACATGGTGGGCACATGGGGCAGGTGTGATCACACAGTGGGCATGTGGGGCAGGTGTGACCACATGGTGGGCACATGGGGCAGGTGTGATCACACGGTGGGCACGTGGGGCAGGTGTGATAACATGGTGGGCACATGGGGCAGGTGTGATCACACGGTGAGCACGTGGGCCATGTCTGATGGTGCGGTGGGGGTGGGCAGGAAATGCCCGAACACTGTCAGGTGATTAATTTGCAGGATGGGGCAGGTTAGAAAGACCCCTGGACAAACATACCAGCTCCACAGCCGGGAGCAGCTCAACTGGGGGCACAAATTTCAGAAAAGGAATTTATTTTTTCAAATGAAGAATTCACCCCCTGTTTGGGGCTGTCACACTCTCCCCGACAACCCAACCATTCAAACCCTCAGTTTCATTTAATCCCCTTGGAAACCACCTCACTCCTCCCCCACAGCCCAGTCAGCTCCTGGGACCCCCTCACTCCCCTCCCCCACAGCCCAGTCAGCTCCTGGGACCCCCTCACTCCCCTCCCCCACAGCCCAGTCACCTCCTGGGACCCCCTCAATCCCACCCCTGCTCAGTCATATGTCTGAGATGAGACACAGAGTGGCTCCATGGTTTAGTGATACCTCCCTGCAGGTTCTCCTCCAGACCGTTTGGGAACAGTGGGAGTTGCTCCGGGTGGAGGGAGGGTTGAGGCTGGCAGAGATGGGTGACCATTCTGAGGTGGCAATGGTTTACAGGTGATGGGATGTGGCTCAGGTCGGTGCCTCATTCCTGTACAAGATGAGTCAAACTCAAGTTGTCTCTGACATTCCTGGCACATCCCTCCATGGCCCTCACATCTTGGAAAGGTGCTGTGACATTCCTGGCCCCTTCCTCAGAATCCTCACCATCCTCCTCACCTGAGTCAGAGAGCAGCTCCTCATGTCTTCACCTGGCAATTCCTCTCCTCCCTGCAATGCCACATTGTGCAATGCACAGCCCTCGACTCACCCTCAGACACCATTAACCTGCCCTCCATCAAGCTGTACCTGCCCTCCCTCAAGATTCAACCGCCCTCTCTGAGTGTGGATCTTCCCTGTGGGGTACAACTACCACCCAGGACCCAATGACAACTGACAGGATGGACCCAAACCAGACATTTGCTTCCCTCCCAATTCTTCACCCTTACCCACACCGCCCAACCCCCCAGTGTCTTTGTTTCTTCTGTTGACACCCCGAATCCACCTGCAATACCCCCCTCTCCGCTCTTGCTGCTACTGACAGTCCATGTCTGTGAATATTCTCCGCTTTCCTTCCTCTTTGCCTCAGAGTGCAGCAAAGAGAAGCACTCACTGTTTCTCCAAATGGACCAGCTCACCTGGTGCATGCCACCTTTAACCAGCCCTAAATCAGGTGGCACAAGTTTCCCGTTCACCGCTGACTTAATCTTGATGGTTGGAGTTAATGTGGAAAAGTTGTAATTTAATGAGAATTCATGGGATGCTCGTGTAGGGAAAAAAAGTTCCCATCATCGGACACTGTGAATGCCGACCCACCACTGAAACGTCGCCAACTCAACCCATTAAACTCCTTTTTTTCATTTGTTCATGGGATGTGGGCATCGTTGCCTGGGCCAGCATTTATTGCCCATCCCTAATTGCCCTTGTTCAGAGGGCATTAAGAGTCAGCCACGTTGCTGTGGATCTGGAGTAACATGTTGGCTGACCAGGTAAGGACAGCAGATTTTCTTCCCTGAGGCACATTAGTGAACCAGATGGGTTTTTACAATAATCGACAATGGTTTTGTTGTCAGCATCAGACTTTTAATTCCAGATTTTTATTGAATTCAAATTTCACCATCTGCCATGGTGGGCTTTGAACCCAGGTTCCCAGAGCATTACCCCGGGTCTCGGGCATGACGAGTCCAGTGACAAATCCACGATGTCACCACCTTCCGCCATCAGGAAGATGAGATTTTGGTTCCTGTCTGATTAAGTCCCTCCGTCCACCACATTCCCACTCTCGATGGCCCCATTAAATTCTGCCAATGTAAGAGAGAATGTGCAAGGTGACGGGGATAAGGCAGGAGAGTGGGACTAGGTGAAAAGCTCTTTCAGATAGCCAGTACAGGCTCGATGGGCCGAATGTCCTCCTTCTGCACTGTAAAGATATTGTGATACTGTGAAACGTTTCAGCTCAATGACCCTTCAACTGAACAATTTTAATCCCATTGATTCAGTTCTTTGATTGAATTAATTGAACAATTAGATTTAACAGATATTTCAGCACATTTTTCAACTGCTCTCTGAACTTAGTCTGAGTCATGACATAAATACAAGTGTTTGTACAGCAACTCAGGAGCTGCAGCATGAAGCCTAATTCCCGTACAACTGAATGAAACTTTACAGACCTATACCGTAACAACCACATCCGATACCACACAGAATAAACCATTAACGTCGTCCATAACAGGATTAAATTTGCTGAGATAGCAAACAGTAAAATGATGGATTTCCTTCGATTCTCCATCTCTGGGTCTCTGGGACTCTCTCCACTGCTGTCTGCCCGGAGTCTCTTGCGGGCTCTGCTGCTCACTAAAATGTGTCTGACAGTGTAAACATTGAGCAGCAAAATCAGAACAAATAGGATATATGGGGTTATAATCTGCTGGAGGAACTCGGTTGATACCCAGACTGTAGAAAACCAAATAGACTCTGGTACGAAACAAAAGAAGGGGGAGTTGAAGAGCAAATACCGACCTGTGTATATAAAATACCAGATAATATTCTTTAATCAGCTCCGAACAGTCACTGTTCCCAGAACCATAGCTGCCATTTTACTGGTGCAATGTTTACTTTTCAGCTTCTGACCACAAATGGCCACGAAGGGATCAATGGTGAAAGTAACGATGAACCAGACAGAACAGTCAGTGGCTGCATAAAGCAGGATGCCATGGATATTACATATTGGCATGAACTTCAGGAAAAGAAACTGTTCCCAATGCACAATTGGAATGTGTCTCAATATCAGGACGAGGATAATTAGCAGTAGATCTGCTGCTGCCATGGCCACCAGGTAGCATGTCACACAATTAGAGAGACAACACTTTCCCTTAGACAGGATCACAATCGTCACTGAGTTAGCTGTGAGGAAGGGGAATAAATAGGAAAATTATTCTTCAGGGTGGGAACAAAGCTTTCAGATTGATTCAGGAAATTGAGATTTTCAGAAGCACTGTGTCCAGGGATCTATTGCAATGATTCTACCTGAAAGAACAAACAAGGAATTTTATGATGTGCTGAAGGCAGGAGAGATTAAATAGCAAAAGCAATAACACTAAACTTAATAAACTAAACGTTGATCATGATCCTCCCCTTCCTCCTTTCCCTCTCATTACACTTCACAGGAGCAATATAAAACAAAATATGACACTGAGGCACATAAGGACATATTGGGTTAAATGACTAAAAGCTTAGTCAAAGTGATAGGTATTATGGAGTGACTTTCGGGGAACAAGGTGAGATTGAGAGGTGGAGGGAGGGAATTCCAGAGCTTGATGGCCAGGCAGCCAACAATAATGGAGTGATTAAAGTGGTGATTCAATAATCAAAGGGAGAACGAGAAAACCGATGGGGCAGACGAGCATTCCTCTTCTCAGCCTGAGTGAGGCGATGGTTCTCCATATCTTAGGACCAGCTGTGACAGAGGCTGGAGCATCCAGTGTCAGCGCGAGCATTTAGGGTGATGTTATGTTTCTGCCTTGACCCCTTCTTTACTCCCAGCTGCCCCTCATCCTGCTGTCTGGAATCATGTCCAAGCTGCAGATCGTGGAACCATGGACCTTGTTCTTTCCATCCCACCCAATGCCTCTCCCCAACATCCCCTTAAGGCAGCTAAACATGATTTATCGAATTAATAGCTGGAGGCAGAGACTTACCAGGGACACCAAAAAGAGCGAGGACCTGCTTGAATGACCAGTAGTAGCCCATAAACTCGCCATGATAATGTTATCCAATCAGAATTATTAGAAAGCCAGTCAAGCCCATCGGTTAAACTCCGATCCATTGTTCTCAGATTCCGATCCATTGTTGTAACATTCCAATACATTGTTCTCAGATTCCGATCCATTGTTGTAACATTCCAATACATTGTTCTCAGATTCCGATCCATTGTTGTAACATTCCAATCCATTGTTCTCAGATTCCGATCCATTGTTGTAACATTCCAATCCTTTGTTCTCAGATTCCGATCCATTGTTGTAACATTCCAATCCATTGTTCTCAGATTCCAATCCATTGTTGTAACATTCCAATCCATTGTTCTCAGATTCCGATCCATCCTCTCCCTCTCTCTGGAGCCGCTGATCCCTGTCAGTGCCGGTGGTGATGTTCCCGCTGACATTATGGGATTGAAAGGATTCCCTTTTAACAGAAGAGGGAAACCCTCCAGTGACACAATTAGGATCCATGGAGAATGACATTAATTACAGTCACTGAACAAACAAGTTCCATTAACCCCTTCCAATCCAACAATTTTTATACCACAATAAAGTGGAACATTTACCTGGATGGGATGTGTGAGGGTCACTGAGGGAAGGAATGGTGGAAATAGTGGACACACTGACCATAAGCTTTCAATCCTTCTTGGATATGGGGGTGATGCCAGAGAACAGGAGGTTTCTAAATGTTCCATCTGGTTTAAAAAAGGAGACATGGATAACTACAAACCAGCCAGTCTCACATCAGTGAAACAATGGGGGAAATTTCTAACTTCTAAAATCTGCAACAACTTAAAATGTGGCTTGGTAAACATGAGTTAATAAATGACCAGCAGCACAGGTATGTTCATGGGAAATCGTGTCTGACCAATTTGGAGTTCTTTGAGGAAGTAATGGAGAGGGTTGATGAGCTCAGTCTGGTTCATGTTATGTATATGGACTAAAATCTGCGACAACTTAAAATGTGGCTTGGAAACATGGGCTGAATTTTCCATTCAGCAGGTGGGCGGAGGTGAAGCAATTGTGGGCAGCGCTGCCATTTTTCCCGGGGGGTGGGGGGCAATTAAGACCCACCCAGCGCATTTCACACTCTCGTGGAGAGCGGGACTTTTAAAATTGCTGCGGGCATGTCCAGACAGCTGGTTCCAATGGGGAACTGGCAGTCTGTATAAAATAACACCAGGCAGCCTCCTTTAGGCTGATCACCACGACCAGCTCCAAGTTGTACTGCAGGGGGTCTGCACAGCAGGATGTGGTAGAGGGAAGGCCAGAGGAGGAGGGCAGGCTGCAGGGTGTGGGCCAGGAGCAGGGCAGGACTCAGTGTAGGCCAGCAGGGGGCCAATGTCTTAGTGTCGTTACTGCATTGGGCATTTGGTGTGAGCTGGGCGGTCAAGCAGATAGTGACCATGCTTACATCAGGCTTAGTGGTTGATGAGAAGATGGGTTCTCCCTGCACCATGTTCCTGTTCTACTACCTTAATGGGTCTGCCCAGCAAGCTCCCTGTAATCATCCTTACTTTCCACGGTCCTACCATTTCTCCTGTATTCCTGTACCTTGTTTGTCCTGCCCAAGTGCATAACCTCACACTTATCCACATAACATTCCATGTGGCATTCCTTAGGCCATCTGACCAGCCTGTCTGTATGCACCTGTAATGTTTGGGCCTCCTCCTGACTATTTACCAGCCCACCAATGTTCGTCTCCTTTGGTTCTTGAATTTGGAACGCATTATGAGCCTGGGGGGAAAGGGATGAATTGTGTTAATGACTGAACGCTAACTGATCCACTGTCCTTGTTAATTTCAGCATCATCAGAGCATGGCCGCAATGAGGACGTCCAGATGCCCCCTTCCACACCTGAGGGTTATCAATTGACATGAGCGTCACACCATTTCAGTGAGGCAGGCACCAGAGCAGCGACTACCACATCAGTGGGGAATGTAACATTGGCTAGTGTCCCGGAGCACAGTGGAAAGGGCACTTCAGTGGCTCTCTACGAATTCCCTAAACCCCACACTGACTCCAGTGGATCTCTACGGTTTCCCTATTGCCAACACTGACTCCAGTGGCTCTCCACGGTTTCCCTTTATTCCACACTGTCTCCAGTGGTTTTCTCGGGATTCCCATAGATCACACTGACTCCAGCGTTTCTCTACGTTTTCCATATAGCCCACACTGATTCCAGTGGCTCTCTACGATGTCCCTGAAGGCCACACTGACTCCAGCATCTCTCTATGGTTTCACTATAGCCCACAGTAACTCCTGTGTCTCTCTACAGTTCTCTTATATCCTACAAGGACTCCCGTGGGTCTCTACGGTTTCCCTATATTCCACATGGACTCCAGTGGCGCTGTACGGTTTCCCTAAAATCCACACAGACTCCAGTGTCTCTCTACAGTTTCCCTATAGTCCACACTGGCTCCAGTGGCACTCTACTATTTCCCTGTAGACCACACTGACTCCAGCATCTCTCTACGGTTTCACTATAGCCCACACTATCTCCTGTGGCTCTCTACGGATCCCCTATATATCACCCTGCCTCCAGTGGCTCTCTACAGTTTCCTGATATCCCACTCGGACTCCAGTACCTGCCTACGGTTTCCCTATAGCCCACATTGGCTCCAGAGGCTATGTACGGTTTCCCTATATCCCGCACTGACTCCAGTGGCTCTCTCAGGTTTCCCTACAGCCCATACTGAATGCAGTGCCTCTCCACGGTTTCCCTTTAGCCCACTCAGACTCCAGTGGCGCTCTACGCTTTCCCTATTGCCCACACTGACTCCAGCGGCTCTCCACTGTTTCCCTATATACCACACTGACTCCAGTGGCTCTATATGGTATTCCTATAGCCTGCGATTGAATCCACTGCGTCTTTACGGTTTCCCGATTGCCCACACTGACTCTAGCGGCTCTCTGTGGTTCCACTATAGTCCACACTGACTCCACCTGCTCTCTAAGGTTTCCCTATTATCCGCACTGACTCCACTGGATCTCTACGGTTTCCCTATAGCCCACTTTGGCTCCAGAGGCTCTGTACGGTTTCCCTATATCCCTCACTGACTCCAACGGCACTCTAAGTTTTCCCTACAGCCCATTTTGAATGCAGTGCCTCTCCACAGTTTCCCTATGGCCCACCCTGACTCCAGCGTCTCTCCACTGTTTCCCTATTGCCCACACTGACTCCAGCGGCTCTCCACTGTTTCCCTATATACCACACTGACTCCAACGGTTTTCTACAGTTTCCCTATAGGCCACACTGATTCCAGCGTCTCTCTACGTTTTCTGTAAAGCTCACACTGACTCCAGTGGCACTCTACGATTCCCCTCTAGACCAACCTGTCTCCAGTGGCTCTATATGGTATTCCTATAGCCTGCGATTGAATCCACTGCGTCTTTACGGTTTCCAGATTGCCCACACTGACTCTAGTGGCTCTCTGTGGTTCCACTATAGTCCACACTGACTCCACCTGCTCTCTAAGGTTTCCCTATTATCCACACTGACTCCACCAGATCTCTACGGTTTCCCTATAGCCCACACAGGCTCCAGTGGCTCTCTACCGTTTCCCTATAGCCCACACTAAGTCTAGTGGCTCTCTACGGTTCCACTATTTCCCACACTCACCCCAGTGGCTCACTACGGTTTCCCTTTAGTCCACACTGACTCCAGTGGAACTCTTCGGTTTCCCTATAGCCCACACTGACTCCAGCATCTCTCTACGGATTCCCTATAGCCCACCCTGACTCCAGCGGCTCTCTAAGGTTTCCCTATAGCCCATACTGGTTCCAGTGGCTTTCTACGGTTTCCCTATACACCACAAACACTCCAATGTATCTGTACGGATTCCCTATCTCCCACACTGACTCCATTGTCTCTCTGCGGTTTCCCTATAGTCCACCCAGACTCCAGATGCACTCTACGGTTTGCTTATAGCACACACTGTCTCCAGCATCTCTCTACGGTTTCCCTATAGCCCTCAATAACTCCAGTCGTTTTCTACAGTTTTCCTATAGCCCACATTGACTCCAGCGGCTTTCTACAGTTTCCCTATAGCCCACACTGACTGCATTGGCCGCTAACGGTTCCCTACAGCCCACCCTGAATCCGGCGGCACTCTACAAATTCGCTATAGACCACACTAAGTCTAGTGGCTCTCTACGGTTCCACTATTTCCCACACTCACCCCAGTGGCTCACCATGGTTTCCCTTTAGTCCACACTGACTCCAGTGGCTCTCTACGTTTTCCCTATAGCCCACACTGACTCCAGCGGCTCCATACAGTTTCCCTATATCCCACACTGGCTCCAGCGGCTCTATACGTTTTACCTATATTTCAAACAGCCTCCTGTGGCCTTGT
The DNA here is from genome assembly GCF_017639515.1 of Carcharodon carcharias. Lineage (NCBI taxonomy): Eukaryota > Metazoa > Chordata > Chondrichthyes > Lamniformes > Lamnidae > Carcharodon > Carcharodon carcharias. The sequence continues at coordinate 37,024,868 of NC_054496.1, forward strand.
AAAGTTTCCCTATCTCCCACATTGAGTATAGTGGCTCTCAACGGTTTCCCTATATTCCACACTGACTTCAGTGGCTTTCTTCGGCACCCGATAGCCCACACATACTCCAGCAGCTCTCTACGGTTTCCTTATAGCTCACACTAAATCGAGTGGCTGCTTACGGTTTCCCTATTGCCCACACAGACTGCAGCAGCTCTCAACGGTTTCCTTATATTCCACACGAACTGCAGTGGTTTTCTATGGTTTGCCTATAGCCCACAAGGAATCCAGCGGCTCACTAGGTGTTCCCTATAGCCAACACTGACTACAGCGGCTCTCTAAGTATTCCCTATTTGCCACACTGAATCCAGTGGCTCGCTACAGTTTCCCTATAGCCCACACTGTATCCAGTGGCTTTATACATTTTCCCTATAGCTGACACTGGCTCCAGCGGCTCCCTACGGTTTCCGTATAGCCCACACTGACTCCAGTAGCTCTCTAAGGTTTCCCTATAGCCCACACTAACTCCAGTGGCTCTCTACGGTTTCCATATAGCCCACACTAACTTCAGTGGCTCTCTATGGTTTCCCTATATCCCACACTAGCTCCAGCGGCTCTGTACGTTTTCCCTATATTCCAAACAGCCTCCTGTGGCCCTGTATGGTTTCCCTAACTCCTACATTGTCTCCAGTGACTCTCTACGGTTTCCCGATAGTCCACACTGATTCCCTCGGATCTCTACTGTTTCCCTACAGCTCACACTGACTACAGTGGCTGTCTACGGTTTCCATACATCCCACACTGTCTGCAACGGCTCTTTACTGTTTCCCTAAAGCCCACACTAAGTCTAGTGGCTCTCTACTTTTCCCCTATATCCCGCACCGACTCCAGTGGCACTCTATTGTTTCCCTATAGCCTACACTGACTCCAGCATCTCTCTACGGTTTCCCTATAGCCCACACTGTTTCCAGCGTCTCTCTACATTTTCCGTATATTCCAAACAGCCTCCTGTGGCCCTGTACAGTTTCCCTATCTCCTTCATTGACTCCAGTGGCTCTCTAAGGTTTCCCTATAGCCCACACTAACTCCAGGGGCTCTCTACAGTTTCCCTATATCCCACACTGGCTCCAACGGCTCTCGACGTTTTCCCTATATTCCAAACAGCCTCCTGTGGCCCTGTACAGTTTCCCTATCTCCTTCATTGACTCCAGCGGCTCTCTACGGTTTCCCTATAGTCCACACCTATTCCTCCGGATATCTACAGTTTACATATATTCCACACTGACTCCAGTGGCTTTCTACGGCTTCCTGATACCCCACACATACTCCTGCCTCTCTCTACAGTTTCCCTAAAGCCCAGACTGACTCCTGCTGCTCTTAACGGTTTCCCTATATTCAAAACTGACTCCAGTGGCTTTCTACGGTTTCCCTAGAGCCCACACTGACTCCAGCGGCTCTCTATGGATTCCCTATAGCTCACAGGGACTACAGCAGCTCTCTACGTATTCCCTATATGCCAGGCTGACTCGAGTGGCTCGCGATGGTTTCCCTATAGCCCACACTGTATCAAGTGGCTTTGTACATTTGCCTTATAGCTGACACTGATTCCAATGGCTCTGTACGTTTTCCCTTTAGCCCACACTGACTTCAGCAGCTCTTTACTCTTTCCCTACAGCCCACACTGACTACAGTAGCTCTCTACGGTTTCCATACATCCCACACTGTCTGCGGCGGCTCTTTACCATTTCCCTATAGCCCACACTAAGTCTAGTGGCTCTCTACTTTTCCCCTATAGCCCACACTGACTCCAGCGGCTCTCTACGGTTTTCCTATATTCCACACTGATTCCAGTGGGTTTCAAAAGCTTCCCAATAGCCCACATGCACTCCCACTGCTGTCTACGGTTTCCCTATAGCCCACATTGACTCCAGCGGCTCTTTACGGTTTCCCTATTGCCCTCACTGAATCCAGCGGCTCTCAACGGTTTCCTTATATTCCACACTGACTCCAGTGGCTTTCTACGGTTTCCCTATAGCCCACACTGACTCCAGCAGCTCTCTACCGATTCCCTATAGCCCACACTGAATACAGCGGCTCTCTAATTATTCCCTCTATGCCACACTGACTCCAGTGGCTCACTACGGTTTCCCTATAGCCCACACTGTATCCAGTGGCTTTCTAAATTTTCCCTATAGCCGACACTGACTCCAGCAGCTCTCTACGGTTTTCCTATAGCCCAAACTGACTCCAGTGGCTCTCTACAGTTTCCCTATAGTCCACAATAACTCCAATCGCTCTCTACGGTTTCTCTATATCCCACACTGGCTCCAGCGGCTCACTACATTTTCCCTATATTCCAAACAGCCTCCAGTGGCCCTGTACGGTTTCCCTATCTCCCACATTGACTCTAGTGGCTCTCTACGGTTTGCCAATCGCCTTCACTGACTCCAGCAGCTCTCTACGGTTTCCCTATATTCCACACTGACTCCAGAGGTTTTCTACGGTTTACCAAGAGCCCACACTGACTCCAGGGGCTCTCTAGGTATTCCCTATAGCCCACACTGACTCCAGCAGCTCTCTACGGTTTCCCTATATTCCACACTGACTCCAGAGGTTTTCTACGGTTTACCAAGAGCCCACACTGACTCCAGGGGCTCTCTAGGTATTCCCTATAGCCCACACTGACTGCAGCGGCTCTCTAAGTATTCCCTATATGCCATACTGATTTCAATGGCTCGCTACGTTTTCCCTATAGCCCATTCTGTATCCAGTGGCTTTCTGCGTTTTCCCGATAGCCCACACTGACTCCAGCGGCTATCTCTGGTTTCCTTATAACCCACACTGACTCCAGTGGCTCTTTAAGAGTTCCCTATTGCCCACACTGACTCCAGCGGCTCTCAACGGTTGCCCTATATTCCACACTGACTCCAGTGGCTTTCTACGGATTCCCTATAGCCCACCCTGACTACAGCGGCTCTCTAAGTATTCCCTATATGCCACACTGACTCCAGTTGCTCGCTACGGTTTCACTATAGCCCACTCTGTATCCAGTGGCTTTCTACGTTTTCCCTATAGCCGACACTGACTCCAACGGCTCTGTACGGTTTCCCTATAGCCCACACTAATTCTAGTGGCTCTCTACTTTTCCCCTATATCCCACACTTAATCCATGGCTCACTACAGTTTCCCTATAGTCCACACTGAAACCAGTGGCACTTTATGGTTTCCCTATTGCCCACATCTCTCAATGGTTTCCCTTTATTCCACACTGACTCCAGAGGGTTTCTACAGTTTCCCTAGAGCCGACACTGACTCCAGAAGCTCTCTACGGATTCCCTATAGCCCACACCTACTACAGCGGCTCTCTAAGTATTCCACACTGAATCCAGTGGCTCTGTACGGTTTCCCTATACCCCACACTGACTGCAGTTGTTCTCTACTGTCTCCCTATAGCCCACACTGACTACAGTGGCTCTCTATGGTTTCCCTACATCCCACACTGTTTCCAGTGGCTCTCTACGGTTTGCCTATAGCCCACGCTAAGTCTAGTGGCTCTTTACGTTTCCCCTCTTTCGCACACTGTCTCCAGTGGCTCTCTACAGTTTCCCTGTAGTCCACACCGACTCCAGTGGCACTCTATGGTTTCCCTATAGCCCACACTGACTCCATGGCTCTCCACAGTTTTCCTATAGGCCATACTAACTCCAGTGGCTTTCTACTGTTTCCCTTTACGCCACACTGACTCCAGCGACTCTCTAGGTTTTCCCTATTGCCCATGCTGACTCCAGTGCCTCTCTACGAATTCCCTAAACCCCACACTGACTCCAGAGGATCTCTACAGTTTCCCTATTGGCAACACTGACTCCAGTGGCTCTCTATGGTTTCCCTTTATTCCACACTGTCTCCAGTGGTTTTCTAGGGATTCCCATAGACCACACTGACTCCAGCGTTTCTCTACGTTTTCCGTATAGCCCACAGTGTCTCCAGTGGCTCTCTACGGTTCACCTCTAAACCACCCTGTCATCAGTGGCTCTATACGGTATCCCTATAGCTTGTGATTGAATCCAGTGTCTCTCTACGCTTTCCCTAACTCCCACACTGACTCGAGTGGCTCTCTACGGTTTGCCTATATCCCACACTGACTGCAGTGGCTCTCTACGGTTTACCTATAGTCCAAAGTGGCTCCAGTGGCACTCTACGATGTCCCTGTAGACCACCCCGACTCCAGCATCTCTCTACGGTTTCACTATAGCCCACACTATCTCCTGTGGCTCTCTACGGATCCCCTATATAACACCCTGCCTCCAGCGGCTCTCTACAGTTTCCCGATATCCCACACGGACTCCAGCAGCTGCCTATGGTTTCCCTATAGCCCACATTCGCTCCAGAGGCTCTGTACGGTTTCCCTATATCCCACACTGACTCCAGTGGCTCTCTAAGTTTTCCCTACAGCCCATACTGAATGCAGTGCCTCTCCACGGTTTCCCTATAGCCCACCCTGACTCCAGTGGCTTTCTACGCTTTCCCAATAGGCCACATTGATTCCAGCGTCTCTCTTCATTTTCCGTATAGCTCACATTGACTCCAGTGGAACTCTACGGTTCCCCTCTATACCAACCTGTCTCCAGTGGCTCTATATGGTATTCCTATAGCCTGCGATTGAATCCAATGAGTCTTTACGGTTTCCCTATTGCCCACACTGACTCCATTGGATCTCTACGATTTCCCAAGAGCCCACACTGGCTCCAGTGGCTCTCTACTGTTTCCCAATAGCCGAGACTGACAACAGTGGCTCTCTAAGTTCTCCCTAAATCCCACACTATCTCCAGTAGCTCTCTATCATTTCCGTATAGCCCACACTAAATCTAGTGGCTCTCTACGGTTCCCCTATTTCTCACACTCACCCCACTGGCTCACTACGGTTTCCCTATTGTCCACACTGACTCCAGTGGAACTCTTCGGTTTCCCTATAGCCCACGCTGACTCCAGCATTTCTCTACGGATTCCCTATAGCCCACCCTGACTCCAGCGGCTCTCTAAGGTTTCCCTATAGCCCATACTATTTCCAGTGGCTTTCTACGGTTTCCCTATACACCACAAAGACTCCAATGTATCTGTACGGATTCCCTATCTCCCACACTGACTCCAGTGTCTCTCTACGGTTTCCCTATAGTCCACCCTGACTCCAGATGCACTCTACGGTTTCCCTATAGCACACACTGTCTCCAGCATCTCTCAACGGTTTCCCTATAGCCCTCAATAACTCCAGTGGATCTCTACAGTTTCCCTATAGCCCACACTGACTCCAGTGGCTTTCTACAGTTTCCCTATAGCCCACACTGACTGCATTGGCCTGCTTAGGTTTCCCTATAGCCCACCCTGAATCCAGCGGCACTCTACGAATTTGCAATAGCCCACACTGACTGCAGTGGCTCTCTACGTTTTCCCTATAGCCCACACTTACTCCAGCGGCTCCCTACGGTTTCCCTATATCCCACACTGGCTCCAGCGGCTCTATACTTTTTATATATATTTAAAACAGCCTCCTGTCGCCTTGTACAGTTTCCCTATCTCCCACATTGAGTCTAGTGGCTCTCAATGGTTTCCCTATATTCCACTCTGACTCCAGTGTCTTTCTTCGGCTACCCGATAGCCCACACGTACTCCAGCGGCTCTCTACAGTTTCCCTATAGCCCACAGTGACTCGAGTGGCTCTTTACGGTTTCCCTATTGCCCACACAGACTCCCGCGGCTCTCAACAGTTTCCTTATAGTCCACACGGACTGCAGTGGTTTGCTACTGTTTGCCTATTGCCCACAAGGACTCCAGCGGCTCACTAGGTATTCCCTATAGTCCACACTGACTACATCTGCTGTCTAAGTATTCCTTATTTGCCACCCTGAATTCAGTGGCTCGCTACAGTTTCCCTATAGCCCACACTGTATCCAGTGGCTTTCTACGTTTTCCCTATAGCCGACACTGGCTCCAGCGGCTCTCTAAGGTTTCCCTATAGCCCACACTAACTCCAGTGGCTCTCTACGGTTTCCCTATATCCCACACTAGCTCCAGCGGCTCTCGACGTTTTCCCTATATTACAAATAGCCTCCTGTGGCCCTGTACGGTTTCCCTATCTCCTACATTGACTCCAGTGGCTCTCTACGGTTTCCCTATAGTCCACACTGATTCCGCCGGATCTCTACAGTTTACATACATTCCACACTGGCTCCAGTGGCTTTCTACGGCTTCCTGATACCCCACACGTACTCCAGCCTCTCTCTAAAGTTTCCCTATAGCCCACACTGACTCTTGCACCTCTGAACGGTTTCCCTATATTCAAAACTGACTCCAGTGGCTTTCTACGGTTTCCCTAGAGCCCACACTGACTCCAGCAGCTCTCAACGGTTTCCCTATAGTCCACACTGATTCCGCCGGATCTCTACAGTTTACATACATTCCACACTGGCTCCAGTGGCTTTCTACGGCTTCCTGATACCCCACACGTACTCCAGCCTCTCTCTAAAGTTTCCCTATAGCCCACACTGACTCTTGCACCTCTGAACGGTTTCCCTATATTCAAAACTGACTCCAGTGGCTTTCTACGGTTTCCCTAGAGCCCACACTGACTCCAGTGGCTCTTTAAGTGTTCCCTATTGCCCGCACTGACTACAGCGGATCTGAACGGTCTCCCTATATTCCAAACTGACTCCAGTGGCTTTCTACGGTTTCCCTATAGCCCACACCTACTACAGTGACTCTTTACGGTTTCCCCGATTGCCCACACTGACTCCTGCGGCTCTCAACGGTTTCCTTATATTCCACACTGACAACAGTGGCTTTCTACGGTTTCCCTATAGCCCACACTGACTCCAGCGGCTCGCTACAGTTTCCCTAAAGCCCACAATAACTCCAGTCGCTCTCTATGGTTTCCCTATATCCCACACTGGCTCCAGCTGCTCTCTACATTTTCCCTTTATTACAAACAGCCTCCAGTGGCCCAGTACGGTTTCCCTATCTCCTTCTTTGACTCCAGTGGCTCTCTATGGTTTCCCAATAGCCTTCACTGACTCCAGCAGCTCTCTATGGTTTTCCTATAGTCCACACTGATTCCACCGGATCTCTACGTTTTCCCTATGGCCGACACTGTCTCCAGCGGCTCTGTACATTTTCCCAATAGCCAACACGTACTCCAGCGGCACTCTATGGTTTCCTATTGCCCACACTGACTCCAGCTGCTCTCTACGGTTTCCAAACTGACTCCATTGGCTTTCTACGGTTTCCCTAGAGCCCACACTGACTCCAGCGGCTCTCTACGGATTCCCTATAGTTCACACTGACTACAGCGGCTCTCTAAGTATTCCCTATATGCCACACTGATTTCAGTGGTTCGCTACGGTTTCCCTATAGCCCACACTGTATCCAGTGGCTTTCTACGTTTTCCTGATAGCTCACACTGACTCCAGTGGCTATCTATGGTTTCCTTATAGCCCACACTGACTCCAGTGGCTCTTTAAGGGTTCCCTATTGCCCACACTGACTCCAGCGGCTCTCAACGGTTTCTCTATATTCCACACTGACTCCAGTGGCTTTCTACAGATTCCCTATAGCCCACACTCACTACAGCGGCTCTCTAAGTATTCCCTATATGCCAGTAAGACTCCAGTGGCTCGCTGTAGTTTCCCTACAGCCCACACTGACTCCAGCGGCTCTCTACGGTTTCCCTATAGACCACACTAACTCCAGTGGCTTGCTACGGTTTCCCTAGAGTCCATAGTGACTCCAGCGACTCTCTAGGTCTTCCCTATAGCCCAAACTGACTCCAGTGGCTCTTTAAGTGTTCCCTATTGCCCGCACTGACTCCAGCGGATCTGAACGGTTTCCCTATATTCCAAACTGACTCCAGTGGCTTTCTACGGTTTCCCGATAGCCCACACTGTATCCAGTGGCTTTCTACATTTTCCTGATAGCCCACACTGATTCCAGTGGCTCTGGACGGTTTCCCTTTAGCCCTCACTGACTCCAGCGGCTCTCTACCATTTCCCTACAGCCGACACTGACTACAGTGGCTCTCTACGGTTTCCATACATCCCATACTGTCTGCAGCGGCTCTTCACCGTTTCCCTATAGCCCACAACAAGTCTAATGGCTCTCTACTTTTCCCCTATATCTCAAACTGACTCCAGTGGCTCACCACGGTTTCCCTATAGTCCACACCGATTCCAGTGGCACTCTATGGATTCCCTATAGCCTAAACTGACTTCAGCATCTCTCTACGGTTTCCCTTTAGCCCTCACTGACTCCAGCGGCTCTCTACCATTTCCCTACAGCCGACACTGACTACAGTGGCTCTCTACGGTTTCCAAACATCCCATACTGTCTGCAGCGGCTCTTCACCGTTTCCCTATAGCCCACAACAAGTCTAATGGCTCTCTACTTTTCCCCTATATCTCAAACTGACTCCAGTGGCTCACCACGGTTTCCCTATAGTCCACACCGATTCCAGTGGCACTCTATGGATTCCCTATAGCCTAAACTGACTTCAGCATCTCTCTACGGTTTCCCTATAGCCCACACTGACTCCAGCGTCTCTCTAGGTGTTCCGTATAGCCCACACTGACTCCAGTGGCTCTCTACTATTTCCCTATATTCCAAACTGACTCCAGTGGGTTTCAACGGCTTCCCGATAGCCCACACACACTCCAGCTGCTCTCTATGGTTTCCCTATAGCCCACACTGACTCCAGTGGCTCTTTACGGTTTCCCCACTGTCCACACTAACTCCAGCAGCTCTCAACGGTTTCCTTATATTCCACACAGACACCAGTGGCTTTCTACGGTTTCCCTATAGCCCACACTGACTCCAGCGGCTCTCTACGGATTCCCTATAGCCCACACTGACTACAGCAGCTCTCTAGTTATTCCCTCTATGCCGCACTGACTCCAGTGGCTCGCTATGGTTTCCCTTTAGCCCACATTGTATCCAGTGGCTTTCTACATTTTCCCTATAGCCGACACTGACTCAAGCAGCTCTCTACAGTTTTCCTATAGCCCAAACTGACTCCAATGGCTCTCTAAGGGTTCCCTATAGCCCACAATAACTCCAGTCACTCTCTACGGTTTCGCTATGTCCCACACTGGCTCCAGCGGCTCTCTACATTTTCCCTATATTCCAAACAAGCTCCAGTGGCCCTGTACAGTTTCCCTATCTGCTTCTTTGACTCCAGTGGCTCTCTACGGTTTCCCTATAGTCCACACTGATTACACCGGATCTCTACGTTTTTCCTGTGGCCGACACTGTCTCCAGCGGCTCTGTACGATTTCCTGATAGCCAACATGCACTCCAGCGGCACTCTACGGTTTCCTATAGCCCACAATGACTCCAGTGGCTCTCTACAGTTTCCCTATATTCCAATCTGACTCCAGAGGCTTTCTACGGTTTCCCTAGAGCCCACACTGGCTCCAGGGGCTCTCTAGGTATTCCCTACAGCCCACACTGTCTACAGCAGCTCTCTAAGTATTCCCTATATGCCACACTGATTTCAGTGGCTCGCTACGGTTTCCCTGTAGCCCACACTGTATCCAGTGGCTTTCTACGTTTTCCTGATAGCCCACACTGACTCCAGCGGCTATCTATGGTTTCCTTATAGCCCACACTGACTCCAGTGGCTCATTAAGGGTTCCCTAATGCCCAGAATGACTCCAGCAGCTCTCAACGGTTTCCCTATATTCCACACTGACTCCAGTGGCTTTCTATGGATTCCCTATAGCCCACACCGTCTACAGTGGCGCTCTAAGTATTCCCTATATGCCAAAAAGACGCCAGTGGCTCTCTACAGTTTCGCTATAGCCCACACTGACTCCAGAGGCTCTCTACGGTTTCCCTATAGCCCACACTGACTCCAGCAGCTCTCTATGGTTTCCCTGTACTCCACACTGACTCCAGCAGATCTCTACGGTTTCCCTATATTCCACACTGTCTCTTGTGGCTCTCTACGGTTTCCCTATAGCCCACACTGACTCCAGCAGCTCTCTACGGTTTCCCTATTGCCCACACTGATTCCTCCCGATCTCTCCGTTTTGCCTACATTCCACACTGACACCAGTGGCTTTCTACGGCTTCCTGATACCCCACACGTACTCCAGCGGCTCACTATGGTTTCCCTATAGTCCATACCGACTCCAGTGGCACTCTATGGCTTCCCTATAGCCCACACTGACTCCAGCATCACTCTACGGTTTTTCTATAGCCAATACTGACTCCAGCGTCTCTCTATATTTTCCGTATAGCCCACACTGACTCCAGCGGCTCTCTACGTTTTCCCTATATTCCACACTGACTCTAGTGGCTTTGTACGGATTCCCGATTGCCCACACGTACTCCAGCGGCTCCCTACAGTTTCCCTATAGCCCACACTGGCTCCAGGGGCTCTCTAGGTATTCCCTACAGCCCACACTGTCTACAGCAGCTCTCTAAGTATTCCCTATATGCCACACTGATTTCAATGGCTCGTTACGGTTTCCCTGTAGCCCACACTGTATCCAGTGGCTTTCTACGTTTTCCTGATAGTCAACACTGACTCCAGTGGCTCATTAAGGGTTCCCTAATGCCCACAATGACTCCAGCAGCTCTCAACGGTTTCCCTATATTCCACACTGACTTCAGTGGCTTTCTATGGATTCCCTATAGCCCACACCGTCTACAGCGGCTCTCTAAGTATTCCCTATATGCCACAAAGACTCCAGTGGCTCGCTGTAGTTTCCCTACAGCCCACACTGACTCCAGCGGCTCTCGACGGTTTCCCTATATCCCACATTGACTGCAGTGGCTCTCTATGGTTTCCCTATACCCACACTGACTCCAGAGGCTCTCTACGGTTTCCCTATAGACCACACTAACTCCAGTGGCTCTCTACATTTCCCTATATCCCACATTGACTTCAGTGGCTCTCTATGGTTTCCCTATACCCACATTGACTCATGTGGTTCTCTACGGTTTCCCTATAGCCCACACTGACTCCAGCAGCTCTCTATGGTTTCCCTGTACTCCACACTGACTCCAGCAGATCTCTACGGTTTCCCTATATTCCACACTGTCTCTTGTGGCTTTCTACGGCTTCCCGATAGACCACACGTACTCCAGAGGCTCTCTGCGGTTTCCCTATAGCCCACACTGACTCTGGTGGCTCTTTACGGTTTCCCTATGGCCCACACTGACTCCAGCGGCTCTCAACGTTTTCCCGATATTCCACACTGACTCCAGTGGCTTTCTACGGCTTCCCTAGAGCCCACACTGACACCAGCGGCTCTCTACGGATTCCCTATAGCCCACACTGACTACAACAGCTCTCTACATTTTACCTATATTCCAAACAGCCTCCTGTGGCCCTGTACGGATTCCCTATCTCCCACATTGTGTCTAGTGGCTCTCAACGGTTTCCCTATAGCCCACGCGTACTCCATTGGCTCTCTACGGTTTCCCTAGAGCCCACACTGACTACATCGGCTCTCTAAGTATTCCCTCTATGCCATATTGACTCCAATGGTTCGCTACAGTTTCCCTATAGCCCACACTGTATCCAGTGGCTTTCTACATTTCCCTATAGCCGTAACTGACCCCAATGGCTCTCTACGGTTTCCTATAGCCCACACTGACTCCAGTGGCTCTCTAAGGTTTCCCTATAGCCCACACTAACTCCTGTGGCCCTCTATGGTTTCCCTATATTCCACATTGGCTCCAGCGGCTCTCTACGTTTTCCCTATATTCCAAAGAGCCTCTTGTGGCCCTGTACGGTTTCCCTATCACCTACATTGACACCAGTGGCGCTCTACGGTTTCCCTATAGCCCACACTGACTCCAGCAGCTCTCTACGGTTTCCCTATAGTCCACACTTATTCCTTCCAATCTCTCCATTTTCCCCATATTTCACACTGACTCCAGTGGCTTTCTACTGCTTCACGATACCCCACACGTACTGCAGCGGCTCTCTACGGTTTCCCAATAGCCCTCACTGACTCCAGCGTCTCTCACCGGTTTCCATATGTTCCACACTGACTCCAGTGGCTTTCCACAGTTTCCCTAGAGCCCACACTGACTCCAGCGGCTCTCTACGTATTCCCTATAGCCCACACTGACTATGGCGGCTCTCTAAGTATTCCCTATATGCCACACTGACTCCAGTGGCTCGCTATGGTTTCCCTATAGCCCACACTGTATCCAGTGGTTTTCTACATTTTCCTTATAGCCGACACTGACTCCAGCAGCTCTCTACTGTTTCCCTATAGCCCACACTGACTCCAATGGATCTTTAAGGGTTCCCTATTGCCTGCACTGACTCCAGCGGCTCTGAACGGTTTCCCTATACTCCAAACTAACTCCAGTGGCTTTGTATGCTTTCCCTATAGCTGACACTGATTCCAAAGGATATCTACGGTTTCCCTATAGCCCACACTGACTCCAGCGGCTCTCTACTCTCTCCCTATAGCACACACTGATTACAATGGCTCTCTATGGTTTCCCTACATTCCACACTGTCTGCAGCGGCTCTTTTTCGTTTCCCTATAGCCCACACTGAGTCTAGTGGCTCTCTACTTTTCCCCTATATCCCACACGGACTCCAGCGGCTCACTAGGTATTCCCTATAGCCCACACTGACTAAAGCGGCTCTCTACGGTTTCCCTATAGACCAATCTGACCCCAGCAGCTCTCTACGGTTTCCCTATAGCCCACACTGACTCCAGTGGCTTTTTATGTTTTCCCTATTGCCCACACTGACTTCAGTGGCTCGCTACGGTTTCCCTATAGCCCACACTGTATCCAGTGGTTTCTACGCTTGCCCTATAGCCGTAACTGACCCCAATGGCTCTCTAAGGTTTCCTATAGCCCACACTGACTCCAGTGGCTCTCTAAGGTTTCCCTATAGCCCACACTAACTCCTGTGGCCCTCTATGGTTTCCGTATATCCCACATTGGCTCCAGCAGCTCTCTACGTTTTCCCTATATTCCAAAGAGCCTCTTGTGGCCCTGTACGGGTTCCCTATCTCCTACATTGACACCAGTGGCGCTCTACGGTTTCCCTATAGCCCACAGTGACTCCAGCAGCTCTCTACGGTTTCCCTATAGCCCACACTGACTCCAGCAGCTCTCTACGGTTTCCCTATAGTCCACACTGATTCTTCCCAATCTCTCCATTTTCCCTATATTTCACACTGACTCCAGTGGTTTTCTACTGCTTCCCGATACCCCACACGTACTCCAGCGGCTCTCTACGGTTTCCCAATAGCCCTCACTGACTCCAGCATCTCTCAACGGTTGCCATATGTTCCACACTGACTCCAGTGGCTTTCTACAGTTTCCCTAGAGCCCACACTGACTCCAGCGGCTCTCTACGTATTCCCTATAGCCCAAACTGACTATGGCGGTTCTCTAAGTATTCCCTATATGCCACACTGACTCCAGTGGCTCGCTATGGTTTCCCTATAGCCCATACAGTATCCAGTGGTTTTCTACATTTTCCTTATAGCCGACACTGACTCCAGCGGCTCTCTACGTTTTCCCTATATTCCACACTGACTCCAGTGGCTTTGTACGGATTCCCGATTGCCCACATGTACTCCAGCGGCTCCCTACAGTTTCCCTATAGCCCACACTGACTCCAGTGGCTTTTTTTGTTTTCCCTATTGCCCACACTGACTCCAGCGGCTCTCTAAGTATTCCCTATAGCCCACACTTACTACAGCGGCTCTCTAAGTATTCCCTATATGCCACACTGACTTCAGTGGCTCGCTACGGTTTCCCTATAGCCTACACTGTATCCAGTGGCTTTTTACGTTTTCGCTATAGCCGACACTGACTCCAGCGGCTCTCTACGATTTCCTTAGAGCCCACACTGACTCCAGTGGCTCTTTAACGGTTCCCTATTGGCCACACCGAATCCAGAGGCTCACTACGGTTTCCCTATAGTCCACACCGACTCCAGTGGCACTCTATGGTTTCCCTGTAGCACACACTGACTCCAGATTCTCTCTGCGGTTTCCCTATAGCCCACACTGACTACAGAGGCTCTCCAAATATTCCCTATATCCCACTCTGGCTCCAGCAGCTCTTTACGTTTTCCCGATATTCCAAAGAGCCTGCTGGGGCCCTATACAGTTTCCCTATCTCCTACATTGACTCCAGTGGCTCTCTACGGTTTCCCTATAGCCCACACTGACTCCAGCAGCTCTCTACGGTTTCCCTATTGCCCACACTGATTCCTCCCGATCTCTCCGTTTTGCTTACATTCCACACTGACACCCGTGCCTTTCTACGGCTTCCCGATACCCCACACGTACTCCAGCGGCTCACTATGGTTTCCCTATAGTCCATACCGACTCCAGTGGCACTCTATGGCTTCCCTATAGCCCACACTGACTCCAGCATCACTCTACGGTTTTTCTATAGCCAATACTGACTCCAGCGTCTCTCTATATTTTCCGTATAGCCCACACTGACTCCAGCGGCCCTCTACGTTTTCCCTATATTCCACACTGACTCTAGTGGCTTTGTACGGATTCCCGATTGCCCACACGTACTCCAGCGGCTCCCTACAGTTTCCCTATAGCCCACACTGGCTCCAGGGGCTCTCTAGGTATTCCCTACAGCCCACACTGTCTACAGCAGCTCTCTAAGTATTCCCTATATGCCACACTGATTTCAGTGGCTCGTTACGGTTTCCCTGTAGCCCACACTGTATCCAGTGGCTTTCTACGTTTTCCTGATAGCGCACACTGACTCCAGTGGCTCATTAAGGGTTCCCTAATGCCTACAATGACTCCAGCAGCTCTCAACGGTTTCCCTATATTCCACACTGACTTCAGTGGCTTTCTATGGATTCCCTATAGCCCACACCGTCTACAGCGGCTCTCTAAGTATTCCCTATATGCCACAAAGACTCCAGTGGCTCGCTGTAGTTTCCCTACAGCCCACACTGACTCCAGCGGCTCTCGACGGTTTCCCTATATCCCACATTGACTGCAGTGGCTCTCTATGGTTTCCCTATACCCACACTGACTCCAGAGGCTCTCTACGCTTTCCCTATAGACCACACTAACTCCAGTGGCTCTCTACATTTCCCTATATCCCACATTGACTGCAGTGGCTCTCTATGGTTTCCCTATACCCACATTGACTCATGTGGTTCTCTACGGTTTCCCTATAGCCCACACTGACTCCAGCAGCTCTCTATGGTTTCCCTGTACTCCACACTGACTCCAGCAGATCTCTACGGTTTCCCTATATTCCACACTGTCTCTTGTGGCTTTCTATGGCTTCCCGATAGACCACACGTACTCCAGAGGCTCTCTGCGGTTTCCCTATAGCCCACACTGACTCTGGTGGCTCTTTACGGTTTCCCTATGGCCCACACTGACTCCAGCGACTCTCTACGTTTTCCCGATATTCCACACTGACTCCAGTGGCTTTCTACGGCTTCCCTAGAGACCACACTGACACCAGCGGCTCTCTACGGATTCCCTATAGCCCACACTGACTACAGCAGCTCTCTACATTTTACCTATATTCCAAACAGCCTCCTGTGGCCCTGTACGGATTCCCTATAGCCCACATTGTGTCTAGTGGCTCTCAACGGTTTCCCTATAGCCCACCCGTACTCCAGTGGCTCTCTACGGTTTCCCTAGAGCCCACACTGACTACATCGGCTCTCTAAGTATTCCCTCTATGCCATACTGACTCCAATGGTTCGCTACAGTTTCCCTATAGCCCACACTGTATCCAGTGGTTTCTACGTTTTCCCTATAGCCGTAACTGACCCCAATGGCTCTCTACGGTTTCCTATAGCCCACACTGACTCCAGTGGCTCTCTAAGGTTTCCCTATAGCCCACACTAACAATTGTGGCCCTCTATGGTTTCCCTATATCCCACATTGGCTCCAGCTGCTCTCTACGTTTTCCCTATATTCCAAAGAGCCTCTTGTGGCCCTGTACGGTTTCCCTATCTCCTACATTGACACCAGTGGCGCTCTACGGTTTCCCTATAGCCCACACTGACTCCAGCAGCTCTCTACGGTTTCCCTATAGCCCACACTGACTCCAGCAGCTCTCTACGGTTTCCCTATAGTCCACACTGATTCCTCCCAATCTCTCCATTTTCCCTATATTTCACACTGACTCCAGTGGCTTTCTACTGCTTCCCGATACCCCACACGTACTCCAGCGGCTCTCTACGGTTTCCCAATAGCCCTCACTGACTCCAGCGTCTCTCAACGGTTTCCATATATTCCACACTGACTCCAGTGGCTTTCTACAGTTTCCCTAGAGCCCACACTGACTCCAGCGGCTCTCTACGTATTCCCTATAGCCTACACTGACTATGGCGGCTCTCTAAGTATTCCCTATATGCCACACTGACTCCAGTGGCTCGCTATGGTTTGCCTATAGCCCACACTGTATCCAGTGGTTTTCTACATTTTCCTTATAGCCGACACTGCCTCCAGCAGCTCTCTACTGTTTCCCTATAGCCCACTCTGACTCCAATGGCTCTTTAAGGGTTCCCTATTGCCTGCACTGACTCCAGCGGCTCTGAACGGTTTCCCTATACTCCAAACTAACTCCAGTGGCTTTGTATGCTTTCCCTATAGCCGACACTGATTCCAAAGGATATCTACGGTTTCCCTATAGCCCACACTGACTCCAGCGGCTCTCTACTCTTTCCCTATAGCACACACTGATTACAATGGCTCTCTATGGTTTCCCTACATTCCACACTGTCTGCAGCGGCTCTTTTTCGTTTCCCTATAGCCCACACTGAGTCTAGTGGCTCTCTACTTTTCCCCTATATCCCACACGGACTCCAGCGGCTCACTAGGTATTCCCTATAGCCCACACTGACTAAAGCGGCTCTCTACGGTTTCCCTATAGCCCAATCTGACTCCAGCAGCTCTCTATGGATTCCCTATAGCCCACACTGACTACAGCGGTACTCTAAGTATTCCCTATATGCCACACTGACTCCAGTGGCTCGCTACGGTTTCCCTATAGCCCACACTGACTACAGCAGCTCTCTACATTTTACCTATATTCCAAACAGCCTCCTGTGGCCCTGTACGGATTCCCTATCTCCCACATTGAGTCTAGTGGCACTCAACGGCTTCCCTATAGCCCACACTGACTACATCGGCTCTCTAAGTATTCCCTATATGCCACACTGACTCCAGTGGCTCGCTATGGTTTCCCTATAGCCCACACAGTATCCAGTGGTTTTCTACATTTTCCTTATAGCCGACACTGACTCCAGCGGCTCTCTACGTTTTCCCTATATTCCACACTGACTCCAGTGGCTCTGTACGGTTTCCCGATTGCCCACATGTACTCCAGCGGCTCCCTACAGTTTCCCTATAGCCCACACTGACTCCAGTGGCTTTTTATGTTTTCCCTATTGCCCACACTGACTTCAGTGGCTCGCTACGGTTTCCCTATAACCCACACTGTATCCAGTGGTTTCTACGTTTTCCCTATAGCCGTAACTGACCCCAATGGCTCTCTAAGGTTTCCTATAGCCCACACTGACTCCAGCGGCTCTCTAAGGTTTCCCTATAGCCCACACTAACTCCTGTGGCCCTCTATGGTTTCCCTATATCCCACATTGGCTCCAGCAGCTCTCTACGTTTTCCCTATATTCCAAAGAGCCTCTTGTGGCCCTGTACGGTTTCCCTATCTCCTACATTGACACCAGTGGCGCTCTACGGTTTCCCTATAGCCCACACTGACTCCAGCAGCTCTCTACGGTTTCCCTACAGCCCACACTGACTCCAGCAGCTCTCTACGGTTTCCCTATAGTCCACACTGATTCCTCCCAATCTCTCCATTTTCCCTATATTTCACACTGACTCCAGTGGCTTTCTACTGCTTCCCGATACCCCACACGTACTCCAGCGGCTCTCTACGGTTTCCCAATAGCCCTCACTGACTCCAGCATCTCTCAACGGTTTCCATATGTTCCACAGTGACTCCAGTGGCTTTCTACAGTTTCCCTACAGCCCACACTGACTCCAGCGGCTCTCTACGTATTCCCTATAACCCACACTGACTATGGCGGCTCTCTAAGTATTCCCTATATGCCACACTGACTCCAGTGGCTTGCTATGGTTTCCCTATAGCCCACACTGTATCCAGTGGTTTTCTACATTTTCCTTATAGCCGACACTGACTCCAGCGGCTCTCTACGTTTTCCCTATATTCCACACTGACTCCAGTGGCTTTGTACGGATTCCCGATTGCCCAAATGTACTCCAGCAGCTCCCTACAGTTTCCCTATAGCCCACACTGACTCCAGTGGCTTTGTATGTTTTCCCTATTGCCCACACTGACTTCAGTGGCTCGCTACGGTTTCCCTATAGCCCACACTGTATCCAGTGGCTTTCTACATTTTCCCTATAGCTGACACTGACTCCAGCAGCTCTCTACGGTTTTCCTATAGCCGAAACTGACTCCAGTGGCTCTCTAATGTTTCCCTATAGCCCACAATAACTCCAGTCGCTCTCGACGTTTTCCTTACATCCCACACTGACTCCAGCAGCTCTCTATGGTTTTCCTATAGTCCACACTGATTCCACCGGATCTCTACGTTTGCCCTATAGCCAACACTGACTCCAGCGGCTCTGTATGTTTTCCTGATAGACCACATGTACTCCAGCGGCATACTATGGTTTCCTATAGCCCACACTGACTCCAGAGGCTCTCTACGGTTTCCCTATATTCCACACTGACTCCAGTGGCTTTCTACGGTTTCCCTAGAGCTCACACTGACTCCAGCGGCTCTCTAAGTATTCCCTATAGCCCACACTTACTACAGCGGCTCTCTAAGTATTCCCTATATGCCACACTGACTTCAGTGGCTCGCTACGGTTTCCCTATAGCCTACACTGTATCCATTGGCTCTCTACGGTTTCCCTATAGCCCACACTGACTCCAGCAGCTCTCTACGGTTTCCCTATAGCCCACACTGTATCCAGTGGCTTTCTACATTTTCCCTATAGCTGACACTGACTCCAGCAGCTCTCTACGGTTTTCCTATAGCCGAAACTGACTCCAGTGGCTCTCTAATGTTTCCCTATAGCCCACAATAACTCCAGTCGCTCTCGACGTTTTCCTTACATCCCACACTGACTCCAGCAGCTCTCTATGGTTTTCCTATAGTCCACACTGATTCCACCGGATCTCTACGTTTGCCCTATAGCCAACACTGACTCCAGCGGCTCTGTATGTTTTCCTGATAGACCACATGTACTCCAGCGGCATACTATGGTTTCCTATAGCCCACACTGACTCCAGAGGCTCTCTACGGTTTCCCTATATTCCACACTGACTCCAGTGGCTTTCTACGGTTTCCCTAGAGCTCACACTGACTCCAGCGGCTCTCTAAGTATTCCCTATAGCCCACACTTACTACAGCGGCTCTCTAAGTATTCCCTATATGCCACACTGACTTCAGTGGCTCGCTACGGTTTCCCTATAGCCTACACTGTATCCAGTGGCTTTTTACGTTTTCGCTATAGCCGACACTGACTCCAGCGGCTCTCTACGATTTCCTTAGAGCCCACACTGACTCCAGTGGCTCTTTAACGGTTCCCTATTGGCCACACCGAATCCAGAGGCTCACTACGGTTTCCCTATAGTCCACACCGACTCCAGTGGCACTCTATGGTTTCCCTGTAGCACACACTGTCTCCAGAATCTCTCTGCGGTTTCCCTATAGCCCACACTGACTACAGAGGCTCTCCAAATATTCCCTATATCCCACTCTGGCTCCAGCAGCTCTTTACGTTTTCCCGATATTCCAAAGAGCCTGCTGGGGCCCTATACAGTTTCCCTATCTCCTACATTGACTCCAGTGGCTCTCTACGGTTTCCCTATAGCCCACACTGACTCCAGCAGCTCTCTACGGTTTCCCTATTGCCCACACTGATTCCTCCAGATCTCTCCGTTTTGCTTACATTCCACACTGACACCCGTGCCTTTCTACGGCTTCCCGATACCCCACACGTACTCCAGCGGCTCACTATGGTTTCCCTATAGTCCATACCGACTCCAGTGGCACTCTATGGCTTCCCTATAGCCCACACTGACTCCAGCATCACTCTACGGTTTTTCTATAGCCAATACTGACTCCAGCGTCTCTCTATATTTTCTGTATAGCCCACACTGACTCCAGCGGCTCTCTACGTTTTCCCTATATTCCACACTGACTCTAGTGGCTTTGTACGGATTCCCGATTGCCCACACGTACTCCAGCGGCTCCCTACAGTTTCCCTATAGCCCACACTGGCTCCAGGGGCTCTCTAGGTATTCCCTACAGCCCACACTGTCTACAGCAGCTCTCTAAGTATTCCCTATATGCCACACTGATTTCAGTGGCTCGTTACGGTTTCCCTGTAGCCCACACTGTATCCAGTGGCTTTCTACGTTTTCCTGATAGCGCACACTGACTCCAGTGGCTCATTAAGGGTTCCCTAATGCCTACAATGACTCCAGCAGCTCTCAATGGTTTCCCTATATTCCACACTGACTTCAGTGGCTTTCTATGGATTCCCTATAGCCCACACCGTCTACAGCGGCTCTCTAAGTATTCCCTATATGGCACAAAGACTCCAGTGGCTCGCTGTAGTTTCCCTACAGCCCACACTGACTCCAGCGGCTCTCGACGGTTTCCCTATATCCCACATTGACTGCAGTGGCTCTCTATGGTTTCCCTATACCCACACTGACTCCAGAGGCTCTCTACGGTTTCCCTATAGACCACACTAACTCCAGTGGCTCTCTACATTTCCCTATATCCCACATTGACTGCAGTGGCTCTCTATGGTTTCCCTATACCCACATTGACACATGTGGTTCTCTACGGTTTCCCTATAGCCCACACTGACTCCAGCAGCTCTCTATGGTTTCCCTGTACTCCACACTGACTCCAGCAGATCTCTACGGTTTCCCTATATTCCACACTGTCTCTTGTGGCTTTCTATGGCTTCCCGATAGACCACACGTACTCCAGAGGCTCTCTGCGGTTTCCCTATAGCCCACACTGACTCTGGTGGCTCTTTACGGTTTCCCTATGGCCCACACTGACTCCAGCGACTCTCTACGTTTTCTCGATATTCCACACTGACTCCAGTGGCTTTCTACGGCTTCCCTAGAGACCACACTGACACCAGCGGCTCTCTACGGATTCCCTATAGCCCACACTGACTACAGCAGCTCTCTACATTTTACCTATATTCCAAACAGCCTCCTGTGGCCCTGTACGGATTCCCTATAGCCCACATTGTGTCTAGTGGCTCTCAACGGTTTCCCTATAGCCCACCCGTACTCCAGTGGCTCTCTACGGTTTCCCTAGAGCCCACACTGACTACATCGGCTCTCTAAGTATTCCCTCTATGCCATACTGACTCCAATGGTTCGCTACAGTTTCCCTATAGCCCACACTGTATCCAGTGGTTTCTACGTTTTCCCTATAGCCGTAACTGACCCCAATGGCTCTCTACGGTTTCCTATAGCCCACACTGACTCCAGTGGCTCTCTAAGGTTTCCCTATAGCCCACACTAACTCTTGTGGCCCTCTATGGTTTCCCTATATCCCACATTGGCTCCAGCTGCTCTCTACGTTTTCCCTATATTCCAAAGAGCCTCTTGTGGCCCTGTACGGTTTCCCTATCTCCTACATTGACACCAGTGGCGCTCTACGGTTTCCCTATAGCCCACACTGACTCCAGCAGCTCTCTACGGTTTCCCTATAGCCCACACTGACTCCAGCAGCTCTCTACGGTTTCCCTATAGTCCACACTGATTCCTCCCAATCTCTCCATTTTCCCTATATTTCACACTGACTTCAGTGGCTTTCTACTGCTTCCCGATACCCCACACGTACTCCAGCGGCTCTCTACGGTTTCCCAATAGCCCTCACTGACTCCAGCGTCTCTCAACGGTTTCCATATGTTCCACACTGACTCCAGTGGCTTTCTACAGTTTCCCTAGAGCCCACACTGACTCCAGCAGCTCTCTACGTATTCCCTATAGCCTACACTGACTATGGCGGCTCTCTAAGTATTCCCTATATGCCACACTGACTCCAGTGGCTCGCTATGGTTTGCCTATAGCCCACACTGTATCCAGTGGTTTTCTACATTTTCCTTATAGCCGACACTGCCTCCAGCAGCTCTCTACTGTTTCCCTATAGCCCACTCTGACTCCAATGGCTCTTTAAGGGTTCCCTATTGCCTGCACTGACTCCAGCGGCTCTGAACGGTTTCCCTATACTCCAAACTAACTCCAGTGGCTTTGTATGCTTTCCCTATAGCCGACACTGATTCCAAAGGATATCTACGGTTTCCCTATAGCCCACACTGACTCCAGCGGCTCTCTACTCTTTCCCTATAGCACACACTGATTACAATGGCTCTCTATGGTTTCCCTACATTCCACACTGTCTGCAGCGGCTCTTTTTCGTTTCCCTATAGCCCACACTGAGTCTAGTGGCTCTCTACTTTTCCCCTATATCCCACACGGACTCCAGCGGCTCACTAGGTATTCCCTATAGCCCACACTGACTAAAGCGGCTCTCTACGGTTTCCCTATAGCCCAATCTGACTCCAGCAGCTCTCTATGGATTCCCTATAGCCCACACTGACTACAGCGGTACTCTAAGTATTCCCTATATGCCACACTGACTCCAGTGGCTCGCTACGGTTTCCCTATAGCCCACACTGACTACAGCAGCTCTCTACATTTTACCTATATTCCAAACAGCCTCCTGTGGCCCTGTACGGATTCCCTATCTCCCACATTGAGTCTAGTGGCACTCAACGGCTTCCCTATAGCCCACACTGACTACATCGGCTCTCTAAGTATTCCCTATATGCCACACTGACTCCAGTGGCTCGCTATGGTTTCCCTATAGCCCACACAGTATCCAGTGGTTTTCTACATTTTCCTTATAGCCGACACTGACTCCAGCGGCTCTCTACGTTTTCCCTATATTCCACACTGACTCCAGTGGCTCTGTACGGTTTCCCGATTGCCCACATGTACTCCAGCGGCTCCCTACAGTTTCCCTATAGCCCACACTGACTCCAGTGGCTTTTTATGTTTTCCCTATTGCCCACACTGACTTCAGTGGCTCGCTACGGTTTCCCTATAACCCACACTGTATCCAGTGGTTTCTACGTTTTCCCTATAGCCGTAACTGACCCCAATGGCTCTCTAAGGTTTCCTATAGCCCACACTGACTCCAGCGGCTCTCTAAGGTTTCCCTATAGCCCACACTAACTCCTGTGGCCCTCTATGGTTTCCCTATATCCCACATTGGCTCCAGCAGCTCTCTACGTTTTCCCTATATTCCAAAGAGCCTCTTGTGGCCCTGTACGGTTTCCCTATCTCCTACATTGACACCAGTGGCGCTCTACGGTTTCCCTATAGCCCACACTGACTCCAGCAGCTCTCTACGGTTTCCCTACAGCCCACACTGACTCCAGCAGCTCTCTACGGTTTCCCTATAGTCCACACTGATTCCTCCCAATCTCTCCATTTTCCCTATATTTCACACTGACTCCAGTGGCTTTCTACTGCTTCCCGATACCCCACACGTACTCCAGCGGCTCTCTACGGTTTCCCAATAGCCCTCACTGACTCCAGCATCTCTCAACGGTTTCCATATGTTCCACAGTGACTCCAGTGGCTTTCTACAGTTTCCCTACAGCCCACACTGACTCCAGCGGCTCTCTACGTATTCCCTATAACCCACACTGACTATGGCGGCTCTCTAAGTATTCCCTATATTCCACACTGACTCCAGTGGCTTTGTACGGATTCCCGATTGCCCAAATGTACTCCAGCAGCTCCCTACAGTTTCCCTATAGCCCACACTGACTCCAGTGGCTTTGTATGTTTTCCCTATTGCCCACACTGACTTCAGTGGCTCGCTACGGTTTCCCTATAGCCCACACTGTATCCAGTGGCTTTCTACATTTTCCCTATAGCTGACACTGACTCCAGCAGCTCTCTACGGTTTTCCTATAGCCGAAACTGACTCCAGTGGCTCTCTAATGTTTCCCTATAGCCCACAATAACTCCAGTCGCTCTCGACGTTTTCCTTACATCCCACACTGACTCCAGCAGCTCTCTATGGTTTTCCTATAGTCCACACTGATTCCACCGGATCTCTACGTTTGCCCTATAGCCAACACTGACTCCAGCGGCTCTGTATGTTTTCCTGATAGACCACATGTACTCCAGCGGCATACTATGGTTTCCTATAGCCCACACTGACTCCAGAGGCTCCCTACGGTTTCCCTATATTCCACACTGACTCCAGTGGCTTTCTACGGTTTCCCTAGAGCTCACACTGACTCCAGCGGCTCTCTAAGTATTCCCTATAGCCCACACTTACTACAGCGGCTCTCTAAGTATTCCCTATATGCCACACTGACTTCAGTGGCTCGCTACGGTTTCCCTATAGCCTACACTGTATCCAGTGGCTTTTTACGTTTTCGCTATAGCCGACACTGACTCCAGCGGCTCTCTACGATTTCCTTAGAGCCCACACTGACTCCAGTGGCTCTTTAACGGTTCCCTATTGGCCACACCGAATCCAGAGGCTCACTACGGTTTCCCTATAGTCCACACCGACTCCAGTGGCACGCTATGGTTTCCCTGTAGCACACACTGTCTCCAGAATCTCTCTGCGGTTTCCCTATAGCCCACACTGACTACAGAGGCTCTCCAAATATTCCCTATATCCCACTCTGGCTCCAGCAGCTCTTTACGTTTTCCCGATATTCCAAAGAGCCTGCTGGGGCCCTATACAGTTTCCCTATCTCCTACATTGACTCCAGTGGCTCTCTACGGTTTCCCTATAGCCCACACTGACTCCAGCAGCTCTCTACGGTTTCCCTATTGCCCACACTGATTCCTCCCGATCTCTCCGTTTTGCTTACATTCCACACTGACACCCGTGCCTTTCTACGGCTTCCCGATAGCCCACACGTACTCCAGCGGCTCACTATGGTTTCCCTATAGTCCATACCGACTCCAGTGGCACTCTATGGCTTCCCTATAGCCCACACTGACTCCAGCATCACTCTACGGTTTTTCTATAGCCAATACTGACTCCAGCGTCTCTCTATATTTTCTGTATAGCCCACACTGACTCCAGCGGCTCTCTACGTTTTCCCTATATTCCACACTGACTCTAGAGGCTTTGTACGGATTCCCGATTGCCCACACGTACTCCAGCGGCTCCCTACAGTTTCCCTATAGCCCACACTGGCTCCAGGGGCTCTCTAGGTATTCCCTACAGCCCACACTGTCTACAGCAGCTCTCTAAGTATTCCCTATATGCCACACTGATTTCAGTGGCTCGTTACGGTTTCCCTGTAGCCCACACTGTATCCAGTGGCTTTCTACGTTTTCCTGATAGCGCACACTGACTCCAGTGGCTCATTAAGGGTTCCCTAATGCCTACAATGACTCCAGCAGCTCTCAACGGTTTCCCTATATTCCACACTGACTTCAGTGGCTTTCTATGGATTCCCTATAGCCCACACCGTCTACAGCGGCTCTCTAAGTATTCCCTATATGCCACAAAGACTCCAGTGGCTCGCTGTAGTTTCCCTACAGCCCACACTGACTCCAGCGGCTCTCGACGGTTTCCCTATATCCCACATTGACTGCAGTGGCTCTCTATGGTTTCCCTATACCCACACTGACTCCAGAGGCTCTCTACGGTTTCCCTATAGACCACACTAACTCCAGTGGCTCTCTACATTTCCCTATATCCCACATTGACTGCAGTGGCTCTCTATGGTTTCCCTATACCCACATTGACTCATGTGGTTCTCTACGGTTTCCCTATAGCCCACACTGACTCCAGCAGCTCTCTATGGTTTCCCTGTACTCCACACTGACTCCAGCAGATCTCTACGGTTTCCCTATATTCCACACTGTCTCTTGTGGCTTTCTATGGCTTCCCGATAGACCACACGTACTCCAGAGGCTCTCTGCGGTTTCCCTATAGCCCACACTGACTCTGGTGGCTCTTTACGGTTTCCCTATGGCCCACACTGACTCCAGCGACTCTCTACGTTTTCCCGATATTCCACACTGACTCCAGTGGCTTTCTACGGCTTCCCTAGAGACCACACTGACACCAGCGGCTCTCTACGGATTCCCTATAGCCCACACTGACTACAGCAGCTCTCTACATTTTACCTATATTCCAAACAGCCTCCTGTGGCCCTGTACGGATTCCCTATAGCCCACATTGTGTCTAGTGGCTCTCAACGGTTTCCCTATAGCCCACCCGTACTCCAGTGGCTCTCTACGGTTTCCCTAGAGCCCACACTGACTACATCGGCTCTCTAAGTATTCCCTCTATGCCATACTGACTCCAATGGTTCGCTACAGTTTCCCTATAGCCCACACTGTATCCAGTGGTTTCTACGTTTTCCCTATAGCCGTAACTGACCCCAATGGCTCTCTACGGTTTCCTATAGCCCACACTGACTCCAGTGGCTCTCTAAGGTTTCCCTATAGCCCACACTAACTCTTGTGGCCCACTATGGTTTCCCTATATCCCACATTGGCTCCAGCTGCTCTCTACGTTTTCCCTATATTCCAAAGAGCCTCTTGTGGCCCTGTACGGTTTCCCTATCTCCTACATTGACACCAGTGGCGCTCTACGGTTTCCCTATAGCCCACACAGACTCCAGCAGCTCTCTACGGTTTCCCTATAGCCCACACTGACTCCAGCAGCTCTCTACGGTTTCCCTATAGTCCACACTGATTCCTCCCAATCTCTCCATTTTCCCTATATTTCACACTGACTCCAGTGGCTTTCTACTGCTTCCCGATACCCCACACGTACTCCAGCGGCTCTCTACGGTTTCCCAATAGCCCTCACTGACTCCAGCGTCTCTCAACGGTTTCCATATGTTCCACACTGACTCCAGTGGCTTTCTACAGTTTCCCTAGAGCCCACACTGACTCCAGCGGCTCTCTACGTATTCCCTATAGCCTACACTGACTATGGCGGCTCTCTAAGTATTCCCTATATGCCACACTGACTCCAGTGGCTCGCTATGGTTTGCCTATAGCCCACACTGTATCCAGTGGTTTTCTACATTTTCCTTATAGCCGACACTGCCTCCAGCAGCTCTCTACTGTTTCCCTATAGCCCACTCTGACTCCAATGGCTCTTTAAGGGTTCCCTGTTGCCTGCACCGACTCCAGCGGCTCTGAACGGTTTCCCTATACTCCAAACTAACTCCAGTGGCTTTGTATGCTTTCCCTATAGCCGACACTGATTCCAAAGGATATCTACGGTTTCCCTATAGCCCACACTGACTCCAGCGGCTCTCTACTCTTTCCCTATAGCACACACTGATTACAATGGCTCTCTATGGTTTCCCTACATTCCACACTGTCTGCAGCGGCTCTTTTTCGTTTCCCTATAGCCCACACTGAGTCTAGTGGCTCTCTACTTTTCCCCTATATCCCACACGGACTCCAGCGGCTCACTAGGTATTCCCTATAGCCCACACTGACTAAAGCGGCTCTCTACGGTTTCCCTATAGCCCAATCTGACTCCAGCAGCTCTCTATGGATTCCCTATAGCCCACACTGACTACAGCGGTACTCTAAGTATTCCCTATATGCCACACTGACTCCAGTGGCTCGCTACGGTTTCCCTATAGCCCACACTGACTACAGCAGCTCTCTACATTTTACCTATATTCCAAACAGCCTCCTGTGGCCCTGTACGGATTCCCTATCTCCCACATTGAGTCTAGTGGCACTCAACGGCTTCCCTATAGCCCACACTGACTACATCGGCTCTCTAAGTATTCCCTATATGCCACACTGACTCCAGTGGCTCGCTATGGTTTCCCTATAGCCCACACAGTATCCAGTGGTTTTCTACATTTTCCTTATAGCCGACACTGACTCCAGCGACTCTCTACGTTTTCCCTATATTCCACACTGACTCCAGTGGCTCTGTACGGTTTCCCGATTGCCCACATGTACTCCAGCGGCTCCCTACAGTTTCCCTATAGCCCACACTGACTCCAGTGGCTTTTTATGTTTTCCCTATTGCCCACACTGACTTCAGTGACTCGCTACGGTTTCCCTATAGCCCACACTGTATCCAGTGGTTTCTACGTTTTCCCTATAGCCGTAACTGACCCCAATGGCTCTCTAAGGTTTCCTATAGCCCACACTGACTCCAGCGGCTCTCTAAGGTTTCCCTATAGCCCACACTAACTCCTGTGGCCCTCTATGGTTTCCCTATATCCCACATTGGCTCCAGCTGCTCTCTACGTTTTCCCTATATTCCAAAGAGCCTCTTGTGGCCCTGTACGGTTTCCCTATCTCCTACATTGACACCAGTGGCGCTCTACGGTTTCCCTATAGCCCACACTGACTCCAGCAGCTCTCTACGGTTTCCCTATAGCCCACACTGACTCCAGCAGCTCTCTACGGTTTCCCTATAGTCCACACTGATTCCTCCCAATCTCTCCATTTTCCCTATATTTCACACTGACTCCAGTGGCTTTCTACTGCTTCCCGATACCCCACACGTACTCCAGCGGCTCTCTACGGTTTCCCAATAGCCCTCTCTGACTCCAGCATCTCTCAACGGTTTCCATATGTTCCACAGTGACTCCAGTGGCTTTCTACAGTTTCCCTACAGCCCACACTGACTCCAGCGGCTCTCTACGTATTCCCTATAACCCACACTGACTATGGCGGCTCTCTAAGTATTCCCTATATGCCACACTGACTCCAGTGGCTCGCTATGGTTTCCCTATAGCCCACACTGTATCCAGTGGTTTTCTACATTTTCCTTATAGCCGACACTGACTCCAGCGGCTCTCTACGTTTTCCCTATATTCCACACTGACTCCAGTGGCTTTGTACGGATTCCCGATTGCCCAAATGTACTCCAGCAGCTCCCTACAGTTTCCCTATAGCCCACACTGACTCCAGTGGCTTTGTATGTTTTCCCTATTGCCCACACTGACTTCAGTGGCTCGCTACGGTTTCCCTATAGCCCACACTGTATCCAGTGGCTTTCTACATTTTCCCTATAGCTGACACTGACTCCAGCAGCTCTCTACGGTTTTCCTATAGCCGAAACTGACTCCAGTGGCTCTCTAATGTTTCCCTATAGCCCACAATAACTCCAGTCGCTCTCGACGTTTTCCTTACATCCCACACTGACTCCAGCAGCTCTCTATGGTTTTCCTATAGTCCACACTGATTCCACCGGATCTCTACGTTTGCCCTATAGCCAACACTGACTCCAGCGGCTCTGTATGTTTTCCTGATAGACCACATGTACTCCAGCGGCATACTATGGTTTCCTATAGCCCACACTGACTCCAGAGGCTCCCTACGGTTTCCCTATATTCCACACTGACTCCAGTGGCTTTCTACGGTTTCCCTAGAGCCCACACTGACTACATCGGCTCTCTAAGTATTCCCTCTATGCCATACTGACTCCAATGGTTCGCTACAGTTTCCCTATAGCCCACACTGTATCCAGTGGTTTCTACGTTTTCCCTATAGCCGTAACTGACCCCAATGGCTCTCTACGGTTTCCTATAGCCCACACTGACTCCAGTGGCTCTCTAAGGTTTCCCTATAGCCCACACTAACTCTTGTGGCCCTCTATGGTTTCCCTATATCCCACATTGGCTCCAGCTGCTCTCTACGTTTTCCCTATATTCCAAAGAGCCTCTTGTGGCCCTGTACGGTTTCCCTATCTCCTACATTGACACCAGTGGCGCTCTACGGTTTCCCTATAGCCCACACTGACTCCAGCAGCTCTCTACGGTTTCCCTATAGTCCACACTGATTCCTCCCAATCTCTCCATTTTCCCTATATTTCACACTGACTCCAGTGGCTTTCTACTGCTTCCCGATACCCCACACGTACTCCAGCGGCTCTCTACGGTTTCCCAATAGCCCTCACTGACTCCAGCGTCTCTCAACGGTTTCCATATGTTCCACACTGACTCCAGTGGCTTTCTACAGTTTCCCTAGAGCCCACACTGACTCCAGCGGCTCTCTACGTATTCCCTATAGCCTACACTGACTATGGCGGCTCTCTAAGTATTCCCTATATGCCACACTGACTCCAGTGGCTCGCTATGGTCTGCCTATAGCCCACACTGTATCCAGTGGTTTTCTACATTTTCCTTATAGCCGACACTGCCTCCAGCAGCTCTCTACTGTTTCCCTATAGCCCACTCTGACTCCAATGGCTCTTTAAGGGTTCCCTGTTGCCTGCACCGACTCCAGCGGCTCTGAACGGTTTCCCTATACTCCAAACTAACTCCAGTGGCTTTGTATGCTTTCCCTATAGCCGACACTGATTCCAAAGGATATCTACGGTTTCCCTATAGCCCACACTGACTCCAGCGGCTCTCTACTCTTTCCCTATAGCACACACTGATTACAATGGCTCTCTATGGTTTCCCTACATTCCACACTGTCTGCAGCGGCTCTTTTTCGTTTCCCTATAGCCCACACTGAGTCTAGTGGCTCTCTACTTTTCCCCTATATCCCACACGGACTCCAGCGGCTCACTAGGTATTCCCTATAGCCCACACTGACTAAAGCGGCTCTCTACGGTTTCCCTATAGCCCAATCTGACTCCAGCAGCTCTCTATGGATTCCCTATAGCCCACACTGACTACAGCGGTACTCTAAGTATTCCCTATATGCCACACTGACTCCAGTGGCTCGCTACGGTTTCCCTATAGCCCACACTGACTACAGCAGCTCTCTACATTTTACCTATATTCCAAACAGCCTCCTGTGGCCCTGTACGGATTCCCTATCTCCCACATTGAGTCTAGTGGCACTCAACGGCTTCCCTATAGCCCACACTGACTACATCGGCTCTCTAAGTATTCCCTATATGCCACACTGACTCCAGTGGCTCGCTATGGTTTCCCTATAGCCCACACAGTATCCAGTGGTTTTCTACATTTTCCTTATAGCCGACACTGACTCCAGCGACTCTCTACGTTTTCCCTATATTCCACACTGACTCCAGTGGCTCTGTACGGTTTCCCGATTGCCCACATGTACTCCAGCGGCTCCCTACAGTTTCCCTATAGCCCACACTGACTCCAGTGGCTTTTTATGTTTTCCCTAATGCCCACACTGACTTCAGTGGCTCGCTACGGTTTCCCTATAGCCCACACTGTATCCAGTGGTTTCTACGTTTTCCCTATAGCCGTAACTGACCCCAATGGCTCTCTAAGGTTTCCTATAGCCCACACTGACTCCAGCGGCTCTCTAAGGTTTCCCTATAGCCCACACTAACTCCTGTGGCCCTCAATGGTTTCCCTATATCCCACATTGGCTCCAGCTGCTCTCTACGTTTTCCCTATATTCCAAAGAGCCTCTTGTGGCCCTGTACGGTTTCCCTATCTCCTACATTGACACCAGTGGCGCTCTACGGTTTCCCTATAGCCCACACTGACTCCAGCAGCTCTCTACGGTTTCCCTACAGCCCACACTGACTCCAGCAGCTCTCTACGGTTTCCCTATAGTCCACACTGATTCCTCCCAATCTCTCCATTTTCCCTATATTTCACACTGACTCCAGTGGCTTTCTACTGCTTCCCGATACCCCACACGGACTCCAGCGGCTCTCTACGGTTTCCCAATAGCCCTCACTGACTCCAGCATCTCTCAACGGTTTCCATATGTTCCACAGTGACTCCAGTGGCTTTCTACAGTTTCCCTACAGCCCACACTGACTCCAGCGGCTCTCTACGTATTCCCTATAACCCACACTGACTATGGCGGCTCTCTAAGTATTCCCTATATGCCACACTGACTCCAGTGGCTCGCTATGGTTTCCCTATAGCCCACACTGTATCCAGTGGTTTTCTACATTTTCCTTATAGCCGACACTGACTCCAGCGGCTCTCTACGTTTTCCCTATATTCCACACTGACTCCAGTGGCTTTGTACGGATTCCCGATTGCCCAAATGTACTCCAGCAGCTCCCTACAGTTTCCCTATAGCCCACACTGACTCCAGTGGCTTTGTATGTTTTCCCTATTGCCCACACTGACTTCAGTGGCTCGCTACGGTTTCCCTATAGCCCACACTGTATCCAGTGGCTTTCTACATTTTCCCTATAGCTGACACTGACTCCAGCAGCTCTCTACGGTTTTCCTATAGCCGAAACTGACTCCAGTGGCTCTCTAATGTTTCCCTATAGCCCACAATAACTCCAGTCGCTCTCGACGTTTTCCTTACATCCCACACTGACTCCAGCAGCTCTCTATGGTTTTCCTATAGTCCACACTGATTCCACCGGATCTCTACGTTTGCCCTATAGCCAACACTGACTCCAG
Organism: Carcharodon carcharias; assembly: GCF_017639515.1. Taxonomy (NCBI): domain Eukaryota; kingdom Metazoa; phylum Chordata; class Chondrichthyes; order Lamniformes; family Lamnidae; genus Carcharodon; species Carcharodon carcharias. The sequence continues at coordinate 37,057,270 of NC_054496.1, forward strand.
CGGCTCTGTATGTTTTCCTGATAGACCACATGTACTCCAGCGGCATACTATGGTTTCCTATAGCCCACACTGACTCCAGAGGCTCCCTACGGTTTCCCTATATTCCACAGTGACTCCAGTGGCTTTCTACGGTTTCCCTAGAGCTCACACTGACTACATCGGCTCTCTAAGTATTCCCTATAGCCCACACTTACTACAGCTGCTCTCTAAGTATTCCCTATATGCCACACTGACTTCAGTGGCTCTCTACGGTTTCCCTATAGCCTACACTGTATCCATTGGCTCTCTACGGTTTCCCTATAGCCCACATTGACTCCAGCAGCTCTCTACGGTTTCCCTATAGCCCACACTGTATCCAGTGGCTTTCTACATTTTCCCTATAGCTGACACTGACTCCAGCAGCTCTCTACGGTTTTCCTATAGCCGAAACTGACTCCAGTGGCTCTCTAATGTTTCCCTATAGCCCACAATAACTCCAGTCGCTCTCGACGTTTTCCTTACATCCCACACTGACTCCAGCAGCTCTCTATGGTTTTCCTATAGTCCACACTGATTCCACCGGATCTCTACGTTTGCCCTATAGCCAACACTGACTCCAGCGGCTCTGTATGTTTTCCTGATAGACCACATGTACTCCAGCGGCATACTATGGTTTCCTATAGCCCACACTGACTCCAGAGGCTCTCTACGGTTTCCCTATATTCCACACTGACTCCAGTGGCTTTCTACGGTTTCCCTAGAGCTCACACTGACTCCAGCGGCTCTCTAAGTATTCCCTATAGCCCACACTTACTACAGCGGCTCTCTAAGTATTCCCTATATGCCACACTGACTTCAGTGGCTCGCTACGGTTTCCCTATAGCCTACACTGTATCCAGTGGCTTTTTACGTTTTCGCTATAGCCGACACTGACTCCAGCGGCTCTCTACGATTTCCTTAGAGCCCACACTGACTCCAGTGGCTCTTTAACGGTTCCCTATTGGCCACACCGAATCCAGAGGCTCACTACGGTTTCCCTATAGTCCACACCGACTCCAGTGGCACTCTATGGTTTCCCTGTAGCACACACTGACTCCAGATTCTCTCTGCGGTTTCCCTATAGCCCACACTGACTACAGAGGCTCTCCAAATATTCCCTATATCCCACTCTGGCTCCAGCAGCTCTTTACGTTTTCCCGATATTCCAAAGAGCCTGCTGGGGCCCTATACAGTTTCCCTATCTCCTACATTGACTCCAGTGGCTCTCTAAGGTTTCCCTATAGCCCACACTGACTCCAGCAGCTCTCTACGGTTTCCCTATTGCCCACACTGATTCCTCCCGATCTCTCCGTTTTGCTTACATTCCACACTGACACCCGTGCCTTTCTACGGCTTCCCGATACCCCACACGTACTCCAGCGGCTCACTATGGTTTCCCTATAGTCCATACCGACTCCAGTGGCACTCTATGGCTTCCCTATAGCCCACACTGACTCCAGCATCACTCTACGGTTTTTCTATAGCCAATACTGACTCCAGCGTCTCTCTATATTTTCCGTATAGCCCACACTGACTCCAGCGGCCCTCTACGTTTTCCCTATATTCCACACTGACTCTAGTGGCTTTGTACGGATTCCCGATTGCCCACACGTACTCCAGCGGCTCCCTACAGTTTCCCTATAGCCCACACTGGCTCCAGGGGCTCTCTAGGTATTCCCTACAGCCCACACTGTCTACAGCAGCTCTCTAAGTATTCCCTATATGCCACACTGATTTCAGTGGCTCGTTACGGTTTCCCTGTAGCCCACACTGTATCCAGTGGCTTTCTACGTTTTCCTGATAGCGCACACTGACTCCATGGCTCATTAAGGGTTCCCTAATGCCTACAATGACTCCAGCAGCTCTCAACGGTTTCCCTATATTCCACACTGACTTCAGTGGCTTTCTATGGATTCCCTATAGCCCACACCGTCTACAGCGGCTCTCTAAGTATTCCCTATATGCCACAAAGACTCCAGTGGCTCGCTGTAGTTTCCCTACAGCCCACACTGACTCCAGCGGCTCTCGACGGTTTCCCTATATCCCACATTGACTGCAGTGGCTCTCTATGGTTTCCCTATACCCACACTGACTCCAGAGGCTCTCTACGCTTTCCCTATAGACCACACTAACTCCAGTGGCTCTCTACATTTCCCTATATCCCACATTGACTGCAGTGGCTCTCTATGGTTTCCCTATACCCACATTGACTCATGTGGTTCTCTACGGTTTCCCTATAGCCCACACTGACTCCAGCAGCTCTCTATGGTTTCCCTGTACTCCACACTGACTCCAGCAGATCTCTACGGTTTCCCTATATTCCACACTGTCTCTTGTGGCTTTCTATGGCTTCCCGATAGACCACACGTACTCCAGAGGCTCTCTGCGGTTTCCCTATAGCCCACACTGACTCTGGTGGCTCTTTACGGTTTCCCTATGGCCCACACTGACTCCAGCGACTCTCTACGTTTTCCCGATATTCCACACTGACTCCAGTGGCTTTCTACAGCTTCCCTAGAGACCACACTGACACCAGCGGCTCTCTACGGATTCCCTATAGCCCACACTGACTACAGCAGCTCTCTACATTTTACCTATATTCCAAACAGCCTCCTGTGGCCCTGTACGGATTCCCTATAGCCCACATTGTGTCTAGTGGCTCTCAACGGTTTCCCTATAGCCCACACCGTCTACAGCGGCTCTCTAAGTATTCCCTATATGCCACAAAGACTCCAGTGGCTCGCTGTAGTTTCCCTACAGCCCACACTGACTCCAGCGGCTCTCGACGGTTTCCCTATATCCCACATTGACTGCAGTTGCTCTCTATGGTTTCCCTATACCCACACTGACTCCAGAGGCTCTCTACGGTTTCCCTATAGACCACACTAACTCCAGTGGCTCTCTACATTTCCCTATATCCCACATTGACTGCAGTGGCTCTCTATGGTTTCCCTATACCCACATTGACTCATGTGGTTCTCTACGGTTTCCCTATAGCCCACACTGACTCTCGTGGCTCTTTACGGTTTCCCTATGGCCCACACTGACTCCAGCGGCTCTCAACATTTTCCCGATATTCCACACTGACTCCAGTGGCTTTCTACGGCTTCCCTAGAGCCCACACTGACACCAGCGGCTCTCTACGGATTCCCTATAGCCCACACTGTCTACAGCAGCTCTCTACATTTTACCTATATTCCAAACAGCCTCCTGTGGCCCTGTACGGATTCCCTATCTCCCACACTGTGTCTAGTGGCTCTCAACGGTTTCCCTATAGCCCACCCGTACTCCAGCGGCTCTCTACGGTTTCCTTAGAGCCCACACTGACTACATCGGCTCTCTAAGTATTCCCTCTATGCCATATTGACTCCAATGGTTCGCTACAGTTTCCCTATAGCCCACACTGTATCCAGTGGTTTCTACGTTTTCCCTATAGCCGTAACTGACCCCAATGGCTCTCTACGGTTTCCTATAGCCCACACTGACTCCAGTGGCTCTCTAAGGTTTCCCTATAGCCCACACTAACTCTTGTGGCCCTCTATGGTTTCCCTATATCCCACATTGGCTCCAGCTGCTCTCTACGTTTTCCCTATATTCCAAAGAGCCTCTTGTGGCCCTGTACGGTTTCCCTATCTCCTACATTGACACCAGTGGCGCTCTACGGTTTCCCTATAGCCCACACTGACTCCAGCAGCTCTCTACGGTTTCCCTATATCCCACATTGACTGCAGTGGCTCTCTATGGTTTCCCTATACCCACACTGACTCCAGAGGCTCTCTACGGTTTCCCTATAGACCACACTAACTCCAGTGGCTCTCTACATTTCCCTATATCCCACATTGACTGCAGTGGCTCTCTATGGTTTCCCTATACCCACATTGACTCATGTGGTTCTCTACGGTTTCCCTATAGCCCACACTGACTCTGGTGGCTCTTTACGGTTTCCCTATGGCCCACACTGACTCCAGCGGCTCTCAACATTTTCCCGATATTCCACACTGACTCCAGTGGCTTTCTACGGCTTCCCTAGAGCCCACACTGACACCAGCGGCTCTCTACGGATTCCCTATAGCCCACACTGTCTACAGCAGCTCTCTACATTTTACCTATATTCCAAACAGCCTCCTGTGGCCCTGTACGGATTCCCTATCTCCCACACTGTGTCTAGTGGCTCTCAACGGTTTCCCTATAGCCCACCCGTACTCCAGCGGCTCTCTACGGTTTCCTTAGAGCCCACACTGACTACATCGGCTCTCTAAGTATTCCCTCTATGCCATATTGACTCCAATGGTTCGCTACAGTTTCCCTATAGCCCACACTGTATCCAGTGGTTTCTACGTTTTCCCTATAGCCGTAACTGACCCCAATGGCTCTCTACGGTTTCCTATAGCCCACACTGACTCCAGTGGCTCTCTATGGTTTCCCTATAGCCCACACTAACTCTTGTGGCCCTCTATGGTTTCCCTATATCCCACATTGGCTCCAGCTGCTCTCTACGTTTTCCCTATATTCCAAAGAGCCTCTTGTGGCCCTGTACGGTTTCCCTATCTCCTACATTGACACCAGTGGCGCTCTACGGTTTCCCTATAGCCCACACTGACTCCAGCAGCTCTCTACGGTTTCCCTATAGCCCACACTGACTCCAGCAGCTCTCTACGGTTTCCCTATAGTCCACACTGATTCCTCCCAATCTCTCCATTTTCCCTATATTTCACACTGCCTCCAGTGGCTTTCTACTGCTTCCCGATACCCCACACGTACTCCAGCGGCTCTCTACGGTTTCCCAATAGCCCTCACTGACTCCAGTGTCTCTCAACGGTTTCCATATGTTCCACACTGACTCCAGTGGCTTTCTACAGTTTCCCTAGAGCCCACACTGACTCTGGTGGCTCTTTACGGTTTCCCTATGGCCCACACTGACTCCAGCGACTCTCTACGTTTTCCCGATATTCCACACTGACTCCAGTGGCTTTCTACGGCTTCCCTAGAGACCACACTGACACCAGCGGCTCTCTACGGATTCCCTATAGCCCACACTGACTACAGCAGCTCTCTACATTTTACCTATATTCCAAACAGCCTCCTGTGGCCCTGTACGGATTCCCTATAGCCCACATTGTGTCTAGTGGCTCTCAACGGTTTCCCTATAGCCCACCCGTACTCCAGTGGCTCTCTACGGTTTCCCTAGAGCCCACACTGACTACATCGGCTCTCTAAGTATTCCCTCTATGCCATACTGACTCCAATGGTTCGCTACAGTTTCCCTATAGCCCACACTGAATCCAGTGGTTTCTACGTTTTCCCTATAGCCGTAACTGACCCCAATGGCTCTCTACGGTTTCCTATAGCCCACACTGACTCCAGTGGCTCTCTAAGGTTTCCCTATAGCCCACACTAACTCTTGTGGCCCTCTATGGTTTCCCTATATCCCACATTGGCTCCAGCTGCTCTCTACGTTTTCCCTATATTCCAAAGAGCCTCTTGTGGCCCTGTACGGTTTCCCTATCTCCTACATTGACACCAGTGGCGCTCTACGGTTTCCCTATAGCCCACACTGACTCCAGCAGCTCTCTACGGTTTCCCTATAGCCCACACTGACTCAAGCAGCTCTCTACGGTTTCCCTATAGTCCACACTGATTCCTCCCAATCTCTCCATTTTCCCTATATTTCACACTGACTCCAGTGGCTTTCTACTGCTTCCCGATACCCCACACGTACTCCAGCGGCTCTCTACGGTTTCCCAATAGCCCTCACTGACTCCAGCGTCTCTCAACGGTTTCCATATGTTCCACACTGACTCCAGTGGCTTTCTACAGTTTCCCTAGAGCCCACACTGACTCCAGCGGCTCTCTACGTATTCCCTATAGCCTACACTGACTATGGCGGCTCTCTAAGTATTCCCTATATGCCACACTGACTCCAGTGGCTCGCTATGGTTTGCCTATAGCCCACACTGTATCCAGTGGTTTTCTACATTTTCCTTATAGCCGACACTGCCTCCAGTAGCTCTCTACTGTTTCCCTATAGCCCACTCTGACTCCAATGGCTCTTTAAGGGTTCCCTATTGCCTGCACTGACTCCAGCGGCTCTGAACGGTTTCCCTATACTCCAAACTAACTCCAGTGGCTTTGTCTGCTTTCCCTATAGCCGACACTGATTCCAAAGGATATCTACGGTTTCCCTATAGCCCACACTGACTCCAGCGGCTCTCTACTCTTTCCCTATAGCACACACTGATTACAATGGCTTTCTATGGTTTCCCTACATTCCACACTGTCTGCAGCGGCTCTTTTTCGTTTCACTATAGCCCACACTGAGTCTAGTGGCTCTCTACTTTTCCCCTATATCCCACACGGACTCCAGCGGCTCACTAGGTATTCCCTATAGCCCACACTGACTAAAGCGGCTCTCTACGGTTTCCCTATAGCCCAATCTGACTCCAGCAGCTCTCTATGGATTCCCTATAGCCCACACTGACTACAGCGGTACTCTAAGTATTCCCTATATGCCACACTGACTCCAGTGGCTCGCTACGGTTTCCCTATAGCCCACACTGACTACAGCAGCTCTCTACATTTTACCTATATTCCAAACAGCCTCCTGTGGCCCTGTACGGATTCCCTATCTCCCACATTGAGTCTAGTGGCACTCAACGGCTTCCCTATAGCCCACACTGACTACATCGGCTCTCTAAGTATTCCCTATATGCCACACTGACTCCAGTGGCTCGCTATGGTTTCCCTATAGCCCACACAGTATCCAGTGGTTTTCTACATTTTCCTTATAGCCGACACTGACTCCAGCGGCTCTCTACGTTTTCCCTATATTCCACACTGACTCCAGTGGCTCTGTACGGTTTCCCGATTGCCCACATGTACTCCAGTGGCTCCCTACAGTTTCCCTATAGCCCACACTGACTCCAGTGGCTTTTTATGTTTTCCCTATTGCCCACACTGACTTCAGTGGCTCGCTACGGTTTCCCTATAGCCCCCACTGTATCCAGTGGTTTCTACGTTTTCCCTATAGCCGTAACTGACCCCAATGGCTCTCTAAGGTTTCCTATAGCCCACACTGACTCCAGCGGCTCTCTAAGGTTTCCCTATAGCCCACACTAACTCCTGTGGCCCTCTATGGTTTCCCTATATCCCACATTGGCTCCAGCAGCTCTCTACGTTTTCCCTATATTCCAAAGAGCCTCTTGTGGCCCTGTACGGTTTCCCTATCTCCTACATTGACACCAGTGGCGCTCTACGGTTTCCCTATAGCCCACACTGACTCCAGCAGCTCTCTACGGTTTCCCTATAGCCCACACTGACTCCAGCAGCTCTCTACGGTTTCCCTATAGTCCACACTGATTCCTCCCAATCTCTCCATTTTCCCTATATTTCACACTGACTCCAGTGGCTTTCTACTGCTTCCCGATACCCCACACGTACTCCAGCGGCTCTCTACGGTTTCCCAATAGCCCTCACTGACTCCAGCATCTCTCAACGGTTTCCATATGTTCCACAGTGACTCCAGTGGCTTTCTACAGTTTCCCTACAGCCCACACTGACTCCAGCGGCTCTCTACGTATTCCCTATAACCCACACTGACTATGGCGGCTCTCTAAGTATTCCCTATATGCCACACTGACTCCAGTGGCTCGCTATGGTTTCCCTATAGCCCACACTGTATCCAGTGGTTTTCTACATTTTCCTTATAGCCGACACTGACTCCAGCGGCTCTCTACGTTTTCCCTATATTCCACACTGACTCCAGTGGCTTTGTACGGATTCCCGATTGCCCAAATGTACTCCAGCAGCTCCCTACAGTTTCCCTATAGCCCACACTGACTCCAGTGGCTTTGTATGTTTTCCCTATTGCCCACACTGACTTCAGTGGCTCGCTACGGTTTCCCTATAGCCCACACTGTATCCAGTGGCTTTCCACATTTTCCCTATAGCTGACACTGACTCCAGCAGCTCTCTACGGTTTTCCTATAGCCGAAACTGACTCCAGTGGCTCTCTAATGTTTCCCTATAGCCCACAATAACTCCAGTCGCTCTCGACGTTTTCCTTACATCCCACACTGACTCCAGCAGCTCTCTATGGTTTTCCTATAGTCCACACTGATTCCACCGGATCTCTACGTTTGCCCTAAAGCCAACACTGACTCCAGCGGCTCTGTATGTTTTCCTGATAGACCACATGTACTCCAGCGGCATACTATGGTTTCCTATAGCCCACACTGACTCCAGAGGCTCTCTACGGTTTCCCTATATTCCACACTGACTCCAGTGGCTTTCTACGGTTTCCCTAGAGCTCACACTGACTCCAGCGGCTCTCTAAGTATTCCCTATAGCCCACACTTACTACAGCGGCTCTCTAAGTATTCCCTATATGCCACACTGACTTCAGTGGCTCGCTACGGTTTCCCTATAGCCTACACTGTATCCATTGGCTCTCTACGGTTTCCCTATAGCCCACACTGACTCCAGCAGCTCTCTACGGTTTCCCTATAGCCCACACTGTATCCAGTGGCTTTCTACATTTTCCCTATAGCTGACACTGACTCCAGCAGCTCTCTACGGTTTTCCTATAGCCGAAACTGACTCCAGTGGCTCTCTAATGTTTCCCTATAGCCCACAATAACTCCAGTCGCTCTCGACGTTTTCCTTACATCCCACACTGACTCCAGCAGCTCTCTATGGTTTTCCTATAGTCCACACTGATTCCACCGGATCTCTACGTTTGCCCTATAGCCAACACTGACTCCAGCGGCTCTGTATGTTTTCCTGATAGACCACATGTACTCCAGCGGCATACTATGGTTTCCTATAGCCCACACTGACTCCAGAGGCTCTCTACGGTTTCCCTATATTCCACACTGACTCCAGTGGCTTTCTACGGTTTCCCTAGAGCTCACACTGACTCCAGCGGCTCTCTAAGTATTCCCTATAGCCCACACTTACTACAGCGGCTCTCTAAGTATTCCCTATATGCCACACTGACTTCAGTGGCTCGCTACGGTTTCCCTATAGCCTACACTGTATCCAGTGGCTTTTTACGTTTTCGCTATAGCCGACACTGACTCCAGCGGCTCTCTACGATTTCCTTAGAGCCCACACTGACTCCAGTGGCTCTTTAACGGTTCCCTATTGGCCACACCGAATCCAGAGGCTCACTACGGTTTCCCTATAGTCCACACCGACTCCAGTGGCACTCTATGGTTTCCCTGTAGCACACACTGTCTCCAGAATCTCTCTGCGGTTTCCCTATAGCCCACACTGACTACAGAGGCTCTCCAAATATTCCCTATATCCCACTCTGGCTCCAGCAGCTCTTTACGTTTTCCCGATATTCTAAAGAGCCTGCTGGGGCCCTATACAGTTTCCCTATCTCCTACATTGACTCCAGTGGCTCTCTACGGTTTCCCTATAGCCCACACTGACTCCAGCAGCTCTCTACGGTTTCCCTATTGCCCACACTGATTCCTCCCGATCTCTCCGTTTTGCTTACATTCCACACTGACACCCGTGCCTTTCTACGGCTTCCCGATACCCCACACGTACTCCAGCGGCTCACTATGGTTTCCCTATAGTCCATACCGACTCCAGTGGCACTCTATGGCTTCCCTATAGCCCACACTGACTCCAGCATCACTCTACGGTTTTTCTATAGCCAATACTGACTCCAGCGTCTCTCTATATTTTCCGTATAGCCCACACTGACTCTAGCGGCTCTCTACGTTTTCCCTATATTCCACACTGACTCTAGTGGCTTTGTACGGATTCTCGATTGCCCACACGTACTCCAGCGGCTCCCTACAGTTTCCCTATAGCCCACACGGTTACGGTTACGTTACGGTTTCCCTGTAGCCCACACTGTATCCAGTGGCTTTCTACGTTTTCCTGATAGCGCACACTGACTCCAGTGGCTCATTAAGGGTTCCCTAATGCCTACAATGACTCCAGCAGCTCTCAACGGTTTCCCTATATTCCACACTGACTTCAGTGGCTTTCTATGGTTTCCCTATACCCACATTGACTCATGTGGTTCTCTACGGTTTCCCTATAGCCCACACTGACTCCAGCAGCTCTCTATGGTTTCCCTGTACTCCACACTGACTCCAGCCGATCTCTACGGTTTCCCTATATTCCACACTGTCTCTTGTGGCTTTCTATGGCTTCCCGATAGACCACACGTACTCCAAAGGCTCTCTGCGGTTTCCCTATAGCCCACACTGACTCTGGTGGCACTTTACGGTTTCCCTATGGCCCACACTGACTCCAGCGGCTCTCAACATTTTCCCGATATTCCACACTGACTCCAGTGGCTTTCTACGGCTTCCCTAGAGCCCACACTGACACCAGCGGCTCTCTATGGATTCCCTATAGCCCACACTGTCTACAGCAGGTCTCTACATTTTACCTATATTCCAAACAGCCTCCTGTGGCCCTGTACGGATTCCCTATCTCCCCCATTGTGTCTAGTGGCTCTCAACGGTTTCCCTATAGCCCACCCGTACTCCAGCGGCTCTCTACGGTTTCCTTAGAGCCCACACTGACTACATCGGCTCTCTAAGTATTCCCTCTATGCCATATTGACTCCAATGGTTCGCTACAGTTTCCCTATAGCCCACACTGTATCCAGTGGTTTCTACGTTTTCCCTATAGCCGTAACTGACCCCAATGGCTCTCTACGGTTTCCTATAGCCCACACTGACTCCAGTGGCTCTCTAAGGTTTCCCTATAGCCCACACTAACTCCCGTGGCCCTCTATGCTTTCCCTATATCCCACATTGGCTCCAGCTGCTCTCTACGTTTTCCCTATATTCCAAAGAGCCTCTTGTGGCCCTGTACGGTTTCCCTATCTCCTACATTGACACCAGTGGCGCTCTACGGTTTCCCTATAGCCCACACTGACTCCAGCAGCTCTCTACGGTTTCCCTATAGCCCACACTGACTCCAGCAGCTCTCTACGGTTTCCCTATAGTCCACACTGATTCCTCCCAATCTCTCCATTTTCCCTATATTTCACACTGCCTCCAGTGGCTTTCTACTGCTTCCCGATACCCCACACGTACTCCAGCGGCTCTCTACGGTTTCCCAATAGCCCTCACTGACTCCAGTGTCTCTCAACGGTTTCCATATGTTCCACACTGACTCCAGTGGCTTTCTACAGTTTCCCTAGAGCCCACACTGACTCCAGCGGCTCTCTACGTATTCCCTATAACCCACACTGACTATGGCGGCTCTCTAAGTATTCCCTATATGCCACACTGACTCCAGTGGCTCGCTATGGTTTCCCTATAGCCCACACTGTATCCAGTGGTTTTCTACATTTTCCTTATAGCTGACACTGCCTCCAGCAGCTCTCTACTGTTTCCCTATAGCCCACACTGACTCCAATGGCTCTTTAAGGGTTCCCTATTGCCTGCATTGACTCCAGCGGCTCTGAACGGTTTCCCAATATTCCAAACTAACTCCAGTGGCTTTGTATGCTTTCCCTATAGCCGACACTGATTCCAAAGGATATCTACGGTTTCCCTATAGCCCACACTGACTCCAGCGGCTCTCTACTCTTTCCCTATAGCACACACTGATTACAATGGCTCTCTATGGTTTCCCTACATTCCACACTGTCTGCAGCGGCTCTTTTTCGTTTCCCTATAGCCCACACTGAGTCTAGTGGCTCTCTACTTTTCCCCTATATCCCACACGGACTCCAGCGGCTCACTAGGTATTCCCTATAGCCCACACTGACTACAGCGGCTCTCTACGGTTTCCCTATAGCCCAATCTGACTCCAGCAGCTCTCTACGGATTCCCTATAGCCCACACTGACTACAGCGGTACTCTAAGTATTCCCTATATGCCACACTGACTCCAGTGGCTCGCTAGGGCTTCCCTATAGCCCTCACTGACTACAGCAGCTCTCTACATTTTACCTATATTCCAAACAGCCTCCTGTGGCCCTGTACGGATTCCCTATCTCCCACATTGAGTCTAGTGGCTCTCAACGGTTTCCCTATATCCCAAACTGACTCATGCAGATCTCTACGGTTTCCCTATAGTGCACACTGAATCCACTGGCCCTCTATGGTTTCCCTATATTCCACTCTGACTCCTGTGTCTCTCTACGGTTTCCCTATAGTCCACCCAGACTCCAGTCGTACTCTACGTTTTCCCTAGAGCACACACTGTCTTCAGCATCTCTCTATGGCTTCCCTATAGCCCACACTAACTCCAATGGATCTCTATGATTTCGCGATAGCCCACACTAACTGCAGTGGTTTTCTACATTTTCCCTGTAGCCCACACTAACTCCAGTGGCTCTCTACGGTTTCCCTATATCCCACACTACCTCCAGTGGCTCTCAACTGTTTCCCAATATTCCAACAGACTACTGTGGCCCTGTACGGTTTCCCTATCTCCCACATTGACTCCAGTGGCTCTCTATGGTTTCGCTATAGCACACTGACTCCAGAAGCTCTCTACGGTTTCCTTATATTCCACACTGACTCCAGTGGCTCACCACGGTTTCCCTATAGTCCGTTCTGTCTCCAGGGGCACTCTATGGTTTCCCTATAGCCCACACTGACTCCAGAATCTCTCTAAGTATTCCCTGTAGCCCATTCTAATTCCAGTGGCTTTCTACGGTTTCCCTTAACGCCATACTGACTCCAGCTGCTCTCTATGAATTCCCTATAGCCCCCACTGACTCCAGTGGCTCTCAACCTTTTCCCTATAGCCCACACTGACTCCAGTGGCTCTCTACGGTTTCCTTACTCCCAACACTAACTCCAGTGGCTCTCTACAGTTTCCCTATCTCCCACATTGACTCCACCGGCTCTCTACGGTTTACCTACAGCCCTCACTGACTCATGCAGATCTCTACGGTTTCCCTATATTCCACATTGACTCGACTGGATCTCTACAGTTTCCCTATATTCCACACTGACTCCAGTGGCTCTTTAAGGGTTCCCTATTGCCCATACTGACTCCAGCGGCTCTCAACAGTTTCCCTATATTCCACACAGACTCCAGTGGTTTTCTAATGATTCCCAAAAGCCCACACTGACTCCAGCGTCTCTCTACGTTTTCAGTATAGAGCACACTGAATCCAGCGGCTCTCTACGGTTTCCCTATATTCCACAAAGACTCCAGTTTATCTGTTCGTATTCCCTATCGCCCACACTAACTCCAGTGTCTCTCTACGGTTTCCCTATAGTCCACCCAGACTCCAGTCATACTCTACGTTTTCCCGACAGCACACACTGTCTCCAGCATCTCTCTACGGTTTCCCTATAGCCCACACTAACTCCAGTGGATCTCTACGATTTTGCGATAGCCCACACTAACTGCAGTGAGTCTCTACATTTTCCCTATAGCCCACGCTGACTCCATAGGTCCACTACGGTTTCCCTAAAGACCACCCTGACTACAGTTGCTCTCTACGAATTCCCTATCTCCACACTGACTCCAGTGGCTCTCTACGTTTTCCCTATAGCCCACACTGACTCTAGAGGCTCTCTACTGTTTCCCATAGCCCACACTGACTCCAGTGGCTCTCTACCTTTTACCTATAGCCCTCCCTGACTCCAGTGGTTCTCTACGAATTCCCTATAGCCCACACTGACTCATGCAGTTCTCTACGGTTTCCCTTTAGTCCACACTGACTCCATGGATCTCTATGGTTTCCCTATATTCCACACTGACTCCAGTGTCTCTCTATGTTTTCCCTATAGTGCACCCAGACTCCAGTCGTACTCTATAGATTCCCTAGAGCACACATTGTCTTCAGCATCTCTCTACGGTTTCCCTATAGCCCACACTAACTCCAGTGGATCTCTACAATTTCGTGATAGCCCATACGAAATCCAGTGGTTTGCTACATTTTCCCTGAAGCCCACACTGACTCCATTGGCCCGCTACCATTTCCCTATAGACCACACTGACTCCAGCTGCTCTCTGCGAATTCCCTATAGCCCACACTGACTCCAGTGGCTCTCTACATTTTCCCTATTGCCCACACTGACTCCAGAGGCTCTCTACGTTTTACCATAGCCCACACTAACTCCAGCGGCTCTCTACGGTTTCCCTATATCCCACACTGGCTCCAGTGGTTCTCTACGGTTTCCCTAAAGCCCACAATAACTCCAGTGGCTCTCAACTGTTTAACTAAATTCCAACAGCCTCCTGTGGCCCTGTACGGTTTCCCTATCTTCCACATTGACTCCAGTGGCTCTCTATGGTTTCGCTATAGCACATTGACTCCAGAAGCTCTCTACGGTTTCCCTATAGTCCACACTGACTCCACCTGATCTCTACGGTTTCCGTATATTCCACATTGACTCCAGTGGCTCACGACGGTTTCCCTATAGTCTGCACCAACACCAGTGGCTCTCTATGGTTTACCTATAGCCCACACTGACTCCAGAATCTCTCTACGTTTTCCCTATAGCACATACTAACTCCAGTGGCTTTCTACGCTTTCCCTATATGCCACACTGACTCCAGTGGCTCTCTACGAATTCCCTATAGCCCACACTGACTCCAATGGATCTCTACGGTTTCCCTGTTGCCAACTCTGACTCCAGCGTCTCTCTACGTTTTCCATATAGCCAACACTGACTCCAGCGGCTGTCTACGGTTTCGCTATAGTCCACCCAGACTCCAGGCGTGCTCTACGGTTTCCCTATGGCGCACACTGTCTCCAGCATCTATCTACGGTTTCCCTATAGCCCACACTAACTCCAGTGGATCTCTACGGTTTCGCGATAGCCCACACTAACTCCAGTGGCTTTCTACACTTTCCCTGTAGCCCACACTGACTCCATTGGCCCGCTACAGTTACCCTATAGACCACCCTGACTCCAGCTGCTCTCTATGAATTCCCTATAGCCCACATTGACTCCAGTGGCTCTCTACGTTTTCTCTATAGCCCACACTGATTCCAGAGGCTCTCTACGTTTTACCATAGCCCACACTAATGCCAGTGGCTCTCTGCGGTTTCCCAAGTCCCACACTGGATCCAGTGGCTCTCTACGGTTTCCCTAAAGCCCACCCTAGCTCCAGTGGTTCTCAACTGTTTCCCTATATTCCAACAACCTCCTGTGGCCCTGTACGGTTTCCCTATCTCCCACATTGATTCCACGGCTCTCTACGGGTTCCCTATAGCACACTGACTCCAGAAGCTCTCTACGATTTCCATATAGTCCACAATAACTCCATGTGATCTCTACAGTTTCCCTACATTCCAGACTGGCTGCAGTGGCTTTCTACGGCTTCCCGATAGCCCACACGTACTCCAGCTTATGTCTACGGTTTCCCTATAGCCAACACTGACTCCAGTGGCTCTCTACATTTTCCCTATAGCCCACACTGACTCCTGTGGCTTGCTACGGTTTCCTATAGCCCTCAGTGTACCCAGTGGCTTTCTACGTTTTCCTTATTGCTGACACTGACTCCAGCGACTCTCTACGGTTTCCCTATAGCCCACACTGACTACAGTGGCTCTTTAAGGGTTCCCTATTGCCCACACTAACTCCAGCAGCTCTCAATGGTTTCCCTATATTCCACAATGACTCCAGTGGCTTTCTATGGTTTCCCTAGAGCCCACACTGACTCCACTGGCTCTCTAACTATTCCCTATATGCCACACTGACTCCAGTGGCTCGCTAAGTTTTGCCTATAGCCCACACAGTCTCCAGTGGCTTTCTACGTTTTCCCTATAGCTGACACTGACTCCACTGGCTCTTTACGGTTTCCTTATTGCCCATACTGACTCCAGCGGCTCTCTAATGTTTCCCTGTAGCCTACAATGACTACAGTGGCTCTCTACAGTTTCCCTACATCAAACACTGTCTCCAGTGGCACTTTAACGTTTCCCTATAGCCCACACTATGTCTAGTGGCTCTCTACCTTTCCCGTATATCCCACACTGACTCCAGAGGCTCACTACGTTTTCCCTATAGTCCGCACCGACTCCAATGGCACTCTATGGTTTCCCTATAGCCCACACTGACTCCAGCATCTATCGACGTTTTCCCTATAGCCCACACTGACTCCAGAGGCTCTCCACGGTTTCCCTATATTCGACAAAGACTCCAGTGTATCTATACAGATTTGCTATCTCAAACACTGACTCCAATGTCTCTCTACGGTTTCCCTATTGTCCACGCAGGCTCCAGTCGTGCTCTCCGGTTTCCCTATAGCACACAATGTCTCCTGTGGATCTCTATGATTTTGCGATAGCCCACACTAACTCCAGTGGTTTTCTACAGTTTCCCTATAGCCCACACTGACTCCATTGGCCGTTACGGTTTCCCTATAGCCCACTCTGACTCCAGCGGCTCTCTACGAATTCCCTATAGCCCACACTGACTCCAGTGGCTCTCTACATTTTCCCTATAGGCCACACTGTCACCAGTGGCTCTCCACAGTTTCCCTATAGCCCACAATAACTCCAGTGGCTCCCTACATTTTCCCTATATCCCACACTGGCTCCAGCAGCTCCCTACGTTTTTCGTATATTCCAAACAGCCTCCTGCGGCCCTGTAAGTTTTCCCTATCTCCCACAATGACTCTACATGGCTCTCTACGGTTTCCCTTTAGCCCACATTGACTCCAGCATCTCTCTACATTTTCCCTATAGCCCACACTGACTCCATTGGCTCTCCACTGTTTCCCTATATTCCACACTGACTCCAGTGGTTTTCTACAGATTCCCTATAGCCCAAACTGACTCCAGCGTCTCTCTACGTTTTCTGTAGAGCCCACACTAACTCCAGTGGCTCTCTACAGTTTCCCTATATTCCACAAAGGCTCCAGTGTATCTGTACAGATACTTTATGTCCCACACTGACTCCAGTGTTTCTCTACCGTTTCCCTATTGTCCACCCAGGCACCAGTCGAGCTCTACGTTTTCCCTATAGCACACACTGTGTCCAGCATCTATCTACGGTTTCCCTATAGCCCACACTGACTCCAGTTGATTTCTACTATTTCGCAATAGCCCACACTAACTCCAGTGGCTTTCTACAGTTTCACTATAGCCCACACTGACTCCATTGGCCCGCTACGGTTTCCCTATAGCCCACACTTACTCCAGCGGCTCTCTACGAATTCCCGATAGCCCATACTGACTCCAGTGGCTCTCTACGTGTTCCCAATAGCCCACCCTGTCTCCAGTGGCTCTCCACATTTTCCCTATAGCCCACAATAAATCCAGTGTCTCTCTACAGTTTCGCTATATCCCACAATGGCTCCAGCAGCTCTCTACGTTTTCCCTATATTCCAAACAGCCTCCTGTGGCCCTGTACGATTTCCCTATCTCCCACATTGACTCCACATGGCTCTCTACGGTTTCCCTATAGCCCACACTGACTCATGCAGATCTCTACGGTTTCCCTATAATCCACACTGACTCCATTGAATGTCTATGGTTTCCATATATTCCACACTGACTCCAGCAGCTCTCTACGGTTTCCTTATATTCCACAAAGACTCGAGTGTATCTATTCGGATTCGCTATCGCCCACACTGACTCCAGTGTCTCTCTACGGTTTCCCTATAGTCGACCCAGTCTCCAGTCGTACTCTACGGTTTCCCTAGAGCAATCACTGTCTTCGGCATCTCTCTACGGTTTCCCTATAGCCCACACTAACTCCAGTGGATCTCTACGATTTCGCGATAGCCCACACTAACTCCAGTGGTTTTCTACATTTTTCCTATAGCCCACACTGACTCCAGTGGCTCTCTACGTTTTCCCTATAGCCCACATTGACTCCAGAGACTCTCTACAGTTTACCTTAGCCCACACTAACTCCAGTGGCTCTCTACGGTTTCGCTATATCCCACACTGGCTTCAGTGGCTCTCTACGGTTTCGCTAAAGCCCACACTAACTCCAGTGGCTCTCAACAGTTTACCTATATTCTAACAGCCTCCAGTGGCCCTGTACGGTTTCCCTATCTCCCACATTGACTCCAGTGGCTCTCTACGGTTTCGCTATAGCACACTGACTCCAGAAGCTCTCTACGAATTCCCTATAGCCCACACTGACTCCACCTGATCTCTACAGTTTCCTTATATTCCATACTGACACCAGTGGCTTTCTATGGATTCCCGATAGCCCACACATACTCCAGCGGATGTCTATGTTTTCCCTATAGCCCACACTGACTCCAGTGGATCTCTACCTTTTCCCTATAGCCCACACTGACTCCAGTGGCTCTCTAAGTATTCCCTATATGCCACACTGACTCCAGTGGCTTGCTCCAGTTTCCTATAGCCCACACTGTATCCAGAGGCTTTCTACGTTTTTCTTATTGCTGACACTGACTCCAGCGACTCTCTATGGTTTCCCTATAGCCCACACTGACTACAGTGGCTCTTTAACTTTTCCCTATTGCCCACACTGACTCTAGCAGCTCTCAATGGTTTCCCTATATTCCACAATGACTCGAGTGGCTTTCTATGGTTTCCCTAGAGCCCACACTGACTCCAGCAGCTCTCTAAGTATTCTCTATATGCCATGCTGACTCCAGTGGCTCGCTACGGTTTCCCTATAGCCCACACAGACTCCACTGGCTTCCTACGTTTTCACTATAGCTGACACTGACTCCAATGGCTCTTTACGGTTTCCCTATTGCCCATACTGACTCCAGCGGCTCTCTAATGTTTCCCTGTAGCCTACCCTGACTACAGTGGCTCTCTACGGTTTCCCTACATCAAACGCTGTCTCCAGTGGCTCTTTACCATTTACCTATAGCCCACACTAAGTCTAGTGGCTCTCTACCTTTCCCCTATATCCCACACTGACTCCAGTGGCTCACTACGGTTTCCCTATAGTCCGCACCGACTCCAGTGGCAAACTATGTTTTCCCTATAGCCTATCCTGATTCCAGCAGCTCTCTACGATTTCCCTATAGCCCACACTGACTCCATTGGATCTCTACAGTTTCCCTATTCCCAACTCTGACTCCAGTGGCTCTCCACGGTTTCCCTATATTCCACAAAGACTCCAGTGTATCTATACAGATTCCCTATCTCCCACACTGACTCCAGTGTCTCTCTACGGTCTCCCTATTGTCCACCCAGGCTCCAGTCGTGCTCTACGGTTTCCCTATAGCCCACCCTGAATCCAGCGGCTCTCTACGAATTCCCAATAGCCCACACTGACTCCACTGGCTCTCTACGTTTTCACTGTAGCCCGCACTGTCTCCAGTGGCTCTCTATGGTTTCCCTATAGCCCACAATAACTCCAGTGGCTCTCTACAGTTTCCCTATATCCCACACTGGCTCCAGCAGCTCTCTACGTATTCCCTATATTCCAAACAGCCTCCTGCGGCCCTGTACGTTTTCCCTATCTCCCACATTGACTCCACCGGCTCTCTACGGTTTCCCTATAGCCCACACTGACTCATGCAGATCTCTACGGTTTCCCTATATTCCACTCTGACTCCAGTGGTTTTCTACGGATTCCCTATAGCCCACACTGACTCCAGCATCTCTCAACATTTTCCATATACCCCACAGTGACTCCAGCGGCTCTCTACGAATTTGCTATATTCCACAAAGACTCCAGTGTATCTGTCCGGATTCCCTATGCCCACACTGACTCCAGTGTCTCTTTACGGTTTCCCTACAGTCCAACGAGACTCCAGTCGTACTCTATGGTTTCCCTATATCATGCACTGTCTCCAGCATCTCTCTACTGTTTCCCTATAGCCCACACTGACTACAGTGGCTCTTTAAGTGTTCCCTATTGCCCACACTAACTCCAGCAGCTCTCAATGGTTTCCCTATATTCCACAATGACTCCAGTGGCTTTCTATGGTTTCCCTAGAGCCCACACTGACTCCACTGGCTCTCTAACTATTCCCTATATGCCACACTGACTCCAGTGGCTCGCTAAGGTTTGCCTATAGCCCACACAGTCTCCAGTGGCTTTCTACGTATTGCCTATAGCTGACACTGACTCCACTGGCTCTTTACGGTTTCCCTATTGCCCATACTGACTCCAGCGGCTCTCTAATGTTTCCCTGTAGCCTACAATGACTACAGTGGCTCTCTACGTTTTCCCTACATCAAACACTGTCTCCAGTGGCACTTTACCGTTTCCCTATAGCCCACACTAAGTCTAGTGGCTCTCTACCTTTCCCGTATATCCCACACTGACTCCAGTGGCTCACTACGTTTTCCCTATAGTCCGCACCGACTCCAGGTGCAAGGCTGTATCAGGTACAAGGCTGTATCAGGGACAAGGCTGTATCAGGTACAAGGCTGTATCAGTAACATGGCTTTATCAGGTACAAGGCTGCATCAGGTACAAGGCTTTGTCAGGTTCAAGGCTGTATCAGTGAAAAGGCTGTATCACGTACAGTGTTGTATCAGGTACAGGTCTGTATCAGGGACAGGGCTGTTTCAAATACAAGCCTGTATGAGCTACAAGGCTGTATCAGGGACAAGGCTGTGTCAGTGACAAGGCTGTATCAGGGTCAAGGCTGTATCAGGGACAAGGCTGTATCAGATACAAGGCTGTATCAGTGAAAGGGATGTATTGGTGGCAAGACTGTATCATGTACAAGGCTGTATCAGGGATAACGGTGTATCAGGTGCAAGGCTGAATCAGTGGCAACAGCCCATCAGATACAAGGCAGTATCAGGGAAAACGCTGTATCAGGTACAAGGCCGTATCAGTGAAAAGGCTTTATCAGCGACAAGGCTGTATGAGGTTCAAAGCTGTATCAGGTACAAGGCTGCATCAGCGACAAGGCTGTATCAGTGACAACGCTGTATCAGGTACAAGGCTGTATCAGCGACATGGCTGTATCAGGGACAAGGCTGCATCAGCGATAAGGCTGTATCAGGCACAATGCTCTATCAGGTACAAACTTGTATCAGGTACAAGGCTGTATCAGTGACAAAGGTGTATCAGTGAAAAGGCTGTATCAGGTACAAGGCTGTATCAGGGTCAAGGCTGTATCAGGGACAAGGCTGTAGCAGACACGAGGCTGTAACAGTGACAGGGATGTATCAGTGACAAGACTGTATCATGTACAAGGCTGTATCAGGGACAACGCTGTATCAGGTACAAGGCTGAATCAGTGACAACATTTTATCAGATACAAGGCTGTATCAGGGACAACGCTGTATCAGGTACAAGGCTGCATCAGCGAATAGGCTGTATCAGCGACAAGGCTGTATCAGGTACAAAGCTGTATCAGGTACAAGGCTGCATCAGCGACAAGGCTGTATCAGAAACAACGCTGTATCAGGTACAAGGCTGTATCAGCGACATGGCTGTATCAGGGACAAGGCTGCATCAGCGACAAGGCTGTATCAGCAACAAATCTGTATCAGCGATAAGGCAGTATCAGGTACAAGGCTGTGTCAGCTACAAGGATGTATCAGTGACAAAGCTGTATCAGTGACAAGGCTGTATCAGGTACAAGGCTGTATCAGGTAAAAGGTTGAAAAAGTGACAATTCTGTATCAGTGACAAAGCTGTATCAGGGACAAGGCTGCATCAGGTACAAGGCTTTATCAGGTACAAAACTGTATCAGGGACAAGGCTGTATAAGGTACAAGGCTGTATGTGACAAGGCTGTATCAGGTACAGGGCTGTATCAGGTACAAGGCTGTGTCAGGTACAAGGCTGTATCAGTGACAAGGCTGTATCACGTACAAGGCTATATCAAGTTCAAAGCTGTATCAGCGACAAAGCTGTATCAGCGACAAGGCTCCATCAGTGACAAGGCTGTATCAGTTACAAGGTTGTATCAGTGACAAAGCTGTATCAGTGACAAGTCTGCATAAGGTACCAGGTTGGATCAGGTAAAAGGCTGTATCTGGGACAGGGCTGTTTCAAATACAAGACTGTATGAGCTACAAGGCTGTATCAGCGACAAGGCTGTATCAGACACAAGGCTGTATCAGTGACAGGGATGTATCAGTAGCAAGTCTGTATCAGGTACAAGGCTGTATCAGGGACAACGCTGTGTCAGATACAATGCAGAATCAGGGACAACGCTGTATCAGTACAAGGCTGTATCAGCGAAAAGGCTGTATCAGCGACAAGGCTGTTTCAGGTACAATGCTGTATCAGGTACAAGGCTGTATCAGCGACAAGGCTGTATCAGTGAAACGCTGTATCAGGTACAACGCTGTATCAGCGACAAGGATTTATCAGGGACAAGGGTGCTTCAGCGACAAGGCTGTATCAGGTACAAGGCTGTATCAGGTACAAGGCTGTATCAGGTACAAGGCTGTATCAGCAACAAGGCTCTATCAGCGACAAGCCTGTATCAGGTACAAGGCTGTATCAGGTAAAGGGCTCTATGAGGTACAAGGCTGTATCATGACAAGGCTGTATCAGGGTCAAGGCTGTATCAGCGACAAGGCTGCATTAGCAACAAGGCTGTATCAGCGACTAGACTGTATCAGGTACAAGGCTGTATAACTGACAATGCTGTATCAGTGACAAGGCTGTATCAGGTAAAAGGCTGCATGAGGGACAAGGCTGTATCAAGTACAAGGCTGTATCAGCGACAAGCCTGTATCAGGTACAAGGCTGCATCAGGTACAAGGCTGTATCAGGTACAAGGCTGTATCATGACAAGGCTGTATCCGGGACAAGGCTGTATCAGCGACAAGGCTGTATCCGCAACAAGGCTGTATCAGGGACAAGGCTGTATCAGGTACAAGGCTGTATCAGGTACAAGGCTGTATCAGGGGCAACAGCCCATCAGATACAAGGCAGTATCAGGGAAAACGCTGTATCAGGTACAAGGCTGTATCAGCGAAAAGGCTTTATCAGCGACAAGGCTGTATGAGGTACAAAGCTGTATCAGGTAAAAGGCTGTATCAGCGACAAGGCTGTATCAGTGACAACGCTGTATCAGGTACAAGGCTGTATCAGCGACATGGATGTATCAGGGACAAGGCTGCATCAGCGACAAGGCTGTATCAGCAATAAGGCTGTATCAGTTACAAGGCTCTATCAGGTACAAGGCTGTATCAGTGACAAAGATGTATCAGTGAAAAGGCTGTATCAGGTACAAGGCTGTATCAGGGTCAAGGCTGTATCAGGGACAAGGCTGTAGCAGACACGAGGCTGTATCAGTGACAGGGATGTATCAGTGACAAGACTGTATCATGTACAAGGCTGTATCAGGGACAACGCTGTATCAGGTACAAGGCTGAATCAGTGACAACACTGTATCAGATACAAGGCTGTATCAGGTACATGGCTGTATCAGGTACAAGGCTGTATCAGTGACAAAGGTGTATCAGTGAAAAGGCTGTATCAGCTACTAGGCTGTATCAGGTACAAGGCTGTATGAGGTTCAAGGCTGTATCAGTGACAGGGATGTATCTGTGGCAAGATTGTATCAGGTACAAAGCTGTATCTGAGACAACACTGTATCAGGTACAAAGCTGTATCAGTGACAGCGCTGTATCATGTACAAGGCTGTATCAGGGATAACGCTGTATCAGGTACAAGGCTGTATCAGTGACAACGCTGTATCTGGTACAAGGCTGTATCAGCGACATGGCTGTATCAGGGACAAGGCTGCATCAGCGACAAGGCTGTATCAGCGATAAGGCTGTATCAGGTACAAGGCTTTATCTGGTACAAGTCTGCATCAGCTACAAGGCTGTAACAGTGACAAAGCTGTATCAGTGAAAAGGCTGTATCAGGTACAAGGCTGTATCAGGTACAAGGCTGAATAAGTGACAAGGCTGTATCAGTGACAAAGTTGTATCACGGACAAGGCTGCATCAGGGACAAGGCTGCATCAGGTACAAGACGTTATCAGGTACATAACTGTATCAGGGACAAGGCTGTATCAGGTACAAGGCTGTATGTGACAAGGCTGTATCAGGTACAAGGGTGTATCAGGTACAAGGCTGTGTCAGGTACAAGGCTGTATCAGTGACAAGGCTGTATCAGGTACAAGATTGTATCAGCGAAAAAGGCTGTATCAGGGACAAGGCTGTATCAGTTACAAGGTTGTATCAGTGACAAGGCTGTATCAGTGACAAGGCTGTATAATGTACCAGGTTGTATCAGGTACAAGGCTGTATCAGGGACAGGGCTGTTTCAAATACAAGGCTGTATGAGCTACAAGGCTGTATCATGGACAAGCCTGTATCAGATACAAGGCTGTATGAGGGTCAAGGCTGTATCAGTGACAGGGATGTATCTGTGGCAAGATTGTATCAGGTACAAGGCTGTATCAGGGACAACACTGTATCAGGTACAAATCTGTATCAGTGACAACGCTGCATCAGATACAAGGCTGTATCAGGGACAACGCTGTATCAGGTACAAGGCTGTATCAGCAAAAAGGCTGTATCAGCGACAAGGCTCTACCAGGTACAATGCTGTGTCAGGTACAAGGCTTTATCAGCGACAAGGCTGTATCAGTGACAACGCTGTATCAGGTACAATCTGTATCAGCGACAAGTCTGTATAAGGGACAAGGGTGCATCAGCAACAAGGCTGTATCAGCGACAAGGCTGTATCAGGTACAAGGCTGTATCAGGTACAGGGCTGTATAAGGTACAGGGCTGTATCAGGTACAAGGCTGTATCAGCGACGAGGCTCTATCAGCGACAAGCCTCTATCAGGTACAAGGCTTTATCAGGTAAAGGGCTGTATGAGGTACAAGGCTGTATCATGACAAGGCTGTATCCGGGTCAAAGCTGTATCAGCGACAAGGCTGTATTAGTGACGAGGGTTAGGTACAAGGCTATATAAATGACAATGCTGCATCAGAGACAAGGCTGTATCAGGGAAAAGGCTGCATGAGTGACAAGGCTGTATCAGGTACAAGGCTTCATCAGGTACAAGGCTTTATCAGTGACAAAGCTTTATTTGGTACAACGCTTATCAGCGACAAGGCTGAATCAGGGACAAGGGTGCATCAGCATCAAGTCTGTCCAGCGACAAGGCTGTATCAGCGACAAAGCTGTGTCAGTGAAAAGGCTGTATCAGGTACAAGGCTCTATCAGGTACAAGGCTGAATAAGTGACAAGGCTGTATCAGTGACAAGGCTGTATCAGGGACAAGGCTGCATCAGGGACAAGGCTGCATCAGGTACAAGGCGTTATCAGGTACAAAACTGTATCAGGGACAAGGCTGTATCAGGTACAAGGCTGTATGTGACAAGGCTGTATCAGGTACAAGGCTGTATCAGGTACAAGGCTGTGTCAGGTACAAGGCTGTATCAGTGACAAGGCTGTATCAGGTACAAGGCTGTTTCAAGTGCAAGGCTGTATAAGCGACAAAGCTGTATCAGCGACAAGGCTCCATCAGTGACAAGGCTGTATCAGGTACAAGGCTGAATAAGTGACAAGGCTGTATCAGTGACAAGGCTGTATCAGGGACAAGGCTGCATCAGGGACAAGGCTGCATCAGGTACAAGGCGTTATCAGGTACAAAACTGTATCAGTGACAAGGCTGTATAATGTAAAAGGTTGTATCAGGTACAAGGCTGTATCAGGGACAGGGCTGTTTCAAATACAAGGCTGTATGAGCTACAAGGCTGTATCATGGACAAGGCTGTATCAGGAACAAGGCTGTATGAGGGTCAAGGCTGTATCAGGGACAAGGCTGTATCAGATACAAGGCTGTATCAGTGACAGGGATGTATCTGTGGCAAGACTGTATCAGGAACAAGGCTGTATCAGGGACAACTCTGTACCAGGTACCAGGCTGTATCAGTGACAACGCTGCATCAGATACAAGGCTGTATCAGGGACAACGCTGTATCAGCTACAAGGCTGTATCAGCGACAAGGCTGTTTCAGGTACAATGCTGTGTCAGGTACAAGGCTTTATCAGCGATGAGGCTGTATCAGTGACAACGATGTATCAGGTACAATCTGTATCAGCTACAAGGCTGTATCAGGGACAAGGGTGCATCAGCAACAAGGCTGTATCAGCGACAAGGCTGTATCAGGTACAGGGCTGTATCAGGTACAGGGCTTTATCAGGTACAGGGCTGTATCAGGTACAAGGCTGTATCAGCGACAAGGCTCTATCAGCGACAAGCCTCTATCAGGTACAAGGCTTTATCAGGTAAAGGGCTGTACGAGGTACAAGGCTGTATCATGACAAGGCTCTATCCGGGTCAAGGCTGTATCAGCGACAAGGCTGTATTAGTGACAAGGGTTAGGCAAGAGGCTGTATAAATGACAATGCTGCATCAGTGACAAGGATTAATCAGGGAAAAGGCGGCATGAGGGACAAGGCTGTATCAGGTACAAGGCTGTAACAGTGACAAGGCTTTATCAGGTACAACGCTGTATAAGCGACAAGGCTGAATCAGGGACAAGGGTGCATCAGCAACAAGTCTGTATCAGCAAAAAGGCTGTATCAGCAACAAGGCTGTTTCAGGTGCAAGGCTGTATCAGGTACAGGGCTGTATCAGGTACAGGGCTGTATCAGTGACAACGCTGTTTCATTACAACGCTGTATCAGCGACAAGGCCCTATCAGGGACAAGGGTGCAGCAGCCACAAGGCTGTATCAGCGACAAGGCTGTATCAGGTACGAGGCTGCATCAGCGACAAGGCTGTTTAAGGTACAATGCTGTATCAAGTACAAGGCTGTATCAGCGACAAGTCTGTATCAGTGACAACGCTGTATCTGGTACAACGCTGTATCAGCGACAAGGCTGTATCAGGGACAAGGGTGCATCAGCAACAAGGCTGTATCAGCGACAAGGCTATATCAGGTACAAGGCTGTATCAGGTACAGGGCTGTAGCAGGTACAAGGTTGTATCAGGTAAAGTGCAGTATGAGGTACAAGGCTGTATCATTACAAGGCTGCATCAGGGACAGGGCTGCATCAGGTACAAGGCGTTATCAGGTACAAAACTGTATCAGGGACAAGGCTGTATCAGGTACAAGGCTGTATGTGACAAGGCTGTATCAGGTACAAGGCTGTATCAGGTACAAGGCTGTGTCAGGAACAACGCTGAATCAGTGGCAACAGCCCATCAGATACAAGGCTGTATCAGGGAAAACGCTGTATCAGGTACAAGGCCGTATCAGCGAAAAGGCTTTATCAGGGACAACGCTGTATGAGGTACAAAGCTGTATCAGGTACAAGGCTGTATCAGGTACAAGGCTGTATCAGCGAAAAAGCTGTATCAGGTACAAGGCTGTATCAGCGACATGGCTGTATCAGGGACAAGGCTGCATCAGCGACAAGGCTGTATCAGCGATAAGGCTGTATCAGTTACAAGGCTCTATCAGGTACAAGGCTGTATCAGGTACAAGGCTGTATAAGTGAAAAAGGTGTATCAGTGAAAAGGCTGTATCAGGTACAAGGCTGTATCAGGTACAAGGCTGAATAAGTGACAAGGCTGTATCAGTGACAAGGCTGTATCAGGGACAAGGCTGCATCAGGGACAAGGCTGCATCAGGTACAAGGCGTTATCAGGTACAAAACTGTATCAGGGACAAAGCTGTATCAGGTACAAGGCTGTATGTGACAAGGCTGTATCAGGTACAGGGCTGTATCAGGTAAAAGGCTGTGTCAGGTAAAAGGCTGTGTCAGGTGCAAGGCTGTATCAGTGACAAGGCTGTATCAGGTACAAGAGTGTATCAGTGACAAGGCTGTATCAGTGACAAGGCTGTATAATGTACCAGGTTGTATCAGGAACAAGGCTGTATCAGGGACAGGGCTGTTTCAAATACAAGGCTGTATGAGCTACAAGGCTGTATCAGGGACAAGGCTGTATCAGGTACAAGGCTGTATCAGGGTCAAGGCTGCATCAGGGACAAGGCTGTAGCAGACACAAGGCTGTATCAGTGACAGGGCTGTATCAATGACAAGACTGTATCATGTACAAGGCTGTATCAGGGACAAGGCTGTAGCAGACACGAGGCTGTATCAGTGACAGGGATGGATCAGTGACAAGACTGTATCATGTACAAGGCTGTATCAGGGATAAAGCTGTATCAGGTACAAGGCTGTATCAGTGACAACGCTGTATCAGGGACAAGGCTGCATCAGCGAAAAGGCTGTATCAGCGATAAGGCTGTATCAGGTACAAGGCTGTATCAGTGACAAATCTGTATCAGTCAAAAGGCTGTATCAGGTACAAGGCTGTATCAGGTACAAGGCTGAATAAGTGACAAGGCTGTATCAGTGACAAGGCTGTATCAGGGACAAGGCTGCATCAGGGACAAGGCTGCATCAGGTACAAGGCGTTATCAGGTACAAAACTGTATCAGGGACAAGGCTGTATCAGGTACAAGGCTGTAGGTGAAAAGGCTGCATCAGGTACAAGGCTGTATCAGGTACAAGGCTGTGTCAGGTACAAGGCTATATCAGTGACAAGGCTGTATCAGGTACAAGGCTGTATCAAGTGCAAGGCTGTATCAGCGACAAAGCTGTATCAGGTACAAGGCTGTATCAGGTACAAGGCTGTATCAGGTACAGGGCTGTATCACTTACAGGGCTGTATCAGGTACAAGGCTGTATCAGCGACAAGGCTCTATCAGCGACAAGGCTCTATCAGCGACAAGCCTCTATCAGGTACAAGGCTTTATCAGGTAAAGGGCTGTATGAGGTACAAGGCTGTATCATGACAAGGCTGTATCCGGGTCAAAGCTGTATCAGCGACAAGGCTGTATTAGTGACGAGGGTTAGGTACAAGGCTATATAAATGACAATGCTGCATCAGAGACAAGGCTGTATCAGGGAAAAGGCTGCATGAGTGACAAGGCTGTATCAGGTACAAGGCTTCATCAGGTACAAGGCTGTATCAGTGACAAAGCTTTATTTGGTACAACGCTGTATCAGCGACAAGGCTGAATCAGGGACAAGGGTGCATCAGCAACAAGTCTGTATCAGCGTCAAGGCTGTATCAGCGACAAAGCTGTATCAGTGAAAAGGCTGTATCAGGTACAAGGCTGTATCAGGTACAAGGCTGAATAAGTGACAAGGCTGTATCAGTGACAAGGCTGTATCAGGGACAAGGCTGCATCAGGGACAAGGCTGCATCAGGTACAAGGCGTTATCAGGTACAAAACTGTATCAGGGACAAGGCTGTATCAGGTACAAGGCTGTATGTGACAAGGCTGTATCAGGTACAAGGCTGTATCAGGTACAAGGCTGTGTCAGGTACAAGGCTGTATCAGTGACAAGGCTGTATCAGGTACAAGGCTGTTTCAAGTGCAAGGCTGTATCAGCGACAAAGCTGTATCAGCGACAAGGCTCCATCAGTGACAAGGCTGTATCAGGTACAAGGCTGAATAAGTGACAAGGCTGTATCAGTGACAAGGCTGTATCAGGGACAAGGCTGCATCAGGGCCAAGGCTGCATCAGGTACAAGGCGTTATCAGGTACAAAACTGTATCAGTGACAAGGCTGTATCAGGTACAAGGTTGTATCAGGTACAAGGCTGTATCAGGGACAGGGCTGTTTCAAATACAAGGCTGTATGAGCTACAAGGCTGTATCAGGGACAAGGCTGTATCAGGTAAAAGCCTGTATCAGGGTCAAGGCTGTATCAGGGACAAGGCTGTATCAGATACAAGGCTGTATCAGTGACAGGGATGTATCTGTGGCAAGACTGTATCAGGTACAAGGCTGTATCAGGGACAACGCTGTATCAGTGACAACGCTGCATCAGATACAAGGCTGTATCAGGGACAACGCTGTATCAGCTACAAGGCTGTATCAGCGACAAGGCTGTATCAGGTACAATGCTGTGTCAGGTACAAGGCTTTATCAGCGATGAGGCTGTATCAGTGACAACGATGTATCAGGTACAATCTGTATCAGCTACAAGGCTGTATCAGGGACAAGGGTGCATCAGCAACAAGGCTGTATCAGCGACAAGGCTGTATCAGGTACAGGGCTGTATCAGGTACAGGGCTTTATCAGGTACAGGGCTGTATCAGGTACAAGGCTGTATCAGCGACAAGGCTCTATCAGCGACAAGCCTCTATCAGGTACAAGGCTTTATCAGGTAAAGGGCTGTACGAGGTACAAGGCTGTATCATGACAAGGCTCTATCCGGGTCAAGGCTGTATCAGCGACAAGGCTGTATTAGTGACAAGGGTTAGGCAAGAGGCTGTATAAATGACAATGCTGCATCAGTGACAAGGATTAATCAGGGAAAAGGCGGCATGAGGGACAAGGCTGTATCAGGTACAAGGCTGTAACAGTGACAAGGCTTTATCAGGTACAACGCTGTATAAGCGACAAGGCTGAATCAGGGACAAGGGTGCATCAGCAACAAGTCTGTATCAGCAAAAAGGCTGTATCAGCAACAAGGCTGTTTCAGGTGCAAGGCTGTATCAGGTACAGGGCTGTATCAGGTACAGGGCTGTATCAGTGACAACGCTGTTTCATTACAACGCTGTATCAGCGACAAGGCCCTATCAGGGACAAGGGTGCAGCAGCCACAAGGCTGTATCAGCGACAAGGCTGTATCAGGTACAAGGCTGCATCAGCGACAAGGCTGTTTAAGGTACAATGCTGTATCAAGTACAAGGCTGTATCAGCGACAAGTCTGTATCAGTGACAACGCTGTATCTGGTACAACGCTGTATCAGCGACAAGGCTGTATCAGGGACAAGGGTGCATCAGCAACAAGGCTGTATCAGCGACAAGGCTATATCAGGTACAAGGCTGTATCAGGTACAGGGCTGTAGCAGGTACAAGGTTGTATCAGGTAAAGTGCAGTATGAGGTACAAGGCTGTATCATTACAAGGCTGCATCAGGGACAGGGCTGCATCAGGTACAAGGCGTTATCAGGTACAAAACTGTATCAGGGACAAGGCTGTATCAGGTACAAGGCTGTATGTGACAAGGCTGTATCAGGTACAAGGCTGTATCAGGTACAAGGCTGTGTCAGGAACAACGCTGAATCAGTGGCAACAGCCCATCAGATACAAGGCAGTATCAGGGAAAACGCTGTATCAGGTACAAGGCTGTATCAGCGAAAAGGCTTTATCAGTGACAACGCTGTATCAGGTACAAGGCTGTATCAGGTACAAGGCTGTACCAGGTACAAGGCTGTATCAGCGAAAAAGCTGTATCAGGTACAAGGCTGTATCAGCGACATGGCTGTATCAGGGACAAGGCTGCATCAGCGACAAGGCTGTATCAGCGATAAGGCTGTATCAGGTATAAGGCTCTATCAGGTACAAGGCTGTATCAGGTACAAGGCTGTATCAGTGACAAAGGTGTATCAGTGACAAGGCTGTATCAGGTACAAGGCTGTATCAGGTACAAGGCTGAATAAGTGACAAGGCTGTATCAGTGACAAGGCTGTATCAGGGACAAGGCTGCATCAGGGACAAGGCTGCATCAGGTACAAGGCGTTATCAGGTACAAAACTGTATCAGGGACAAGGCTGTATCAGGTACAAGGCTGTATGTGACAAGGCTGTATCAGGTACAAGGCTGTATCAGGTACAAGGCTGTATCAGGTACAAGTCTCTGTCAGGTACAAGGCTGTATCAGTGACAAGGCTGTATCAGGTACAAAAATGTATCAGTGACAAGGCTGAATCAGTGACAAGGCTGTATAAGGTACCAGGTTGTATCAGGTACAAGGCTGTATCAGGGACAGGGCTGTTTCAAATACAAGGCTGTATGAGCTACAAGGCTGTATCAGGGACAAGGCTGTATCAGGTACAAGGCTGTATCAGGGACAAGGCTGTATCAGGGACAAGGCTGGATCAGACACAAGGCTGTATCAGTGACAGGGCTGTATCAGTGACAAAGCTGTATCAGGTACAAGGCTGTATCAGGGACAAGGCTGTAGCAGACACGAGGCTGTATCAGTGACAGGGATGGATCAGTGACAAGACTGTATCATGTACAAGGCTGTATCAGGGATAAAGCTGTATCAGGTACAAGGCTGTATCAGTGACAACGCTGTATCAGGGACAAGGCTGCATCAGCGAAAAGGCTGTATCAGCGATAAGTCTGTATCAGCTACAAGGCTGTATCAGTGACAAATCTGTATCAGTGACAAGGCTGTATCAGGTACAAGGCTGTATCAGGTACAAGGCTGAATAAGTGACAAGGCTGTATCAGTGACAAGGCTGTATCAGGGACAAGGCTGCATCAGGGACAAGGCTGCATCAGGTACAAGGCGTTATCAGGTACAAAACTGTATCAGGGACAAGGCTGTATCAGGTACAAGGCTGTATGTGACAAGGCTGCATCAGGTACAAGGCTGTATCAGGTACAAGGCTGTGTCAGGTACAAGGCAGTATCAGTGACAAGGCTGTATCAGGTACAAGGCTGTATCAAGTGCAAGGCTGTATCAGCGACAAAGCTGTATCAGCGAGAAGGCTCCATCAGTGACAAGTCTGTATCAGGTACAAGGATGTATCAGCGAAAAAGGCTGTATCAGGGACAAGGCTGTATCAGTTACAAGGTTGTATCAGTGAAAAGGCTGTATCAGTGACAAGGCTGTATAATGTACCAGGTTTTATAAGGTACAAGGCTGTATCAGGGACAGGGCTGTTTCAAATACAAGGCTGTATGAGCTACAAGGCTGTATCATGGACAAGCCTGTATCAGGTACAAGGCTGTATGAGGGTCAAGGCTGTATCAGGGTCAAGGCTGGTTCAGATACAAGCTGTATCAGTGACAGGGATGTATCAGTGGCAAGACTGTATCAGGTACAAGGCTGTATCAGGGACAACTCTGTATCAGGTACAAGGCTGTATCAGTGACAACGCTGCATCAGATACAAGGCTGTATCAGGGTAAACGCTGTATCAGGTACAAGGCTGTATCAGCGAAAAGGCTGTATCAGCGACAAGGCTGTATCAGGTACAATGCTGTGTAATGTAAAAGGCTTTATCAGCGACAAGGCTGTATCAGTGACAACGATGTATCAGGTACAAGGCTCTATCATTTACAACGCTGTATCAGGTACAAGGCTGTATCAGTGACAATGGTGTATCAGTGAACAGGCTGCATCAGGTACATGGCTGTATCAGGTACATGGCTGAATAAGTGACAAAACTGTATCAAGTACAAGGCTGTATCAGGTACAAGGCTGTATGTGACAAGGCTGTATCAGGTACAAGGCTGTATCAGGTACAAAGCTGTGTCAGGTACAAGGCTGTATCAGTGACAAGGCTGTATCAGGTACAAGACTGTATCAGTGACAAGGCTGTATCAATGACAGAGCTGTTTCAAATAAAAGGCTGTATGAGCTACAAGGCTGTATCAGGGACAAGGCTGTATCAGGTACAAGGCTGTATCAGGGACAAGGCTGCATCAGGGTCAAGGCTGTATCAGGGACAAGGCTGTAGCAGACACGAGGCTGTATCAGTGACATGGCTGTATCAGTGACAAGACTGTATCAAGTACAAGGCTGTATCAGGGATAACGCTGTATCAGGTACAAGGCTGAATCAGTGACAACACTGTATCAGATACAAGGCTGTATCAGGGACAACGCTGTATCAGGTACAAGGCCGTATCAGCGAAAAGGCTTTATCAGCGACAAGGCTGTATGAGGTACAAAGCTGTATCAGGTACAAGGCTGTATCATCGACAAGGCTGTATCAGTGAAAGGGATGTATTGGTGTCAAGACAGTATCAGGTACAAGGCAGTATCAGGGACGACTCGGTATCAGGTACAAGGCTGTATCAGTGACATTGCTGCATCAGATAAAAGGCTGTATCAGGGACAACGCTGTATCAGGTACTTGGCTGTATCAGCGATAAGGCTGTATTAGCGACAAAGCTGTATCAGGTACAATGCTGTATCATGTACAAGGCTTAATCAGCGACAAGGCTGTATCAGTGAAACACTGTATCAGGTACAACGCTGTATCAGCGACAAGGCTGTATCAGGGACAAGGGAGCATCAGCAAAATGCTGTATCAGCGACAAGCCTGTATCAGGTACAAGGCTGTAGCAGGTACAAGGCTGTATCAGGGACAACTCGGTATCAGGTACAAGGCTGTATCAGTGACAATGCTGCATCAGATACAAGGCTGTATCAGGTACAACGCTGTATCAGGTACAAGGCTGTACCAGCAAAAAGGCTGTATCAGCGACAAGGCTGTATCAGGTAGAACGCTTAATCAGCGACAAGGCTGTATCAGTCAAACGCTGTATCAGGTACAACGCTGTATCAGCGACAAGGTTGTTTCAGGTACAAGGCTGTATCAGGTACAAGGCTGAATAAGTGACAAGGCTGTATCAGTGACAAGGCTGTACCAGGGAAAAGGCTGCATCAGGGACAAGGCTGCATCAGGTACAAGGCGTTATCAGGTACAAAACTGTATCAGGGACAAGGCTTTATCAGGTACAAGGCTGTATGTGACAAGGCTGTATCAGGTAGAAGGCTGTATCAGGTACAAGGCTGTGTCAGGTACAAGGCTGTAACAGTGACAAGGCTGTATCAGGTACAAGGCTGTATCAGTGACAAGGCTGTATCAGTGACAAGGCTGTATAATGTACCAGGTTGTATCAGGTACAAGGCTGTATCAGGGACAGGGCTGTTTCAAATACAAGGCTGTATGAGCTACAAGGCTGTATCAGGGATAAGGCTGTATCAGGTACAAGGCTGTATCAGGGTCAAAGCTTTATCAGGGACAAGGCTGTATCAGATACAAGGCTGTATCAGTGAAAGGGATGTATCGGTGGCAAGACAGTATCAGGTCCAAGGCTGTATCAGGGACTATTCGGTATCAGGTACAAGGCTGTATCAGTGACAACGCTCCATCAGATACAAGGCTGTATCAGGGACAAAGCTGTATCAGGTACAAGGCTGTATCAGCGAAAAGGCTGTATCAGCGACAAGGCTGTATCAGGTACAATGCTGTATCAGGTACAAGGCTTAATAAGCGACAAGGCTGTATCAGCGAAACGCTGTATCAGGTACAACGCTGTATCAGCGACAAGGCTGTATCAGGGACAAGGGTGCATCAGCAACAAGGCTGTATCAGCGACAAGGCTGTATCAGGTACAAGGTTGTATCAGGTAGAAGGCTGTATCAGGGACAACTCGGTATCAGGTACAAGGCTCTATCAGTGACAATGCTGCATCAGATACAAGGCTGTATCAGGGACAATGCTGTATCAGGTACAAGGCTGTATCAGCGAAAAGGCTTTATCAGTGACAAGGCTGTATCAGGTACAATGCTGTATCAGGTACAAGGCTTAATCAGGGACAAGGCTGTATCAGTAAAACGCTGTATCAGGTACAACGCTGTATCAGCGACATGGCTGTATCAGGGACAAGGGTGCATCAGCAACAAGGCTGTATTAGCGACAAGGCTTTATCAGGTACAGGGCTGTATCAGCGACAAGGCTGTATCAGGTACAAGGCTGTATCAGGTACAGGGCTGTATCAGGTACAGGGCTGTAGCAGATACAAGGCTGTATCAGGTACAAGGCTGAATTAGCGACAAGGCTGTATCAGTGACAAGGCTGTATCAGGTACAAGGCTGTATGTGACAAGGCTGTATCAGGTACAATGCTGTATCAGGTACAAGTCTGTATCAGCGACAAGGCTGTATCAGTGACAACGCTGTATCAGGTACAACGCTGTATCAGCGACAAGGCTGTATCAGGGACAAGGGTGCATCAGCAACAAGGCTGTATCAGCGACAAGGCTGTATCAGGTACAAGGCTGTATCAGGTACAGGGCTGTATCAGGTACAGGACTGTATCAGGTACAAGGCTGTATCAGCGACAAGGCTGTATCAGGTACAAGGCTGTATCATTGACAAGGCTGAATCAGTGACAAGGCTGTATAATGTACCAGGTTGTATCAGGTACAAGACTGTATCAGGGACAGGGCTGTTTCAAATTCAAGGCTGTATGAGCTACAAGGCTGTAACAGGGTCAAGGCTGTATCAGGTACAAGTCTGTATCAGGGTCAAGGCTTTATCAGGGACAAGGCTGTATCAGGTACAAGGCTGAATAAGTGACAAGGCTGTATCAGTGACAAGGCTGTATCAGGGACAAGGCTGCATCAGGGACAAGGCTGCTTCAGGTACAAGGCGTTATCAGGTACAAAACTGCATCAGGGACAAGGCTGTATCAGGTACAAGGCTGTATCAGTCAAGGCTGTATCAGGTACAGGGCTGTATCAGGTACAAGGCTGTATCAGCGACAAGGCTGTATCAGGTACAAAGCTGTATCAGGGACAGGGCTGTTTCAAATACAAGGCTCTATGAGCTACAAGGCTGTATCAGGAATAAGGCTGTATCAGGTACAAGGCTGTATCAGGGTCAAGGCTGTATCAGGGGCAAGGCTGTGTCAGATACAAGGCTGTATCAGGGACAACGCTGTATCAGGTACAAGGCCATATCAGCGATAATGCTGTGTCAGCGACAAGGCTGTATCAGGTACAATGCTGTATCATGTACATGGCTTAATCAGCGACAAGGCTGTATCAGTGAAACTCTGTATCAGGTACAACGCTGTATCAGCGACAAGGCTGTATCAGGGACAAGGTTGTAGCAGGTACAAGGCTGTATCAG
Organism: Carcharodon carcharias; assembly: GCF_017639515.1. Lineage (NCBI taxonomy): Eukaryota > Metazoa > Chordata > Chondrichthyes > Lamniformes > Lamnidae > Carcharodon > Carcharodon carcharias. Next base: position 37,093,771 of record NC_054496.1, read on the forward strand.
GGACAACTCGGTATCAGGAACAAGGCTGTATCAGTGACAATGCTGCATCAGATACAAGGCTGTATCAGCGACAAGGCTGTATCAGTCAAACGCTCTATCAGGTACAACGCTGTATCAGCGACAAGGCTGTATCATGTACAAGGCTGTATCAGGTACAAGGCTGAATAAGTGACAAGGCTGTATCAGGGACAAGGCTGCATCAGGGACAAGGCTGCATCAGGTACAAGGCGTTATCAGGTAAAAAACTGTATCAGGGACAAGGCTGTATCAGGTACAAGGCTGTATGTGACAAGGCTGTATCAGGTACAAGGCTGTTTCAGGTACAAGGCTGTGTCAGGTACAAGGCTGTAACAGTGACAAGGCTGTATCAGGTACAAGGCTGTATCAGTGACAAGGCTGTATCAGTGACAAGGCTGTATAATGTACCAGTTTGTATCAGGTACAAGGCTGTATCAGGGACAGGGCTGTTTCTAATACAAGGCTGTATGAGCTACAAGCCTGTATCAGGGATAAGGCTGTATCAGGTACAAGGCTGTATCAGGGTGAAGGCTTTATCAGGGACAAGGCTGTATCAGATACCAGGCTGTATCAGTGAAAGGGATGTATCGGTGGCAAGACAGTATCAGGTACAAGGCTGTATCAGGGATTACTCGGTATCAGGTACAAGGCTCTATCAGTGACAATGCTGCATCAGATACAAGGCTGTATCAGGGACAACGCTGTATCAGGTACAAGGCTGTATCAGCGAAAAGGCTGTATCAGCGACAAGGCTTTATCAGGTACAATGCTGTGTCACGTACAAGGCTTAATAAGCGACAAGGCTGCATCAGTGAAACGCTGTATCAGGTACAACGCTGCATCAGCGACAAGGCTGTATCAGGGACAAGGGCGCATCAGCTAAAAGGCTGTATCAGCGACAAGGCTGTAACAGGTACAAGGATCTATCAGGTACAGGGCTGTATCAGGTACAGGGCTGTAACAGGTACAGGGCTGTATCAGCGACAAAGCAGTACCAGGCACAAGGCTGTATCAGTGACAAGGCTGTATCATTGACAACGCTGTATAATGTACCAGGTTGTATCAGGTACAAGGCTGTATCAGGGACAAGGCTGTATCAGGTTCAAGGCTGTATCAGGGTCAAGGCTGTATCAGGGACACGGATGTATCAGCTAGAAGGCTTTATCAGGGACAACGCTGTATCAGCGAAAAGGCTGTATCAGCGAAAAGGCTATATCAGGAACAATGCTGTATCATGTACAATGCTTAATAAGCGACAAGGCTGTATCAGTGAAACGCTGTATCAGGTACAACGCTGTATCAGCGACAAGGCTGTATCAGGGACAAGGGTGCATCAGCAACAAGGCTGTAAAAGCGACAAGGCTGTATCAGGTACAAGGCTGTATCAGGTACAAGGCAGTATCAGGGACAACACGGTATCAGGTACAAGGCTGTATCAGTGACAATGCTGCATCAGATACAAGGCTGTATCAGGGACAACGCTGTATCAGGTACAAGGCTGTATCAGCGAAAAGGCTGTATCAGCGACAAGGCTGTATCACCTACAATGCTGTATCAGGTACAAGGCTTAATCAGCGACAAGGCTGTATCAGTGAAACGCTGTATCAGGTACAAAGCTGTATCAGCGACATGGCTGTATCAGGGACTAGGGTGCATCAGCAACAAGGCTGTATCAGCGACAAGACTTTATCAGGTACAAGGCTGTATCAGCAATAAGGCTGTATTAGCGACAAAGCTGTATCAGGTACAATGCTGTATCATGTACAAGGCTTAATCAGCGACAAGGCTGTATCAGTGAAACGCTGTATCAGGTACAACGCTGTATCAGCTACAAGGCTTTATCAGGGACAAGGGAGCATCAGCAAAATGCTTTATCAGCAACAAGGCTGTATCAGGGACAAGGCTGTATCAGGTACAAGGCTGTATCAGGGTCAAGGCTGTATCAGGGACACGGATGTATCAGCTAGAAGGCTTTATCAGGGACAACGCTGTATCAGCGAAAAGGCTGTATCAGCGAAAAGGCTATATCAGGTACAATGCTGTATCATGTACAATGCTTAATAAGCGACAAGGCTGTATCAGTGAAACGCTGTATCAGGTACAACGCTGTATCAGCGACAAGGCTGTATCAGGGACAAGGGTGCATCAGCAACAAGGCTGTAAAAGCGACAAGGCTGTATCAGGTACAAGGCTGTATCAGGTACAAGGCAGTATCAGGGACAACTCGGTATCAGGTACAAGGCTGTATCAGGGACAACGCTGTATCAGGTACAAGGCTGTATCAGCGAAAAGGCTGTATCAGCGACAAGGCTGTATCACCTACAATGCTGTATCAGGTACAAGGCTTAATCAGCGACAATGCTGTATCAGTGAAACGCTGTATCAGGTACAAAGCTGTATCAGCGACATGGCTGTATCAGGGACTAGGGTGCATCAGCAACAAGGCTGTATCAGCGACAAGACTTTATCAGGTACAAGGCTGTATCAGCAATAAGGCTGTATTAGCGACAAAGCTGTATCAGGTACAATGCTGTATCATGTACAAGGCTTAATCAGCGACAAGGCTGTATCAGTGAAACGCTGTATCAGGTACAACGCTGTATCAGCTACAAGGCTTTATCAGGGACAAGGAAGCATCAGCAAAATGCTGTATCAGCAACAAGGCTGTATCAGGTACAAGGCTGTAGCAGGTACAAGGCTGTATCAGGGACAACTCGGTATCAGGTACAAGGCTGTATCAGTGACAATGCTGCATCAGATACAAGGCTGTATCAGGTACAACGCTGCATCAGGTACAAGGCTGTACCAGCAAAAAGGCTGTATCAGCGACAAGGCTGTATCAGGTAGAACGCTTAATCAGCGACAAGGCTGTATCAGTCAAACGCTGTATCAGGTACAACGCGGTATCAGCGACAAGGCTGTATCAGGTACAAGGCTGTATCAGGTACAAGGCTGAATAAGTGACAAGGCTAGTGCAGTGACAAGGCTGTATCAGGGACAAGGCTGCATCAGGGACAAGGCTGCATCAGGTACAAGGCGTTATCAGGTACAAAACTGTATCAGGGACAAGGCTTTATCAGGTACAAGGCTGTATGTGACAAGGCTGTATCAGGTAGAAGGCTGTATCAGGTACAAGGCTGTGTCAGGTACAAGGCTGTAACAGTAACAAGGCTGTATCAGATACAAGGCTGTATCAGTGACAAGGCTGTATCAGTGACAAGGCTGTATAATGTACCAGGTAGTATCAGGTACAAGGCTGTATCAGGGACAGGGCTGTTTCAAATACAAGGCTGTATGAGCTACAAGGCTGTATCAGGTATAAGGCTGTATCAGGTACAAGACTGTATCAGGGTCAAGGCTTTAACAGGGACAAGGCTGTATCAGATACAAGGCTGTATCAGTGAAAGGGATGTATCGGTGGCAAGACAGTATCAGGTACAAGGCTGTATCAGGGACTACTCGGTATCAGGTACAAGGCTGTATCAGTGACAACGCTCCATCAGATACAAGGCTGTATCAGGGACAACGCAGTATCAGGTACAAGGCTGTATCAGCGAAAAGGCTGTATCAGCGACAAGGCTGTATCAGGTACAATGCTGTGTCAGGTACAAGGCTTTATAAGCGACAAGGCTGTATCAGTGAAACGCTGTATCAGGTACAACGCTGTATCAGCGACAAGGCTGTATCAGGGACAAGGGTGCATCAGCAACAAGGCTGTATCAGCGACAAGGCTGTAACAGGTACAAGGCTCTATCAGGTACAGGGCTGTATCAGGTACAGGGCTGTATCAGGTACAAGGCTGTTAAGCGACAAGGCAATATCAGGTACAAGGCTGTAGCAGTGACAAGGCTGTATCATTGACAAGGCTGTATAATGTACCAGGTTGTATCAGGTACAAGGCTGTATCAGGGACACGGCTGTTTCAAATACAAGGCTGTATGAGCTACAAGGCTGTATCAGGGACAAGGCTGTATCAGGTACAAGGCGGTATCATGGTCAAGGCTGTATCAGGGACAAGGCTGTATCAGATACAAGGCTGTATCAGGGACAACGCTGTATCAGCGAAAAGGCTGTATCAGCAACAAGGCTGTATCAGGTACAATGCTGTATCATGTACAAGGCTTAACAAGCGACAAGGCTGTATCCGTGAAACGCTGTATCAGGTACAATGCTGTATCAGCGACAAGGCTGTATCAGGGACAAGGGTGCATCTGCAACAAGGCTGTATCAGCGACAAGGCTGTATCAGGTACAAGGTTGTATCAGGAAGAAGGCTGTATCAGGGACAACTCGGTATCAGGTACAAGGCTGTATCAGTGACAATGCTGCATCAGATTCAAGGCTGTAAAGGACAACGCTGTATCAGGTACAAGGCTGTATCAGCGAAAAGGCTGTATCAGTGACAAGGCTGTATGAGGTACAATGCTGTATCAGGTACAAGGCTTAATCAGTGACAAGGCTGTATCAGTGAAACGCTGTATCAGGTACAACGCTGTATCAGCGACATGGCTGTATCAGGGACAAGGGTGCATCAGCAAAAAGGCTGTATCAGCGACAAGGCTTTATCAGGAACAGGGCTGTATCAGCGACAAGGCTGTATCAGGTACAAGGCTGTATCAGGTACAGGGCTGTATCAGGTACAGGGCTGTATCAGAAACAAGGCAGTATCAGGTACAAGGCTGAATAAGCGACAAGGCTGTATCAGTGACAAGGCTGCATCAGGGACAAGGCTGCATCAGGGGCATGGCTGCATCAGGTACGAGGCGTTATCAGGTACAAAATTGTATCAGGGACAAGGCTGTATCAGGTACAAGGCTGTATCAGGTACAAGGCTGTATCAGCGACAAGGCTGTATCAGATACAAGGCTGTATCAGGGACAACGCTGTATCAGGGACAACGCTGTATCAGGTACAAGGCTTTATCAGCGAAAAGGCTGTATCAGCGACAAGGCTGTAACAGGTGCAATGCTGTATCAGGTACAAGGCATAATAAGCGACAAGGCTGTATCAGTGAAACGCTGTATCAGGTACAAAGCTGTATCAGCGACAAGTCTGTATCAGGTACAAGGCTGTATCATTGTCAAGGCTGAATCAGTGATAAGGCTGTATAATGTACCAGGTTGTATCAGGTACAAGGCTGTATCAGGGACAATGCTGTATCAGGTAGAAGGCTGTTTGAGACAAGTTTGTATCAGGTACAAGGCTGTATCAGGTACAAGGCTGTGTCAGGTTCAAGGCTGTAACAGTGACAAGGCTGTATCAGGTACAAGGATGTATCAGTGACAAGGCTGTATCAGTGACAAGGCTGTATAATGTACCAGGTTGTATCAGGTACAAGGCTGTATCAGGGACAGGGGTGTTTCAAATTCAAAGGCTGTATGAGCTACAAGGCTGTATCAGGGATAAGGCTGTATCAGGTACAAGGCTGTATCAGGGTCAAGGCTTTATCAGGGACAAGGCTGTATCAGATACAAGGCTGTATCAGTGAAAGGGATGTATCGGTGGCAAGACAGTATCAGGTACAAGGCTGTATCAGGGACTACTCGGTATCAGGTACAAGGCTGTATCAGTGACAATGCTGCATCAGATACAAGGCTGTATCAGGGACAACGCTGTATCAGGTACAAGGCTGTATCAGCGAAAAGGCTGTATCAGCGACAAGGCTGTATCACCTACAATGCTGTATCAGGTACAGGGCTTAATCAGCGACAAGGCTGTATCAGTGAAACGCTGTATCAGGTACAACGCTGTATCAGCGACATGGCTGTATCAGGTACAAGGGTGCATCAGCAACAAGGCTGTATCAGCGACAAGGCTTTATCAGATACAAGGCTGTATCAGCGACAAGGCTGTATCAGGTACAAGGCTGTATCAGGTACAGGGCTGTATCAGGTACAGGGCTGTATCAGGTACAGGGCTGTATCAGGTACAGGGCTGTATCAGATACAAGGCTGTATCAGGTACAAGGCTGAATAAGCGACAAGGCAGTATCAGTGACAAGGCTGTATCAGGGACAAGGCTGCATCAGGGGCAAGGCTGCATAAGGTACAAGGCGTTATCAGGTACAAAACTGTATCTGGGACAAAGCTGTATCAGGTACAAGGCTGTATGTGACAAGGCTGTATCAGGTACAAGGCTGTATCAGGTACAAGGCTGTGTCAGGCACAAGGCTGTACCAGCGACAAGGCTGTATCAGATACAAGGCTGTATCAGGGACAATGCTGCATCAGGTACAAGTCTGTATCAGCGAAAAGGCTGTATTAGCGACAAGGCTGTATCAGGTACAAGGCTGTATCAGGGACAACGCTGCATCAGGTACAAGTCTGTATCAGCGAAAAGGCTGTATCAGAAACAAGGCAGTATCAGGTACAAGGCTGAATAAGCGACAAGGCTGTATCAGTGACAAGGCTGCATCAGGGACAAGGCTGCATCAGGGGCAAGGCTGCATCAGGTACGAGGCGTTATCAGGTACAAAATTGTATCAGGGACAAGGCTGTATCAGGTACAAGGCTGTATCAGGTACAAGGCTGTATCAGCGACAAGGCTGTATCAGATACAAGGCTGTATCAGGGACAACGCTGTATCAGGGACAACGCTGTATCAGGTACAAGGCTGTATCAGCGAAAAGGCTGTATCAGCGACAAGGCTGTAACAGGTGCAATGCTGTATCAGGTACAAGGCATAATAAGCGACAAGGCTGTATCAGTGAAACGCTGTATCAGGTACAAAGCTGTATCAGCGACAAGTCTGTATCAGGTACAAGGCTGTATCATTGTCAAGGCTGAATCAGTGATAAGGCTGTATAATGTACCAGGTTGTATCAGGTACAAGGCTGTATCAGGGACAATGCTGTATCAGGTAGAAGGCTGTTTGAGACAAGGCTGTATCAGGTACAAGGCTGTATCAGGTACAAGGCTGTGTCAGGTTCAAGGCTGCAACAGTGACAAGGCTGTATCAGGTACAAGGATGTATCAGTGACAAGGCTGTATCAGTGACAAGGCTGTATAATGTACCAGGTTGTATCAGGTACAAGGCTGTATCAGGGACAGGGGTGTTTCAAATTCAAAGGCTGTATGAGCTACAAGGCTGTATCAGGGATAAGGCTGTATCAGGTACAAGGCTGAATAAGCGACAAGGCAGTATCAGTGACAAGGCTGTATCAGGGACAAGGCTGCATCAGGGGCAAGGCTGCATAAGGTACAAGGCGTTATCAGGTACAAAACTGTATCAGGGACAAAGCTGTATCAGGTACAAGGCTGTATGTGACAAGGCTGTATCAGGTACAAGGCTGTATCAGGTACAAGGCTGTGTCAGGCACAAGGCTGTATCAGCGACAAGGCTGTATCAGATACAAGGCTGTATCAGGGACAACGCTGCATCAGGTACAAGTCTGTATCAGCGAAAAGGCTGTATTAGCGACAAGGCTGTATCAGGTACAATGCTGTATCAGGTACAAGGCTTAATAAGCGAAAAGGCTGTATCAGTGAAACGCTGTATCAGGCACAATGCTGTATCAGCGACAAGGCTGTATCAGGGACAAGGGTGCATCAGCAACAAGGCTGTATCAGCGACAAGGCTGTATCAGGTACAAGGCTTTATCAGGTACAAGGCTGTATCAGGTACAGGGCTGTATCAGGTACAAGGCTGTATCAGCGACAAGGCTGTATCAGGGACAAGGCTGTATCAGTGACAAGGCTGTATCATTGACAAGGCTGTATAATGTACCAGGTTGTATCAGGTACAAGGCTGTATCAGGGACAGGGCTGTTTCAAATACAATGCTGTATGAGCTACAAGGCTGTATCAGGGACAAGGCTGTATCAGGTACAAGGCTGTATCAGGGTCAAGGCTGTATCAGGGACACAGATGTATCAGATAGAAGGCTGTATCAGGGACAACGCTGTATCAGCGAAAAGGCTGTATCAGCGACAAGGCTATATCAGGTACAATGCTGTATCATGTACAATGCTTAATAAGCGACAAGGCTGTATCAGTGAAACGCTGTATCAGGTACAACGCTGTATCAGCGACAAGGCGGTATCAGGGACAAGGGTGCATCAGCAACAAGGCTGTAAAAGCGACAAGGCTGTATCATGTACAAGGCTGTATCAGGTACAAGGCTGTATCAGGGACAACTCGGTATCAGGTACAAGGCTGTATCAGTGACAATGCTGCATCAGATACAAGGCTGAATCAGGGACAACGCTCTATCAGGTACAAGGCTGTATCAGCGAAAAGGCTGTATCAGCGACAAGGCTGTATCAGGTACAATGCTGTATCAGGTACAAGGCTTAATCAGCGACAAGGCTGTATCAGTGAACCGCTGTATCAGGTACAACGCTATATCAGCGACATGGCTGTATCAGGGACAAGGGTGCATCAGCAACAAGGCTGTATCAGCGACAAGGCTTTATCAGGTACAAGGCTGTATCAGCGACAAGGCTGCATCAGGTACAAGGCTGTATCAGGTACAGGGCTGTATCAGGTACAGGGCTGTATCAAATACAAGGCTGTATCAGGTACAAGGCTGAATAAGCGACAAGGCTGTATCAGTGACAAGGCTGTAGCAGGGACAAGGCTGCATCAGTGGCAAGGCTGCATCAGGTACAAGGTGTTATCAGGTACAACACTGTATCAGGGATAAGGCTGTATCAGGTACAAGGCAGTATCAGGGTCAAGTCTATATCAGGGACAAGGCTGTATCAGATACAAGTCTGTATCAGTGAAAGGGATGTATCGGTGGCAAGACAGTATCAGGTACAAGGCTGTATCAGGGACTACTCGTTATCAGGTACAAGGCTGTATCAGTGACAATGCTGCATCAGATACAAGGCTGTATCAGGGACAACGCTGTATCAGGTACAAGGCTGTATCAGCGAAAAGGCTGTATCAGCGACAAGGCTGTATCAGGTACAATGCTGTGTCAGGTACAAGGCTTAATAAGCGACAAGGCTGTATCAGTGAAACGCTGTATCAGGTACAACGCTGTATAAGCGACAAGTCTGTATCAGGGACAATGGTGCATCAGCAACAAGGCTGTATCAGCGACAAGGCTGTAACAGGTACAAGGCTCTATCAGGTACAGGGCTGTATCAGGTACAGGGCTGTATCAGGTACAAGGCTGTATCAGCGACAAAGCAGTATCAGGTACAAGGCTGTATCAGAGACAAGGCTGTATCATTGACAAGGCTGTATAATGTACCAGGTTGTATCAGGTATAAGGCTGTATCAGGGACAGGGCTGTAACAAATACAAGGCTGTATGAGCTACAAGGCTGTATCAGGGACAAGGCTGTATCAGGTACAAGGCTGTATCAGGGTCAAGGCTGTATCAGGGACACGGATGTATCAGATGGAAGGCTGTAGCAGGGACAACGCTGTATCAGCGAAAAGGCTGTATCAGCGACAAGGCTATATCAGGTACAATGCTGTATCATGTACAATGCTTAATAAGCGACAAGGCTGTATCAGTGAAACGCTGTATCAGGTACAACGCTGTATCAGCGACATGGCTGTATCAGGGACAAGGGTGCATCAGCAACAAGGCTGTAAAAGCGACAAGGCTGTATCAGGTACCAGGCTGTATCAGGTACAAGGATGTATCAGGGACAACTCGGTATCAGGTACAAGGCTGTATCAGTGACAATGCTGCATCAGATACAAGGCTGTATCAGGGACAATGCTGTATCAGGTACAAGGTTGTATCAGCGAAAAGGCTGTATCAGCGACAAGGCTGTATCAGGTACAATGCTGTATCAAGTACAAGGCTTAATCAGCGACAAGGCTGTATCAGTGAAACGCTGTATCAGGTACAACGCTGTATCAGCGACATGGCTGTATCAGGGACAAGGGTGCATCAGCAACAAGGTTGTATCAGCGACAAGGCTCTATCAGGTACAAGGCTGTAACAGCGACAAGGCTGTAGCAGGTACAAGGGTGTATCAGGTACAGCGCTGTATCAGGTACAGGGCTGTATCAGGTACAGGGCTGTATGAGGTACAGGGCTGTATCAGATACAAGGCTGTATCAGGTACAAGGCTGTATCAGCGAAAAGGCTGTATCAGCGACAAGCCTGTATCAGGTACAAGGCTGCATCAGGTACAAGGCTGTATCAGGTACAAGGCTGTATCATGACAAGGCTGTATCCGGGACAAGGCTGTATCAGCGACAAGGCTGTATCCGCAACAAGGCTGTATCAGGGACAAGGCTGTATCAGGTACAAGGCTGTATCAGGTACAAGGCTGTATCAGGGGCAACAGCCCATCAGATACAAGGCAGTATCAGGGAAAACGCTGTATCAGGTACAAGGCCTTATCAGAGAAAAGGCTTTATCAGCGACAAGGCTGTATGAGGTACAAAGCTGTATCAGGTAAAAGGCTGCATCAGCGACAAGGCTGTATCAGTGACAACGCTGTATCAGGTACAAGGCTGTATCAGCGACATGGCTGTATCAGGGACAAGGCTGCATCAGCGACAAGGCTGTATCAGCAATAAGGCTGTATCAGTTACAAGGCTCTATCAGGTACAAGGCTGTATCAGTGACAAAGATGTATCAGTGAAAAGGCTGTATCAGGTACAAGGCTGTATCAGGGTCAAGGCTGTATCAGGGACAAGGCTGTAGCAGACACGAGGCTGTATCAGTGACAGGGATGTATCAGTGACAAGACTGTATCATGTACAAGGCTGTATCAGGGACAACGCTGTATCAGGTACAAGGCTGAATCAGTGACAACACTGTATCAGATACAAGGCTGTATCAGGGACAACGCTGTATCAGGTACAAGGCTGTATCAGTGACAAAGGTGTATCAGTGAAAAGGCTGTATCAGCTACTAGGCTGTATCAGGTACAAGGCTGTATGAGGTTCAAGGCTGTATCAGTGACAGGGATGTATCTGTGGCAAGATTGTATCAGGTACAAAGCTGTATCTGAGACAACACTGTATCAGATACAAGGCTGTATCAGTGATAAGGCTGTATCAGGTACAAGGCTGTATCAGGTACAGGGCTGTATCAGGTACAAGGCTGTATCAGTGACAACGCTGTATCTGGTACAAGGCTGTATCAGCGACATGGCTGTATCAGGGACAAGGCTGCATCAGCGACAAGGCTGTATCAGCGATAAGGCTGTATCAGGTACAAGGCTTTATCAGGTACAAAGCTGTATCAGGTACAAGGCTGTATCAGTGACAAAGCTGTATCAGTGAAAAGGCTGTATCAGGTACAAGGCTGTATCAGGTACAAGGCTGAATAAGTGACAAGGCTGTATCAGTGACAAGGCTGTATCAGGGACAAGGCTGCATCAGGGACAAGGCTGCATCAGATACAAGGCTGTATGAGCGACAAGGCTGTATCAGGGACAAGGCTGTATCAGGTACAAGGCTGTATCAGGGTCAAGGCTGTATCAGGGACAAGGCTGTAGGAGACACAAGGCTGTATCAGTGACAGGGCTGTATCAATGACAAGACTGTATCATGTACAAGGCTGTATCAGGGACAAGGCTGTAGCAGACACGAGGCTGTATCAGTGACAGGGATGGATCAGTGACAAGACTGTATCATGTACAAGGCTGTATCAGGGATAAAGCTGTATCAGGTACAAGGCTGTATCAGTGACAACGCTGTATCAGGGACAAGGCTGCATCAGCGACAAGGCTGTATCAGTGACAAATCTGTATCAGTCAAAAGGCTGTATCAGGTACAAGGCTGTATCAGGTACAAGGCTGAATAAGTGACAAGGCTGTATCAGTGACAAGGCTGTATCAGGGACAAGGCTGTATCAGGCACAAGGCTGCATCAGGTACAAGGCGTTATCAGGTACAAAACTGTATCAGGGACAAGGCTGTATCAGGTACAAGGCTGTAGGTGAAAAGGCTGCATCAGGTACAAGGCTGTATCAGGTACAAGGCTGTGTCAGGTACAAGGCTGTATCAGTGACAAGGCTGTATCAGGTACAAGGCTGTATCAAGTGCAAGGCTGTATCAGCGACAAAGCTGTATCAGCGAGAAGGCTCCATTAGTGACAAGTCTGTATCAGGTACAAGGATGTATCAGCGAAAAAGGCTGTATCAGGGACAAGGCTGTATCAGTTACAAGGTTGTATCAGCGACAAGGCTGTATCAGTGACAAGGCTGTATAATGTACCAGGTTTTATAAGGTACAAGGCTGTATCAGGGACAGGGCTGTTTCAAATACAAGGCTGTATGAGCTACAAGGCTGTATCATGGACAAGCCTGTATCAGGTACAAGGCTGTATGAGGGTCAAGGCTGTATCAGGGTCAAGGCTGGTTCAGATACAAGCTGTATCAGTGACAGGGATGTATCAGTGGCAAGACTGTATCAGGTACAAGGCTGTATCAGGGACAACTCTGTATCAGGTACAAGGCTGTATCAGTGACAACGCTGCATCAGATACAAGGATGTATCAGGGTAAACGCTGTATCAGGTACAAGGCTGTATCAGCGAAAAGGCTGTATCAGCGACAAGGCTGTATCAGGTACAATGCTGTGTAATGTAAAAGGCTTTATCAGCGACAAGGCTGTATCAGTGACAACGATGTATCAGGTACAAGGCTCTATCATTTACAACGCTGTATCAGGTACAAGGCTGTATCAGTGACAATGGTGTATCAGTGAACAGGCTGCATCAGGTACATGGCTGTATCAGGTACATGGCTGAATAAGTGACAAAACTGTATCAGGGACAAGGCTGTATCAGGTACAAGGCTGTATGTGACAAGGCTGTATCAGGTACAAGGCTGTATCAGGTACAACGCTGTGTCAGGTACAAGGCTGTATCAGTGACAAGGCTGTATCAGGTACAAGGCTGTATCAGTGACAAGGCTGTATCAATGACAGGGCTGTTTCAAAAACAAGGCTGTATGAGCTACAAGGCTGTATCAGGGATAAGGCTGTATCAGGTACAAGGCTGTATCAGGGACAAGGCAGTATTAGGGTCAAGGCTGTTTCAGGGACAAGGCTGTAGCAGACACGAGGCTGTATCAGTGACATGGATGTATCAGTGACAAGACTGTATCAAGTACAAGGCTGTATCAGGGATAACGCTGTATCAGGTACAAGGCTGAATCAGTGGCAACACTGTATCAGATACAAGGCTGTATCAGGGACAACGCTGTATCAGGTACAAGGCCGTATCAGCGAAAAGGCTTTATCAGCGACAAGGCTGTATGAGGTACAAAGCTTTATCAGGTACAAGGCTGTATCAGCGACAAGGCTGTATCAGTGAAAGGGATGTATTGGTGTCAAGACAGTATCAGGTACAAGGCAGTATCAGGGACGACTCGGTATCAGGTACAAGGCTGTATCAGTGACATTGCTGCATCAGATAAAAGGCTGTATCAGGGACAACGCTGTATCAGGTACTTGGCTGTATCAGCGATAAGGCTGTATTAGCGACAAAGCTGTATCAGGTACAATGCTGTATCATGTACAAGGCTTAATCAGCGACAAGGCTGTATCAGTGAAACACTGTATCAGGTACAACGCTGTATCAGCGACAAGGCTGTATCAGGGACAAGGGAGCATCAGCAAAATGCTGTATCAGCGACAAGCCTGTATCAGGTACAAGGCTGTAGCAGGTACAAGGCTGTATCAGGGACAACTCGGTATCAGGTACAAGGCTGTATCAGTGACAATGCTGCATCAGATACAAGGCTGTATCAGGTACAACGCTGTATCAGGTACAAGGCTGTACCAGCAAAAAGGCTGTATCAGCGACAAGGCTGTATCAGGTAGAACGCTTAATCAGCGACAAGGCTGTATCAGTCAAACGCTGTATCAGGTACAACGCTGTATCAGCGACAAGGTTGTTTCAGGTACAAGGCTGTATCAGGTACAAGGCTGAATAAGTGACAAGGCTGTATCAGTGACAAGGCTGTACCAGGGAAAAGGCTGCATCAGGGAGAAGGCTGCATCAGGTACAAGGCGTTATCAGGTACAAAACTGTATCAGGGACAAGGCTTTATCAGGTACAAGGCTGTATGTGACAAGGCTGTATCAGGTAGAAGGCTGTATCAGGTACAAGGCTGTGTCAGGTACAAGGCTGTAACAGTGACAAGGCTGTATCAGGTACAAGGCTGTATCAGTGACAAGGCTGTATCAGTGACAAGGCTGTATAATGTACCAGGTTGTATCAGGTACAAGGCTGTATCAGGGACAGGGCTGTTTCAAATACAAGGCTGTATGAGCTACAAGGCTGTATCAGGGATAAGGCTGTATCAGGTACAAGGCTGTATCAGGGTCAAAGCTTTATCAGGGACAAGGCTGTATCAGATACAAGGCTGTATCAGTGAAAGGGATGTATCGGTGGCAAGACAGTATCAGGTCCAAGGCTGTATCAGGGACTATTCGGTATCAGGTACAAGGCTGTATCAGTGACAACGCTCCATCAGATACAAGGCTGTATCAGGGACAAAGCTGTATCAGGTACAAGGCTGTATCAGCGAAAAGGCTGTATCAGCGACAAGGCTGTATCAGGTACAATGCTGTATCAGGTACAAGGCTTAATAAGCAACAAGGCTGTATCAGCGAAACGCTGTATCAGGTACAACGCTGTATCAGCGACAAGGCTGTATCAGGGACAAGGGTGCATCAGCAACAAGGCTGTATCAGCGACAAGGCTGTATCAGGTACAAGGTTTTATCAGGTACAAGGCTGTATCAGGGACAAATCGGTATCAGGTACAAGGCTCTATCAGTGACAATGCTGCATCAGATACAAGGCTGTATCAGGGACAATGCTGTATCAGGTACAAGGCTGTATCAGCGAAAAGGCTTTATCAGTGACAAGGCTGTATCAGGTACAATGCTGTATCAGGTACAAGGCTTAATCAGGGACAAGGCTGTATCAGTAAAACGCTGTATCAGGTACAACGCTGTATCAGCGACATGGCTGTATCAGGGACAAGGGTGCATCAGCAACAAGGCTGTATCAGCGACAAGGCTTTATCAGGTACAGGGCTGTATCAGCGACAAGGCTGTATCAGGTACAAGGCTGTATCAGGTACAGGGCTGTATCAGGTACAGGGCTGTAGCAGATACAAGGCTGTATCAGGTACAAGGCTGAATTAGCGACAAGGCTGTATCAGTGACAAGGCTGTATCAGGTACAAGGCTGTATGTGACAAGGCTGTATCAGGTACAATGCTGTATCAGGTACAAGGCTTAATAAGCGACAAGGCTGTATCAGTGAAACGCTGTATCAGGTACAACGCTGTATCAGCGACAAGGCTGTATCAGGGACAATGGTGCATCAGCAACAAGGCTGTATCAGCGACAAGGCTGTATCAGGTACAAGGCTTTATCAGGTACAGGGCTGTATCAGGTACAGGACTGTATCAGGTACAAGGCTGTATCAGCGACAAGGCTGTATCAGGTACAAGGCTGTATCATTGACAAGGCTGAATCAGTGACAAGGCTGTATAATGTACCAGGTTGTATCAGGTACAAGACTGTATCAGGGACAGGGCTGTTTCAAATTCAAGGCTGTATGAGCTACAAGGCTGTAACAGGGTCAAGGCTGTATCAGGTACAAGTCTGTATCAGGGTCAAGGCTTTATCAGGGACAAGGCTGTATCAGGTACAAGGCTGAATAAGTGACAAAGCTGTATCAGTGACAAGGCTGTATCAGGGACAAAGCTGCATCAGGGAGAAGGCTGCTTCAGGTACAAGGCGTTATCAGGTACAAAACTGCATCAGGGACAAGGCTGTATCAGGTACAAGGCTGTATCAGTCAAGGCTGTATCAGGTACAGGGCTGTATCAGGTACAAGGCTGTATCAGCGACAAGGCTGTATCAGGTACAAAGCTGTATCAGGGACAGGGCTGTTTCAAATACAAGGCTCTATGAGCTACAAGGCTGTATCAGGAATAAGGCTGTATCAGGTACAAGGCTGTATCAGGGTCAAGGCTGTATCAGGGGCAAGGCTGTGTCAGATACAAGGCTGTATCAGGGACAACGCTGTATCAGGTACAAGGCCATATCAGCGATAATGCTGTGTCAGCGACAAGGCTGTATCAGGTACAATGCTGTATCATGTACATGGCTTAATCAGCGACAAGGCTGTATCAGTGAAACTCTGTATCAGGTACAACGCTGTATCAGCGACAAGGCTGTATCAGGGACAAGGTTGTAGCAGGTACAAGGCTGTATCAGGGACAACTCGGTATCAGGAACAAGGCTGTATCAGTGACAATGCTGCATCAGATACAAGGCTGTATCAGGGACAACGCTGTATCAGGTACAAGGCTGTATCAGCAAAAAGGCTGTATCAGCGACAAGGCTGTATCAGTCAAACGCTCTATCAGGTACAACGCTGTATCAGCGACAAGGCTGTATCATGTACAAGGCTGTATCAGGTACAAGGCTGAATAAGTGACAAGGCTGTATCAGGGACAAGGCTGCATCAGGGACAAGGCTGCATCAGGTACAAGGCGTTATCAGGTAAAAAACTGTATCAGGGACAAGGCTGTATCATGTACAAGGCTGTATGTGACAAGGCTGTATCAGGTACAAGGCTGTTTCAGGTACAAGGCTGTGTCAGGTACAAGGCTGTAACAGTGACAAGGCTGTATCAGGTACAAGGCTGTATCAGTGACAAGGCTGTATCAGTGACAAGGCTGTATAATGTACCAGTTTGTATCAGGTACAAGGCTGTATCAGGGACAGGGCTGTTTCTAATACAAGGCTGTATGAGCTACAAGCCTGTATCAGGGATAAGGCTGTATCAGGTACAAGGCTGTATCAGGGTGAAGGCTTTATCAGGGACAAGGCTGTATCAGATACCAGGCTGTATCAGTGAAAGGGATGTATCGGTGGCAAGACAGTATCAGGTACAAGGCTGTATCAGGGATTACTCGGTATCAGGTACAAGGCTCTATCAGTGACAATGCTGCATCAGATACAAGGCTGTATCAGGGACAACGCTGTATCAGGTACAAGGCTGTATCAGCGAAAAGGCTGTATCAGCGACAAGGCTTTATCAGGTACAATGCTGTGTCACGTACAAGGCTTAATAAGCGACAAGGCTGCATCAGTGAAACGCTGTATCAGGTACAACGCTGCATCAGCGACAAGGCTGTATCAGGGACAAGGGCGCATCAGCTAAAAGGCTGTATCAGCGACAAGGCTGTAACAGGTACAAGGATCTATCAGGTACAGGGCTGTATCAGGTACAGGGCTGTAACAGGTACAGGGCTGTATCAGCGACAAAGCAGTACCAGGCACAAGGCTGTATCAGTGACAAGGCTGTATCATTGACAACGCTGTATAATGTACCAGGTTGTATCAGGTACAAGGCTGTATCAGGGACAAGGCTGTATCAGGTTCAAGGCTGTATCAGGGTCAAGGCTGTATCAGGGACACGGATGTATCAGCTAGAAGGCTTTATCAGGGACAACGCTGTATCAGCGAAAAGGCTGTATCAGCGAAAAGGCTATATCAGGTACAATGCTGTATCATGTACAATGCTTAATAAGCGACAAGGCTGTATCAGTGAAACGCTGTATCAGGTACAACGCTGTATCAGCGACAAGGCTGTATCAGGGACAAGGGTGCATCAGCAACAAGGCTGTAAAAGCGACAAGGCTGTATCAGGTACAAGGCTGTATCAGGTACAAGGCAGTATCAGGGACAACACGGTATCAGGTACAAGGCTGTATCAGTGACAATGCTGCATCAGATACAAGGCTGTATCAGGGACAACGCTGTATCAGGTACAAGGCTGTATCAGCGAAAAGGCTGTAGCAGCGACAAGGCTGTATCACCTACAATGCTGTATCAGGTACAAGGCTTAATCAGCGACAAGGCTGTATCAGTGAAACGCTGTATCAGGTACAAAGCTGTATCAGCGACATGGCCGTATCAGGGACTAGGGTGCATCAGCAACAAGGCTGTATCAGCGACAAGACTTTATCAGGTACAAGGCTGTATCAGCAATAAGGCTGTATTAGCGACAAAGCTGTATCAGGTACAATGCTGTATCATGTACAAGGCTTAATCAGCGACAAGGCTGTATCAGTGAAACGCTGTATCAGGTACAACGCTGTATCAGCTACAAGGCTTTATCAGGGACAAGGGAGCATCAGCAAAATGCTGTATCAGCAACAAGGCTGTATCAGGTACAAGGCTGTATCAGGTACAAGGCTGTATCAGGGACAACTCGGTATCAGGTACAAGGCTGTATCAGTGACAATGCTGCATCAGATACAAGGCTGTATCAGGTACAACGCTGCATCAGGTACAAGGCTGTACCAGCAAAAAGGCTGTATCAGCGACAAGGCTGTATCAGGTAGAACGCTTAATCAGCGACAAGGCTGTATCAGTCAAACGCTGTATCAGGTACAACGCGGTATCAGCGACAAGGCTGTATCAGGTACAAGGCTGTATCAGGTACAAGGCTGAATAAGTGACAAGGCTAGTGCAGTGACAAGGCTGTATCAGGGACAAGGCTGCATCAGGGACAAGGCTGCATCAGGTACAAGGCGTTATCAGGTACAAAACTGTATCAGGGACAAGGCTTTATCAGGTACAAGGCTGTATGTGACAAGGCTGTATCAGGTAGAAGGCTGTATCAGGTACAAGACTGTATCAGGGTCAAGGCTTTATCAGGGACAAGGCTGTATCAGATACAAGGCTGTATCAGGGACAACGCAGTATCAGGTACAAGGCTGTATCAGCGAAAAGGCTGTATCAGCGACAAGGCTGTATCAGGTACAATGCTGTGTCAGGTACAAGGCTTTATAAGCGACAAGGCTGTATCAGTGAAACGCTGTATCAGGTACAACGCTGTATCAGCGACAAGGCTGTATCAGGGACAAGGGTGCATCAGCAACAAGGCTGTAAAAGCGACAAGGCTGTATCAGGTACAAGGCTGTATCAGGTACAAGGCAGTATCAGGGACAACTCGGTATCAGGTACAAGGCTGTATCAGTGACAATGCTGCATCAGATACAAGGCTGTATCAGGGACAACGCTGTATCAGGTACAAGGCTGTATCAGCGAAAAGGCTGTATCAGCGACAAGGCTGTATCAGGTAGAACGCTTAATCAGCGACAAGGCTGTATCAGTCAAACGCTGTATCAGGTACAACGCGGTATCAGCGACAAGGCTGTATCAGGTACAAGGCTGTATCAGGTACAAGGCTGAATAAGTGACAAGGCTAGTGCAGTGACAAGGCTGTATCAGGGACAAGGCTGCATCAGGGACAAGGCTGCATCAGGTACAAAGCGTTATCAGGTACAAAACTGTATCAGGGACAAGGCTTTATCAGGTACAAGGCTGTATGTGACAAGGCTGTATCAGGTAGAAGGCTGTATCAGGTACAAGGCTGTGTCAGGTACAAGGCTGTAACAGTAACAAGGCTGTATCAGATACAAGGCTGTATCAGTGACAAGGCTGTATCAGTGACAAGGCTGTATAATGTACCAGGTAGTATCAGGTACAAGGCTGTATCAGGGACAGGGCTGTTTCAAATACAAGGCTGTATGAGCTACAAGGCTGTATCAGGTATAAAGCTGTATCAGGTACAAGACTGTATCAGGGTCAAGGCTTTATCAGGGACAAGGCTGTATCAGATACAAGGCTGTATCAGTGAAAGGGATGTATCGGTGGCAAGACAGTATCAGGTACAAGGCTGTATCAGGGACTACTCGGTATCAGGTACAAGGCTGTATCAGTGACAACGCTCCATCAGATACAAGGCTGTATCAGGGACAACGCAGTATCAGGTACAAGGCTGTATCAGCGAAAAGGCTGTATCAGCGACAAGGCTGTATCAGGTACAATGCTGTGTCAGGTACAAGGCTTTATAAGCGACAAGGCTGTATCAGTGAAACGCTGTATCAGGTACAACGCTGTATCAGCGACAAGGCTGTATCAGGGACAAGGGTGCATCAGCAACAAGGCTGTATCAGCGACAAGGCTGTAACAGGTACAAGGCTCTATCAGGTACAGGGCTGTATCAGGTACAGGGCTGTATCAGGTACAAGGCTGTTAAGCGACAAGGCAATATCAGGTACAAGGCTGTAGCAGTGACAAGGCTGTATCATTGACAAGGCTGTATAATGTACCAGGTTGTATCAGGTACAAGGCTGTATCAGGGACACGGCTGTTTCAAATACAAGGCTGTATGAGCTACAAGGCTGTATCAGGGACAAGGCTGTATCAGGTACAAGGCGGTATCATGGTCAAGGCTGTATCAGGGACAAGGCTGTATCAGATACAAGGCTGTATCAGGGACAACGCTGTATCAGCGAAAAGGCTGTACCAGCAACAAGGCTGTATCAGGTACAATGCTGTATCATGTACAAGGCTTAACAAGCGACAAGGCTGTATCAGTGAAACGCTGTATCAGGTACAATGCTGTATCAGCGACAAGGCTGTATCAGGGACAAGGGTGCATCTGCAACAAGGCTGTATCAGCGACAAGGCTGTATCAGGTACAAGGTTGTATCAGGAAGAAGGCTGTATCAGGGACAACTCGGTATCAGGTACAAGGGTGTATCAGTGACAATGCTGCATCAGATTCAAGGCTGTAAAGGACAACGCTGTATCAGGTACAAGGCTGTATCAGCGAAAAGGCTGTATCAGTGACAAGGCTGTATGAGGTACAATGCTGTATCAGGTACAAGGCTTAATCAGTGACAAGGCTGTATCAGTGAAACGCTGTATCAGGTACAACGCTGTATCAGCGACATGGCTGTATCAGGGACAAGGGTGCATCAGCAAAAAGGCTGTATCAGCGACAAGGCTTTATCGGGAACAGGGCTGTATCAGCGACAAGGCTGTATCAGGTACAAGGCTGTATCAGGTACAGGGCTGTATCAGAAACAAGGCAGTATCAGGTACAAGGCTGAATAAGCGACAAGGCTGTATCAGTGACAAGGCTGCATCAGGGACAAGGCTGCATCAGGGGCAAGGCTGCATCAGGTACGAGGCGTTATCAGGTACAAAATTGTATCAGGGACAAGGCTGTATCAGGTACAAGGCTGTATCAGGTACAAGGCTGTATCAGCGACAAGGCTGTATCAGATACAAGGCTGTATCAGGGACAACGCTGTAACAGGGACAACGCTGTATCAGGTACAAGGCTGTATCAGCGAAAAGGCTGTATCAGCGACAAGGCTGTAACAGGTGCAATGCTGTATCAGGTACAAGGCATAATAAGCGACAAGGCTGTATCAGTGAAACGCTGTATCAGGTACAAAGCTGTATCAGCGACAAGTCTGTATCAGGTACAAGGCTGTATCATTGTCAAGGCTGAATCAGTGATAAGGCTGTATAATGTACAAGGTTGTATCAGGTACAAGGCTGTATCAGGGACAATGCTGTATCAGGTAGAAGGCTGTTTGAGACAAGGCTGTATCAGGTACAAGGCTGTATCAGGTACAAGGCTGTGTCAGGTTCAAGGCTGTAACAGTGACAAGGCTGTATCAGGTACAAGGATGTATCAGTGACAAGGCTGTATCAGTGACAAGGCTGTATAATGTACCAGGTTGTATCAGGTACAAGGCTGTATCAGGGACAGGGGTGTTTCAAATTCAAAGGCTGTATGAGCTACAAGGCTGTATCAGGGATAAGGCTGTATCAGGTACAAGGCTGTATCAGGGTCAAGGCTTTATCAGGGACAAGGCTGTATAAGATACAAGGCTGTATCAGTGAAAGGGATGTATCGGTGGCAAGACAGTATCAGGTACAAGGCTGTATCAGGGACTACTCGGTATCAGGTACAAGGCTGTATCAGTGACAATGCTGCATCAGATACAAGGCTGTATCAGGGACAACTCGGTAACAGGTACAAGGCTGTATCAGTGACAATGCTGCATCAGATACAAGGCTGCATCAGGGACAACGCTGTATCAGGTACAAGGCTGTATCAGCGAAAAGGCTGTATCAGCGACAAGGCTGTATCACCTACAATGCTGTATCAGGTACAGGGCTTAATCAGCGACAAGGCTGTATCAGTGAACCGCTGTATCAGGTACAACGCTGTATCAGCGACATGGCTGTATCAGGTACAAGGGTGCATCAGCAACAAGGCTGTATCAGCGACAAGGCTTTATCAGATACAAGGCTGTATCAGCGACAAGGCTGTATCAGGTACAAGGCTGTATCAGGTACAGGGCTGTATCAGGTACAGGGCTGTATCAGGTACAGGGCTGTATCAGGTACTGGGCTGTATCAGATACAAGGCTGTATCAGGTACAAGGCTGAATAAGCGACAAGGCAGTATCAGTGACAAGGCTGTATCAGGGACAAGGCTGCATCAGGGGCAAGGCTGCATAAGGTACAAGGCGTTATCAGGTACAAAACTGTATCAGGGACAAAGCTGTATCAGGTACAAGGCTGTATGTGACAAGGCTGTATCAGGTACAAGGCTGTATCAGGTACAAGGCTGTGTCAGGCACAAGGCTGTATCAGCGACAAGGCTGTATCAGATACAAGGCTGTATCAGGGACAACGCTGCATCAGGTACAAGTCTGTATCAGCGAAAAGGCTGTATTAGCGACAAGGCTGTATCAGGTACAATGCTGTATCAGGTACAATTCTTAATAAGCGAAAAGGCTGTATCAGTGAAACGCTGTATCAGGCACAATGCTGTATCAGCGACAAGGCTGTATCAGGGACAAGGGTGCATCAGCAACAAGGCTGTATCAGCGACAAGGCTGTATCAGGTACAAGGCTTTATCAGGTACAAGGCTGTATCAGGTACAGGGCTGTATCAGGTACAAGGCTGTATCAGCGACAAGGCTGTATCAGGGACAAGGCTGTATCAGTGACAAGGCTGTATCATTGACAAGGCTGTATAATGTACCAGGTTGTATCAGGTACAAGGCTGTATCAGGGACAGGGCTGTTTCAAATACAATGCTGTATGAGCTACAAGGCTGTATCAGGGACAAGGCTGTATCAGGTACAAGGCTGTATCAGGGTCAAGGCTGTATCAGGGACACAGATGTATCAGATAGAAGGCTGTATCAGGGACAACGCTGTATCAGCGAAAAGGTTGTATCAGCGACAAGGCTATATCAGGTACAATGCTGTATCATGTACAATGCTTAATAAGCGACAAGGCTGTATCAGTGAAACGCTGTATCAGGTACAACGCTGTATCAGCGACAAGGCGGTATCAGGGACAAGGGTGCATCAGCAACAAGGCTGTAAAAGCGACAAGGCTGTATCATGTACAAGGCTGTATCAGGTACAAGGCTGTATCAGGGACAACTCGGTATCAGGTACAAGGCTGTATCAGTGACAATGCTGCATCAGATACAAGGCTGAATCAGGGACAACGCTCTATCAGGTACAAGGCTGTATCAGCGAAAAGGCTGTATCAGCGACAAGGCTGTATCAGGTACAATGCTGTATCAGGTACAAGGCTTAATCAGCGACAAGGCTGTATCAGTGAACCGCTGTATCAGGTACAACGCTATATCAGCGACATGGCTGTATCAGGGACAAGGGTGCATCAGCAACAAGGCTGTATCAGCGACAAGGCTTTATCAGGTACAAGGCTGTATCAGCGACAAGGCTGCATCAGGTACAAGGCTGTATCAGGTACAGGGCTGTATCAGGTACAGGGCTGTATCAAATACAAGGCTGTATCAGGTACAAGGCTGAATAAGCGACAAGGCTGTATCAGTGACAAGGCTGTAGCAGGGACAAGGCTGCATCAGTGGCAAGGCTGCATCAGGTACAAGGTGTTATCAGGTACAACACTGTATCAGGGATAAGGCTGTATCAGGTACAAGGCAGTATCAGGGTCAAGTCTATATCAGGGACAAGGCTGTATCAGATACAAGTCTGTATCAGTGAAAGGGATGTATCGGTGGCAAGACAGTATCAGGTACAAGGCTGTATCAGGGACTACTCGTTATCAGGTACAAGGCTGTATCAGTGACAATGCTGCATCAGATACAAGGCTGTATCAGGGACAACGCTGTATCAGGTACAAGGCTGTATCAGCGAAAAGGCTGTATCAGCGACAAGGCTGTATCAGGTACAATGCTGTGTCAGGTACAAGGCTTAATAAGCGACAAGGCTGTATCAGTGAAACGCTGTATCAGGTACAACGCTGTATAAGTGACAAGTCTGTATCAGGGACAATGGTGCATCAGCAACAAGGCTGTATCAGCGACAAGGCAGTAACAGCTACAAGGCTCTATCAGGTACAGGGCTGTATCAGGTACAGGGCTGTATCAGGTACAAGGCTGTATCAGCGACAAAGCAGTATCAGGTACAAGGCTGTATCAGAGACAAGGCTGTATCATTGACAAGGCTGTATAATGTACCAGGTTGTATCAGGTATAAGGCTGTATCAGGGACAGGGCTGTAACAAATACAAGGCTGTATGAGCTACAAGGCTGTATCAGGGACAAGGCTGTATCAGGTACAAGGCTGTATCAGGGTCAAGGCTGTATCAGGGACACGGATGTATCAGATGGAAGGCTGTAGCAGGGACAACGCTGTATCAGCGAAAAGGCTGTATCAGCGACAAGGCTATATCAGGTACAATGCTGTATCATGTACAATGCTTAATAAGCGACAAGGCTGTATCAGTGAAACGCTGTATCAGGTACAACGCTGTATCAGCGACATGTCTGTATCAGGGACAAGGGTGCATCAGCAACAAGGCTGTAAAAGCGACAAGGCTGTATCAGGTACCAGGCTGCATCAGGTACAAGGATGTATCAGGGACAACTCGGTATCAGGTACAAGGCTGTATCAGTGACAATGCTGCATCAGATACAAGGCTGTATCAGGGACAATGCTGTATCAGGTACAAGGTTGTATCAGCGAAAAGGCTGTATCAGCGACAAGGCTGTATCAGGTACAATGCTGTATCAAGTACAAGGCTTATTCAGCGACAAGGCTGTATCAGTGAAACGCTGTATCAGGTACAACGCTGTATCAGCGACATGGCTGTATCAGGGACAAGGGTGCATCAGCAACAAGGTTGTATCAGCGACAAGGCTCTATCAGGTACAAGGCTGTATCAGCGACAAGGCTGTAGCAGGTACAAGGCTGTATCAGGTACAGCGCTGTATCAGGTACAGGGCTGTATCAGGTACAGGGCTGTATGAGGTACAGGGCTGTATCAGATACAAGGCTGTATCAGGTACAAGGCTGAATAAGCGACAAGGCTGTATCAGTGACCAGGCTGCATCAGGGACAAGGCTGCATCTGGGGCAAGGCTGGATCAGGTACAAGGCGTTATCAGGCAGAAAACTGTATCAGGGACAAGGCTGTATCAGGTACAAGGCTGTATGTGACAAGGCTGTATGAGGTACATGGCTGTATCAGGTACAAGGCTTTGTCAGGTACAAGGCTGTATCAACGACAAGGCTGTATCAGATACAAGGCTGTATCAGGGACAACGCTGTATCAGGTACAAGGCTGTATCAGCGAAAAGGCTGTATCAGCGAAAAGGCTGTATCAGGTACAATGCTGTAACAGGTACATGGCTTAATAAGCGACAAGGCTGTATCAGTGAAACGCTCTGTCAGGTACAACGCTGTAACAGCGACAAGGCTGTATCAGGGACAAGGGTGCATCAGCAAAAATGCTGTATCAGCGACAAGGCTGTATCAGGTATAAGGCTGTATCAGTGAAAAGGCTGTATCATTGACAAGGCTGTATAATGTACCAGGTTGTATCAGGTACAAGGTTGTATCAGGGACAGGGCTGTTTCAAATACAAGGCTGTATGAGCTACAAGGCTGTATCAGGGACAAGGCTATATCAGGTACAAGGCTGTATCAGGGTCAAGGCTGTATCAGGGACACGGATGTATCAGATAGAAGGCTGTATCAGGGACAACGCTGTATCAGCGAAAAGGCTGTATCAGCGACAAGGCTATATCAGGTACAATGCTGTATCATGTACAATGCTTAATAAGCGACAAGGCTGTATCAGTTAAACGCTGTATCAGGTACAACGCTGTATCAGCGACAAGGCGGTATCAGGGACAAGGGTGCATCAGCAACAAGGCTGTAAAAGCGACAAGGCTGTATCATGTACAAGGCTGTATCAGGTACAAGGCTGTTTCAGGGACAACTCGGTATCAGGTACAAGGCTGTATCAGTGACAATGCTGCATCAGATACAAGGCTGTATCAGGGACAATGCTGTATCAGGTACAAGGTTGTATCAGCGAAAAGGCTGTATCAGCGACAAGGCTGTATCAGGTACAATGCTGTATCAAGTACAAGGCTTAATCAGCGACAAGGCTGTATCAGTGAAACGCTGTATCAGGTACAACGCTGTATCAGCGACATGGCTGTATCAGGGACAAGGGTGCATCAGCAAAAAGGTTGTATCAGCGACAAGGCTCTATCAGGTACAAGGCTGTATCAGCGACAAGGCTGTAGCAAGTACAAGGCTGTATCAGGTACAGCGCTGTATCAGGTACAGGGCTGTATCAGGTACAGGGCTGTATGAGGTACAGGGCTGTATCAGATACAAGGCTGTATCAGGTACAAGGCTGAATAAGCGACAAGGCTGTATCAGTGACCAGGCTGCATCAGGGACAAGGCTGCATCTGGGGCAAGGCTGGATCAGGTACAAGGCGTTATCAGGCAGAAAACTGTATCAGGGACAAGGCTGTATCAGGTACAAGGCTGTATGTGACAAGGCTGTATGAGGTACATGGCTGTATCAGGTACAAGGCTGTGTCAGGTACAAGGCTGTATCAACGACAAGGCTGTATCAGATACAAGGCTGTATCAGGGACAACGCTGTATCAGGTACAAGGCTGTATCAGCGAAAAGGCTGTATCAGCGAAAAGGCTGTATCAGGTACAATGCTGTAACAGGTACATGGCTTAATAAGCGACAAGGCTGTATCAGTGAAACGCTCTGTCAGGTACAACGCTGTAACAGCGACAAGGCTGTATCAGGGACAAGGGTGCATCAGCAAAAAGGCTGTATCAGCGACAAGGCTGTATCAGGTATAAGGCTGTATCAGTGAAAAGGCTGTATCATTGACAAGGCTGTATAATGTACCAGGTTGTATCAGGTACAAGGTTGTATCAGGGAAAGGGCTGTTTCAAATACAAGGCTGTATGAGCTACAAGGCTGTATCAGGGACAAGGCTATATCAGGTACAAGGCTGTATCAGGGTCAAGGCTGTATCAGGGACACGGATGTATCAGATAGAAGGCTGTATCAGGGACAACGCTGTATCAGCGAAAAGGCTGTATCAGCGACAAGGCTATATCAGGTACAATGCTGTATCACGTACAATGCTTAATAAGCGACAAGGCTGTATCAGTGAAACGCTGTATCAGGTACAACGCTGTATCAGTGACAAGGCGGTATCAGGGACAAGGGTGCATCAGCAACAAGGCTGTAAAAGCGACAAGGCTGTATCATGTACAAGGCTGTATCAGGTACAAGGCTGTATCAGGGACAACTCGGTATCAGGTACAAGGCTGTATCAGTGACAATGCTGCATCAGATACAAGGCTGAATCAGGGACAATGCTGTATCAGGTACAAGGCTGTATCAGCGAAAAGGCTGTACCAGCGACAAGGCTGTATCAGGGACAACGCTGTATCAGCGAAAAGGCTGTATCAGCGACAAGGCTATATCAGGTACAATGCTGTATCATGTACAATGCTTAATAAGCGACAAGGCTGTATCAGTTAAACGCTGTATCAGGTACAACGCTGTATCAGCGACAAGGCGGTATCAGGGACAAGGGTGCATCAGCAACAAGGCTGTAAAAGCGACAAGGCTGTATCATGTACAAGGCTGTATCAGGTACAAGGCTGTATCAGGGACAACTCGGTATCAGGTACAAGGCTGTATCAGTGACAATGCTGCATCAGATACAAGGCTGAATCAGGGACAACGCTGTATCAGGTACAAGGCTGTATCAGCGAAAAGGCTGTACCAGCGACAAGGCTGTATCAGGTACAATGCTGTATCAGGTACAAGGCTTAATCAGCGACAAAGCTGTATCAGTGAACCGCTGTATCAGGTAAAACGCTATATCAGCGAC
Organism: Carcharodon carcharias; assembly: GCF_017639515.1. NCBI lineage: Eukaryota > Metazoa > Chordata > Chondrichthyes > Lamniformes > Lamnidae > Carcharodon > Carcharodon carcharias. The sequence continues at coordinate 37,121,796 of NC_054496.1, forward strand.
ATGGCTGTATCAGGGACAAGGGTGCATCAGCAACAAGGCTGTATCAGCGACAAGGCTTTATCAGGTACAAGGCTGTAAAAGCGACAAGGCTGTATCAGGTACAAGGCTGTATCAGGTACAGGGCTGTATCAGGTACAGGGCTGTATCAAATACAAGGCTGTGTCAGGTACAAGGCTGAATAAGCGACAAGGCTGTATCAGTGACAATTCTGTATCAGGGACAAGGCTGCAATAGGGGCAAGGCTGCATCAGGTACAAGGTGTTATCAGGTACAAAACTGTATCAGGGATAAGGCTGTATCAGGTACAAGGCAGTATCAGGGTCAAGGCTTTATCAGGGACAAGGCTGTATCAGATACAAGTCTGTATCAGTGAAAGGGATGCATCGGTGGCAAGACAGTATCAGGTACAAGGCTGTATCAGGGACTACTCGTTATCAGGTACAAGGCTGTATCAGTGACAATGTTGCATCAGATACAAGGCTGTATCAGGGACAACGCTGTATCAGGTACAAGGCTGTATCAGCGAAAAGGCTGTATCAGCGACAAGGCTGTATCAGGTACAATGCTGTGTCAGGTACAAGGCTTAATAAGCGACAAGGCTGTATCAGTGAAACGCTGTATCAGGTACAACGCTGTATCAGCGACAAGGCTGTATCAGGGACAAGGGTGCATCAGCAACAGGGCTGTATCAGCGACAAGGCTGTAACAGGTACAAGGCTCTATCAGGTACAGGGCTGTATCAGGTACAGGGCTGTATCAGGTACAAGGCTGTATCAGCGACAAAGCAGTATCAGGTACAAGGCTGTATCAGAGACAAGGCTGTATCATTGACAAGGCTGTATAATGTACCAGGTTGTATCAGGTACAAGGCTGTATCAGGGACAGGGCTGTTACAAATACAAGGCTGTATGAGCTACAAGGCTGTATCAGGGACAAGGCTGTATCAGGTACAAGGCTGTATCAGGGTCAAGGCTGTATCAGGGACACGGATGTATCAGATGGAAGGCTGTAGCAGGGACAACGCTGTATCAGCGAAAAGGCTGTATCAGCGACAAGGCTATATCAGGTACAATGCTGTATCATGTACAATGCTTAATAAGCGACAAGGCTGTTTCAGTGAAACGCTGTATCAGGTACAACGCTGTATCAGCGACAAGGCTGTATCAGGGACAAGGGTGCATCAGCAACAAGGCTGTAAAAGCGACAAGGCTGCATCAGGTACCAGGCTGTATCAGGTACAAGGCTGTATCAGGGACAACTCGGTATCAGGTACAAGGCTGTATCAGTGACAATGCTGCATGAGATACAAGGCTGTATCAGGGACAATGCTGTATCAGCTACAAGGTTGTATCAGCGAAAAGGCTGTATCAGCGACAAGGCTGTATCAGGTACAATGCTGTATCAAGTACAAGGCTTAATCAGCGACAAGGCTGTATCAGTGAAACGCTGTATCAGGTACAACGCTGTATCAGTGACATGGCTGTATCAGGGACAAGGGTGCATCAGCAACAAGGCTGTATCAGCGACAAGGCTCTATCAGGTACAGCGCTGTATCAGGTACAGGGCTGTATCAGGTACAGGGCTGTATCAGGTACAGGGCTGTATCAGATACAAGGCTGTATCAGGTACAAGACTGAATAAGCGACAAGGCTGTATCAGTGACCAGACTGCATCAGGGACAAGGCTGCATCTGGAACAAGGCTGGATCAGGTACAAGGCGTAATCAGGCAGAAAACTGTATCAGGGACAAGGCTGTATCAGGTACAAGGCTGTATGTGACAAGGCTGTATCAGGTACATGGCTGTATCAGGTACAAGGCTGTGTCAGGTACAAGGCTGTATCAGCGACAAGGCTGTATCAGATACAAGGCTGTATCAGGGACAACGCTGTATCAGGTACAAGGCTGTATCAGCGAAAAGGCTGTATCAGCGAAAAGGCTGTATCAGGTACAATGCTGTAACAGGTACAAGGCTTAATAAGCGACAAGGCTGTATCAGTGAAACGCTCTGTCAGGTACAACGCCGTAACAGCGACAAGGCTGTATCAGGGACAAGGGTGCATCAGCAAAAAGGCTGTATCAGCGACAAGGCTGTATCAGGTACAAGGCTGTATCAGTGAAAAGGCTGTATCATTGACAAGGCTGTATAATGTACCAGGTTGTATCAGGTACAAGGTTGTATCAGGGACAGGGCTGTTTCAAATACAAGGCTGTATGAGCTACAAGGCTGTATCAGGGACAAGGCTGTATCAGGTACAAGGCTGTATCAGGGTCAAGGCTGTATCAGGGACACGGATGTATCAGATAGAAGGCTGTATCAGGGACAACGCTGTATCAGCGAAAAGGCTGTATCAGCGACAAGGCTATATCAGGTACAATGCTGTATCATGTACAATGCTTAATAAGCGACAAGGCTGTATCAGTGAAACGCTGTATCAGGTACAACGCTGTATCAGCGACAAGGCGGTATCAGGGACAAGGGTGCATCAGCAACAAGGCTGTAAAAGCGACAAGGCTGTATCATGTACAAGGCTGTATCAGGTACAAGGCTGTATCAGGGACAACTCGGTATCAGGTACAAGGCTGTATCAGTGACAATGCTGCATCAGATACAAGGCTGAATCAGGGACAACGCTCTATCAGGTACAAGGCTGTATCAGCGAAAAGGCTGTACCAGCGACAAGGCTGTATCAGGTACAATGCTGTATCAGGTACAAGGCTTAATCAGCGACAAGGCTGTATCAGTGAACCGCTGTATCAGGTACAACGCTATATCAGCGACATGGCTGTATCAGGGACAAGGGTGCATCAGCAACAAGGCTGTATCAGCGACAAGGCTTTATCAGGTACAAGGCTGTATCAGCGACAAGGCTGTATCAGGTACAAGGCTGTATCAGGTACAGGGCTGTATCAGGTACAGGGCTGTATCAAATACAAGGCTGTATCAGGTACAAGGCTGAATAAGCGACAAGGCTGTATCAGTGACAAGGCTGTATCAGGGACAAGGCTGCATCAGGGGCAAGGCTGCATCAGGTACAAGGTGTTATCAGGTACTAAACTGTATCAGGGATAAGGCTGTATCAGGTACAAGGCAGTATCAGGGTCAAGGCTTTATCAGGGACAAGGCTGTATCAGATACAAGTCTGTATCAGTGAAAGGGATGCATCGGTGGCAAGACAGTATCAGGTACAAGGCTGTATCAGGGACTACTCGTTAACAGGTACAAGGCTGTATCAGTGACAATGCTGCGTCAGATACAAGGCTGTATCAGGGACAACGCTGTATCAGGTACAAGGCTGTATCAGCGAAAAGGCTGTATCAGCGACAAGGCTGTATCAGGTACAATGCTGTGTCAGGTACAAGGCTTAATAAGCGACAAGGCTGTATCAGTGAAACGCTGTATCAGGTACAACGCTGTATCAGCGACAAGGCTGTATCAGGGACATGGGTGCATCAGCAACAAGGCTTCATCAGCGACAAGGCTGTAACAGGTACAAGGCTCTATCAGGTACAGGGCTGTATCAGGTACAGGGCTGTATCAGGTTCAAGGCTGTATCAGTGACAAAGCAGTTTCAGGTACAAGGCTGTATCAGTGACAAGGCTGTATCATTGACAAGGCTGTATAATGTACCAGGTTGTATCAGGTACAAGGCTGTATCAGGGACAGGGCTGTTACAAATACAAGGCTGTATGAGCTACAAGGCTGTATCAGGGATAAGGCTGTATCAGGTACAAGGCTGTATCAGGGTCAAGGCTGTATCAGGGACACGGATGTATCAGATGGGAGGCTGTATCAGGGACAATGCTGTATCAGCGAAAAGGCTGTATCAGCGACAATGCTATATCAGGTACAATGCTGTATCATGTACAATGCTGAATAAGTGACAAGGCTGTATCAGTGAAACGCTGTATCAGGTACAACGCTGTATCAGCGACAAGGCTGTATCAGGGATAAGGGTGCATCAGCAACAGGCTGTAAAAGCGACAAGGCTGTATCAGGTACAAGGCTGTATCAGGTACAAGGCTGTATCAGGGACAACTCGGTATCAGGTACAAGGCTGTATCAGTGACAACGCTGTATCAGATACAAGGCTGTATCAGGGACAACGCTGTATCAGGAAAAGGCTGTATCAGCGAAAAGGCTGTATCAGCGACAAGGCTGTATCAGGTACAATGCTGTATCAAGTACAAGGCTTAATCAGCGACAAGGCTGTATCAGGGACAAGGGTGCATCAGCAACAAGGCTGTATCAGCGACAAGGCTCTATCAGGTACAAGGCTGTATCAGCGACAAGGCTGTAGCAGGTACAAGGCTTTATCAGGTACAGGGATGTATCAGGTACAGGGCTGTATCAGATACAAGGCTGTATCAGGTACAAGGCTGAATAAGCGACAAGGCTGTATCAGTGACAAGGCTGCATCAGGGACAAGGCTGCATCAGGGGCAAGGCTGCATCAGGTACAAGGCGTTATCAGGCACAAAACTGTAACTGCCACAAGGCTGTATCAGGTACAAGGCTGTATGTGACAAGGCTGTATCAGGTACAAGGCTGTATCAGTGACAATGCTGCATCAGATACAAGGCTGAATCAGGGACAACGCTGTATCAGGTACAAGGCTGTATCAGCGAAAAGGCTGTACCAGCGACAAGGCTGTATCAGGTACAATGCTGTATCAGGTACAAGGCTTAATCAGCGACAAGGCTGTATCAGTGAACCGCTGTATCAGGTACAACGCTATATCAGCAACATGGCTGTATCAGGGACAAGGGTGCATCAGCAACAAGGCTGTATCAGCGACAAGGCTGTATCAGGTACAAGGCTGTATCAGCGACAAGGCTGTATCAGGTACAAGGCTGTATCAGGTACAGGGCTGTATCAGGTACAGGGCTGTATCAAATACAAGGCTGTATCAGGTACAAGGCTGAATAAGCGACAAGGCTGTATCAGTGACAAGGCTGTATCAGGGACAAGGCTGCATCAGGGGCAAGGCTGCATCAGGTACAAGGTGTTATCAGGTACTAAACTGTATCAGGGATAAGGCTGTATCAGGTACAAGGCAGTATCAGGGTCAAGGCTTTATCAGGGACAAGGCTGTATCAGATACAAGTCTGTATCAGTGAAAGTGATGCATCGGTGGCAAGACAGTATCAGGTACAAGGCTGTATCAGGGACTACTCGTTATCAGGTACAAGGCTGTATCAGTGACAATGCTGCATCAGATACAAGGCTGTATCAGGGACAACGCTGTATCAGGTACAAGGCTGTATCAGCGAAAAGGCTGTATCAGGTACAAGGCTGTATCAGGTACAGGGCTGTGTCAGGTACAGGGCTGTATCAAATACAAGGCTGTATCAGGTACAAGGCTGAATAAGCGACAAGGCTGTATCAGTGACAAGGCTGTATCAGGGACAAGGCTGCATCAGGGGCAAGGCTGCATCAGGTACAAGGTGTTATCAGGTACTAAACTGTATCAGGATAAGGCTGTATCAGGTACAAGGCAGTATCAGGGTCAAGGCTTTATCAGGGACAAGGCTGTATCAGATACAAGTCTGTATCAGTGAAAGGGATGCATCGGTGGCAAGACAGTATCAGGTACAAGGCTGTATCAGGGACTACTCGTTATCAGGTACAAGGCTGTATCAGTGACAATGCTGCATCAGATACAAGGCTGTATCAGGGACAACGCTGTATCAGGTACAAGGCTGTATCAGCGAAAAGGCTGTATCAGCGACAAGGCTGTATCAGGTACAATGCTGTGTCAGGTACAAGGCTTAATAAGCGACAAGGCTGTATCAGTGAAACGCTGTATCAGGTACAACGCTGTATCAGCGACAAGGCTGTATCATGGACATGGGTGCATCAGCAACAAGGCTTTATCAGCGACAAGGCTGTAACAGGTACAAGGCTCTATCAGGTACAGGGCTGTATCAGGTACAGGGCTGTATCAGGTACAAGGCTGTATCAGCGACAAAGCAGTTTCAGGTACAAGGCTGTATCAGTGACCAGGCTGTATCATTGACAAGGCTGTATAATGTACCAGGTTGTATCAGGTACAAGGCTGTATCAGGGACAGGGCTGTTACAAATACAAGGCTGTATGAGCTACAAGGCTGTATCAGGGACAAGGCTGTATCAGGTACAAGGCTGTATCAGGGTCAAGGCTGTATCAGGGACACGGATGTATCAGATGGAAGGCTGTATCAGGGACAATGCTGTATCAGCCAAAAGGCTGTATCAGCGACAAGGCTATATCAGGTACAATGCTGTATCATGTACAATGCTGAATAAGCGACAAGGCTGTATCAGTGAAACGCTGTATCAGGTACAACGCTCTATCAGCGACAAGGCTGTATCAGGGATAAGTGTGCATCAGCAACAAGGCTGTAAAAGCGACAAGGCTGTATCAGGTACAAGGCTGTATCAGGTACAAGGCTGTATCAGGGACAACTCGGTATCAGGTACAAGGCTGTATCAGTGACTATGCTGCATCAGATACAAGGCTGTATCAGGGACAACGCTGTATCAGGTACAAGGCTGTATCAGCGAAAAGGCTGTATCAGCGACAAGGCTGTATCAGGTACAATGCTGTATCAAGTACAAGGCTTAAATCAGCGACAAGGCTGTATCAGTGAAACGCTGTATCAGGTAAAACGCTGTATCAGCGACATGGCTGTATCAGGGACAAGGGTGCATCAGCAACAAGGCTGTATCAGCGACAAGGCTCTATCAGGTACAAGGCTGTATCAGCGACAAGGCTGTAGCAGGTACAAGGCTGTATCAGGTACAGGGCTGTATCAGGTACAGGGCTGTATCAGGTACAGGGCTGTATCAGATACAAGACTGTATCAGGTACAAGGCTGAATAAGCGACAAGGCTGTATCAGTGACAAGGCTGCATCAGGGACAAGGCTGCATCAGGGGCAAGGCTGCATCAGGTACAAGGCGTTATCAGGCACAAAACTGTAACAGCGACAAGGCTGTATCAGGTACAAGGCTGTATGTGACAAGGCTGTATCAGGTACAAGGCTGTATCAGGTACAAGGCAGTGTCAGGTACAAGGCTGTATCAGCGACAAGGCTTTATCAGATACAAGGCTGTATCAGGGACAACGCTGTATCAGGAACAAGGCTGGATCAGCGAAAAGGCTGTATCAGCGAAAAGGCTGTATCAGGTACAATGCTGTAACAGGTACAAGGCTTAATAAGCGACAAGGCTGTATCAGTGAAACGCTCTGTCAGGTACAACGCTGTAACAGCGACAAGGCTGTATCAGGGACAAGGGTGCATCAGCAAAAAGGCTGTATCAGCGACAAGGCTGTATCAGGTACAAGGCTTTATCAGGTACAGGGCTGTATCAGGTACAGGGCTGTATCAGGTACATGGCTGTATTAGCGACAAGGCTGTATCAGGTACAAGGCTGTATCAGTGACAAGGCTGTATCATTGACAAGGCTGTATAATGTACCAGGTTGTATCAGGTACAAGGCTGTATCAGGGACAGGGCTGCTACAAATACAAAGCTGTATGAGCTACAAGGCTGTATCAGGGACAACGCTGTATCAGGTACAAGGCTGTATCAGGGTCAAGGCTGTATCAGGGACACGGATGTATCAGGTAGAAGGCTGTATCAGGGACAACGCTGTATCAGCGAAAAGGCTGTATCAGCGAAAAGGCTATATCAGGTACAATGCTGTATCATGTACAATGCTTAATAAGCGACAAGGCTGTATCAGTTAAACGCTGTATCAGGTACAACGCTGTATCAGCGACAAGGCTGTATCAGGGAAAATGGTGCATCACAACAAGGCTGTAAAAGCGACAAGGCTGTACCAGCAAAAAGGCTGTATCATCGACAAGGCTGTATCAGGTACAATGCTTAATCAGCGACAAGGCTGTATCAGTCAAACGCTGTATCAGGTACAACGCTGTATCAGCGACAAGGCTGTATCAGGTACAAGGCTGTATCAGGTACAAGGCTGAATAAGTGACAAGGCTGTATCAGTTTCAAGGCTGTATCAGGGACAAGGCTGCATCAGGGACAAGGCTGCATCAGGTACAAGGCGTTTTCAGGTACAAAACTGTATCAGGGACAAGGCTGTATCAGGTACAAGGCTGTATGTGACAAGGCTGTATCAGGTACAAGGCTGTATCAGGTACAAGGCTGTGTCAGGTACAAGGCTGTATCAGTGACAAGGCTGTATCAGGTACAAGGCTGTATCAGTGACAAGGCTGTATCAGTGACAAGGCTGTATAATGTACCAGGTTGTATCAGGTACAAGGCTGTATCAGGGACAGGGCTGTTTCAAATACAAGGCTGTATGAGCTACAAGGCTGTATCAGGGATAAGGCTGTATCAGGTACAAGGCTGTATCAGGGTCAGGGCTGCATCTGGGGCAAGGATGCATCAGGTACAAGGCGTTATCAGGTACAAAACTGTATCAGGGACAAGGCTGTATCAGGTACGAGGCTGTATCAGGGACAACTCGGTATTAGGTACAAGGCTGTATCAGTGACAATGCTGCATCAGATACAAGGCTGTATCAGGGACAACGCTGTATCAGGTACAAGGCTGTATCAGCGAAAAGGCTGTATCAGTGACAAGGCTGTATCAGGTACAATGCTGTATCAGGTACAAGGCTTAATAAGCGACAAGGCTGTATCAGTGAAACGCTGTATCAGGCACAACGCTGTATCAGCGACAAGGCTGTAACAGATGCAAGGCTGTATCAGGGACAACGCTGTATCAGGTACAAGGCTGTATCAGCGAAAAGGCTGTATCAGCGACAAGGCTGTAACAGGTACAATGCTGTATCAGGTACAAGGCTTAATAAGCGACAAGGCTGTATCAGTGAAACGCTGTATCAGGTACAACGCTGTATCAGCGACAAGGCTGTATCAGGTACAAGGCTGTATCATTGACAAGGCTGAATCAGTGACAATGCTGTATAATGTACCAGGTTGTATCAGGGACAGGGCTGACCAAATACAAGGCTGTATGAGCTACAAGGCTGTATCAGGGATAAGGCTGTATCAGGTACAAGGCTGTATCAGGGTCAAGGCTTTATCAGGGACAAGGCTGTATCAGGTACAAGGCTGAATAAGTGACAATGCTGTATCAGTGACAAGGCTGTATCAGGGACAAGGCTGCATCAGGGACAAGGCTGCATCAGGTACAAGGCGTTATCAGGTACAAAACTGTATCAGGGACAAGGCTGTATCAGGTACAAGGCTGTTTGAGACAAGGCTGTATCAGGTACAAGGCTGTATCAGGTACAAGGCTGTGTCAGGTTCAAGGCTGTAACAGTGACAAGGCTGTATCAGGTACAAGGCTGTATCAGTGACAAGGCTGTATCAGTGACAAGGCTGTATAATGTACCAGGTTGTATCAGGTACAAGGCTGTATCAGGGACAGGGCATTTCAAATACAAGGCTGTATGAGCTACAAGGCTGTATCAGGGATAAGGCTGTATCAGGTACAAGGCTGTATCAGGGTCAAGGCTTTATCAGTGACAAGGCTGTATCAGATACAAGGCTGTATCAGTGAAAGGGATGTATCGGTGGCAAGACAGTATCAGGTACAAGGCTGTATCAGGGAATAATCGGTATCAGGTACAAGGCTGTATCAGTAACATGGCTTTATCAGGTACAAGGCTGCATCTGTTACATGGCTGTGTCAGGTTCAAGGCTGTATCAGTGACATGGCTGTATCAGGTACATTGCTGTATCAGGTACAGGTCCGTATCAGGGAAATGGCTGTTTCAAATGCAAGGCTGTATGAGCTACAAGGCTGTATCAGGGACAAGGCTGTATCAGGTACAAGGCTGTATCAGGGTCAAGGCTGTATCAGGGTCAAGGCTGTATCAGGGACAAGGCTGTATCAGATACAAGGCTGTATCAGTGAAAGGGATGTATCTGTGGCAAGACAGTATCAGGTACAAGGCTTTATCAGTAACAACTTGGTATCAGGTACAAGGCTGTATCAGTGACAATGCTGCATCAGATACAAGGCTGTATCAGGGACAATGCTGTATCAGGTACAAGGCTGTATCAGCGAAAAGGTTGTATCAGCGACAAGGCTGTATCAGGTACAATGCTGTATCAGGTACAAGGCTTAAACAGCGACAAGGCTGTATCAGTGAAACACTGTATCAGGTACAATGTTGTATCAGCGACAAGGCTGTTTCAGGGACAAGGGTGCATCAGCAACAAGGATGTATCAGCGACAAGGCTGTAACAGGTACAAGGCTCTATCAGGTACAGGGCTGTATCAGGTACAGGGCTGTATCAGGTACAAGGCTGTATCAGTGACAAGGCTGTATCAGGTACAAAGCTGTATCAGTGAAAAGGCTGTATCAGGGACAAGGCTGTATAATGTACCAGGTTGTATCAGGTACAAGGCTGTATCAGGGACAGGGCTGTTTCAAATACAAGGCTGTATGAGCTACAAGGCTGTATCAGGGACAAGGCTGTATCAGGTACAAGGCTGTATCAGGGTCAAGGCTGTATCAGGGTCAAGGCTGTATCAGGGACAAGGCTTTATCAGATACAAGGCTGTATCAGGGACAACGCTGTATCAGCGAAAAGGCTGTATCAGCGACAAGGCTGTATCAGGTACAATGCTGTGTCAGGTACAAGGCTTAATAAGCGACAAGGCTGTATCAGTGAAACGCTGTATCAGGTACAACAGTGTATCAGCGACAAGGCTTTATCAGGGACAAGGGTGCATCAGCAACAAGGCTGTATCAGCGACAAGGCTGTATCAGGTACAAGGCTGTATCAGGTACAAGGATGTATCAGGGACAACTCGGTATCAGGTACAAGGCTGTATCAGTGACAATGCTACATCAGATACAAGGCTGAAACAGGGGCAACGCTGTATCAGGTACAAGGCTGTAACAGCGAAAAGGCTGTATCAGCGACAAGGCTATATCAGGTACAATGCTGTATCATGTACAATGCTTAATAAGCGACAAGGCTGTATCAGTGAAACGCTGTATCAGGTACAACGCTGTATCAGCGACAAGGCTGTATCAGGGATAAGGGTGCATCAGCAACAAGGCTGTAAAAGCGACAAGGCTGTATCAGGTACAAGGCTGTATCAGGTACAAGGCTGTATCAGGGACAACTCGGTATCAGGTACAAGGCTGTATCAGTGACAGTGCTGCATCAGATACAAGACTGTATCAGGGACAACGCTGTATCAGGTACAAGGCTGTATCAGCGAAAAGGCTGTATCAGCGACAAGGCTGTATCAGGTACAATGCTGTATCAAGTACAAGGCTTAATCAGCGACAAGGCTGTATCAGTGAAACGCTGTATCAGGTACAACGCTGTATCAGCGACATGGCTGTATCAGGGACAAGGGTGCATCAGCAACAAGGCTGTATCAGCGACAAGGCTCTATCAGGTACAAGGCTGTATCAGCGACAAGGCTGTAGCAGGTACAAGGCTGTATCAGGTACAGGGCTGTATCATTTACAGGGCTGTATCAGGTACAGGGCTGTATCAGGTACAGGGCTGTATCAGATACAAGGCAGTATCAGGTACAAGGCTGAATAAGCGACAAGGCTGTATCAGTGACAAGGCTGCATCAGGGACCAGGCTGCATCAGGGGCAAGGCTGCATCAGGTACAAGGCGTTATCAGGCACAAAACTGTATCAGGGACAAGGCTGTATCAGGTACAAGGCTGTATGTGACAAGGCTGTATCAGGTACAAGGCTGTATCAGGTACAAGGCAGTGTCAGGTACAAGGCTGTATCAGCGACAAGGCTGTATCAGATACAAGGCTGTATCAGGGACAAGGGTGCATCAGCAACAAGGCTGTATCAGCGACGAGGCTGTATCAGGTACAAGGCTGTATCAGGTACAAGGTTGTATCAGGGACAACTCGGTATCAGGTACAAGGCTGTATCAGTGACAATGCTACATCAGATACAAGACTGAAACAGGGGCAATGCTGTATCAGGGACAAGGCTGTATCAGCGAAAAGGCTGTATCAGCGAAAAGGCTATATCAGGTACAATGCTGTATCATGTACAATGCTTAATAAGCGACAAGGCTGTATCAGTGAAACGCTGTATCAGGTACAACGCTGTATCAGCGACAAGGCTGTATCAGGGATAAGGGTGCATCAGCAACAAGGCTGTAAAAGCGACAAGGCTGTATCAGGTACAAGGCTGTATCAGGTACAATGCTGTATCAGGGACAACTCGGTATCAGGTACAAGGCTGTATCAGTGACAATGCTGCATCAGATACAAGGCTGTATCAGGGACAACGCTGTATCAGGTACAAGGCTGTATCAGCGAAAAGGCAGTATCAGCGACAAGGCTGTATCAGGTACAATGCTGTATCAAGTACAAGGCTTAATCAGCGACAAGGCTGTATCAGTGAAACGCTGTATCAGGTACAACGCTGTATCAGCGACATGGCTGTATCAGGGACAAGGGTGCATCAGCAACAAGGCTGTATCAGCGACAAGGCTCTATCAGGTACAAGGCTGTATCAGCGACAAGGCTGTAGCAGGTACAAGGCTGTATCAGGTACAGGGCTGTATCATTTACAGGGCTGTATCAGGTACAGGGCTGTATCAGGTACAGGGCTGTATCAGATACAAGGCTGTATCAGGTGCAAGGCTGAATAAGCGACAAGGCTGTATCAGTGACAAGGCTGCATCAGGGACCAGGCTGCATCAGGGGCAAGGCTGCATCAGGTACAAGGCGTTATCAGGCACAAAACTGTATCAGGGACATGGCTGTATCAGGTAAAAGGCTGTATGTGACAAGGCTGTATCAGGTACAAGGCTGTATCAGGTACAAGGCAGTGTCAGGTACAAGGCTGTATCAGCGACAAGGCTGTATCAGATACAAGGCTGTATCAGGGACAACGCTGTATCAGGTTAAGGCTGTATCAGCGAAAAGGCTGTATCAGCGAAAAGGCTGTATCAGGTACAAGGCTGTAACAGGTACAAGGCTTAATAAGCGACAAGGCTGTATCAGTGAAACGCTCTGTCAGGTACAATGCTGTAACAGCGACAAGGCTGTATCAGGGACAAGGGTGCATCAGCAAAAAGGCTGTATCAGCGACAAGGCTGTATCAGGTACAAGGCTTTAACAGGTACAGGGCTGTATCAGGTACAGGGCTGTATCAGGTACATGGCTGTATTAGCGACAAGGCTGTATCAGGTACAAGGCTGTATCAGTGACAAGGCTGTATCATTGACAAGGCTGTATAATGTACCAGGTTGTATCAGGTACAAGGCTGTATCAGGGACAGGGCTGTTACAAATACAATGCTGTATGAGCTACAAGGCTGTATCAGGGACAAGGCTGTATCAGGTACAAGGCTGTATCAGGGTCAAGGCTGTATCAGGGACACGGATGTATCAGATAGAAGGCTGTATCAGGGACAACGCTGTATCAGCGAAAAGGCTGTATCAGCGAAAAGGCTATATCAGGTACAATGCTGTATCATGTACAATGCTTAATAAGCGACAAGGCTGTATCAGTGAAACGTTGTATCAGGTACAACGCTGTATCAGCGACAAGGCTGTATCAGGGAAAATGGTGCATCACAACAAGGCTGTAAAAGCGACAAGGCTGTACCAGCAAAAAGGCTGTATCATCGACAAGGCTGTATCAGGTACAATGCTTAATCAGCGACAAGGCTGTATCAGTCAAACGCTGTATCAGGTACAACGCTGTATCAGCGACAAGGCTGTATCAGGTACAAGGCTGTATCAGGTACAAGGCTGAATAAGTGACAAGGCTGTATCAGTTTCAAGGCTGTATCAGGGACAAGGCTGCATCAGGGACAAGGCTGCATCAGGTACAAGGCGTTTTCAGGTACAAAACTGTATCAGGGACAAGGCTGTATCAGGTACAAGGCTGTATGTGACAAGGCTGTATCAGGTACAAGGCTGTATCAGGTACAAGGCTGTGTCAGGTACAAGGCTGTAACAGTGACAAGGCTGTATCAGGTACAAGGCTGTATCAGTGACAAGGCTGTATCTGTGACAAGGCTGAATAATGTACCAGGTTGTATCAGGTACAAGGCTGTATCAGGGACAGGGCTGTTTCAAATACAAGGCTGTATGAGCTACAAGGCTGTATCAGGGATAAGGCTGTATCAGGTACAAGGCTGTATCAGGGTCAGGGCTGCATCTGGGGCAAGGATGCATCAGGTACAAGGCGTTATCAGGTACAAAACTGTATCAGGGACAAGGCTGTATCAGGTACAAGGCTGTATCAGGGACAACTCGGTATTAGGTACAAGGCTGTATCAGTGACAATGCTGCATCAGATACAAGGCTGTATCAGGGACAACGCTGTATCAGGTACAAGGCTGTATCAGCGAAAAGGCTGTATCAGTGACAAGGCTGTATCAGGTACAATGCTGTATCAGGTACAAGGCTTAATAAGCGACAAGGCTGTATCAGTGAAACGCTGTATCAGGCACAATGCTGTATCAGCGACAAGGCTGTAACAGATGCAAGGCTGTATCAGGGACAACGCTGTATCAGGTACAAGGCTGTATCAGCGAAATGGATGTATCAGCGACAAGGCTGTAACAGGTACAATGCTGTATCAGGTACAAGGCTTAATAAGCGACAAGGCTGTATCAGTGAAACGCTGTATCAGGTACAACGCTGTATCAGCGACAAGGCTGTATCAGGTACAAGGCTGTATCATTGACAAGGCTGAATCAGTGACAATGCTGTATAATGTACCAGGTTGTATCAGGGACAGGGCTGACCAAATACAAGGCTGTATGAGCTACAAGGCTGTATCAGGGATAAGGCTGTATCAGGTACAAGGCTGTATCAGGGTCAAGGCTTTATCAGGGACAAGGCTGTATCAGGTACAAGGCTGAATAAGTGACAATGCTGTATCAGTGACAAGGCTGTATCAGGGACAAGGCTGCATCAGGGACAAGGCTGCATCAGGTACAAGGCGTTATCAGGTACAAAACTGTATCAGGGACAAGGCTGTATCAGGTACAAGGCTGTATGTGACAAGGCTGTATCAGGTACAAGGCTGTCTCAGGTACAAGGCAGTGTCAGGTACAAGGCTGTATCAGGGACAACGCTGTATCAGGTTAAGGCTGTATCAGCGAAAAGGCTGTATCAGCGAAAAGGCTGTATCAGGTACAATGCTGTAACAGGTACAAGGCTTAATAAGCGACAAGGCTGTATCAGTGAAACGCTCTGTCAGGTACAGCGCTGTAACAGCGACAAGGCTGTATCAGGGACAAGGGTGCATCAGCAAAAAGGCTGTATCAACGACAAGGCTGTATCAGGTACAAGGCTTTATCAGGTACAGGGCTGTATCAGGTACAGGGCTGTATCAGGTACATGGCTGTATTAGCGACAAGGCTGTATCAGGTACAAGGCTGTATCAGTGACAAGGCTGTATCATTGACAAGGCTGTATAATGTACCAGGTTGTATCAGGTACAAGGCTGTATCAGGGACAGGGCTGTTACAAATACAATACTGTATGAGCTACAAGGCTGTATCAGGGACAAGGCTGTATCAGGTACAAGGCTGTATCAGGGTCAAGGCTGTATCAGGGACACGGATGTATCAGATAGAAGGCTGTATCAGGGACAACGCTGTATCAGCGAAAAGGCTGTATCAGCGAAAAGGCTATATCAGGTGCAATGCTGTATCATGTACAATGCTTAATAAGCGACAAGGCTGTATCAGTTAAACGCTGTATCAGGTACAACGCTGTATCAGCGACAAGGCGGTATCAGGGAAAATGGTGCATCACAACAAGGCTGTAAAAGCGACAAGGCTGTACCAGCAAAAAGGCTGTATCATCGACAAGGCTGTATCAGGTACAATGCTTAATCAGCGACAAGGCTGTATCAGTCAAACGCTGTATCAGGTACAACGCCATATCAGCGACAAGGCTGTATCAGGTACAAGGCTGTATCAGGTACAAGGCTGAATATGTGACAAGGCTGTATCAGTTTCAAGGCTGTATCAGGGACAAGGCTGCATCAGGGACAAGGCTGCATCAGGTACAAGGCGTTTTCAGGTACAAAACTGTATCAGGGACAAGGCTGTATCAGGTACAAGGCTCTATGTGACAAGGCTGTATCAGGTACAAGGCTGTATCAGGTACAAGGCTGTGTCAGGTACAAGGCTGTAACAGTGACAAGGCTGTATCAGGTACAAGGCTGTATCAGTGACAAGGCTGTATCAGTGACAAGGCTGAATAATGTACCAGGTTGTATCAGGTACAAGGCTGTATCAGGGACAGGGCTGTTTCAAATACAAGGCTGTATGAGCTACAAGGCTGTATCAGGGATAAGGCTGTATCAGGTACAAGGCTGTATCAGGGTCAGGGCTGCATCTGGGGCAAGGATGCATCAGGTACAAGGCGTTATCAGGTACAAAACTGTATCAGGGACAAGGCTGTATCAGGTACAAGGCTGTATCAGGGACAACTCGGTATTAGGTACAAGGCTGTATCAGTGACAATGCTGCATCAGATACAAGGCTGTATCAGGGACAACGCTGTATCAGGTACAAGGCTGTATCAGCGAAAAGGCTGTATCAGTGACAAGGCTGTATCAGGTACAATGCTGTATCAGGTACAAGGCTTAATAAGCGACAAGGCTGTATCAGTGAAACGCTGTATCAGGCACAACGCTGTATCAGCGAAAAGGCTGTAACAGATGCAAGGCTGTATCAGGGACAACGCTGTATCAGGTACAAGGCTGTATCAGCGAAAAGGCTGTATCAGCGACAAGGCTGTAACAGGTACAATGCTGTATCAGGTACAAGGCTTAATAAGCGACAAGGCTGTATCAGTGAAACGCTGTATCAGGTACAACGCTGTATCAGCGACAAGGCTGTATCAGGTACAAGGCTGTATCATTGACAAGGCTGAATCAGTGACAATGCTGTATAATGTACCAGGTTGTATCAAGGACAGGGCTGACCAAATACAAGGCTGTATGAGCTACAAGGCTGTATCAGGGATAAGGCTGTATCAGGTACAAGGCTGTATCAGGGTCAAGGCTTTATCAGGGACAAGGCTGTATCAGGTACAAGGCTGAATAAGTGACAATGCTGTATCAGTGACAAGGCTGTATCAGGGACAAGGCTGCATCAGGGACAAGGCTGCATCAGGTACAAGGCGTTATCAGGTACAAAACTGTATCAGGGTCAAGGCTGTATCAGGTACAAGGCTGTTTGAGAGAAGGCTGTATCAGGTACAAGGCTGTATCAGGGACAGGGCATTTCAAATACAAGGCTGTATGAGCTACAAGGCTGTATCAGGGATAAGGCTGTATCAGGTACAAGGCTGTATCAGGGTCAAGGCTTTATCAGGGACAAGGCTGTATCAGATACAAGGCTGTATCAGTGAAAGGGATGTATCGGTGGCAAGACAGTATCAGGTACAAGGCTGTATCAGGGACTAATCGGTATCAGGTACAAGGCTGTGTCAGTAACATGGCTTTATCAGGTACAAGGCTGCATCTGTTACATGGCTGTGTCAGGTTCAAGGCTGTATCAGTGACATGGCTGTATCAGGTACATTGCTGTATCAGGTACAGGTCCGTATCAGGGAAATGGCTGTTTCAAATGCAAGGCTGTATGAGCTACAAGGCTGTATCAGGGACAAGGCTGTATCAGGTACAAGGCTGTATCAGGGTCAAGGCTGTATCAGGGTCAAGGCTGTATCAGGGACAAGGCTGTATCAGACACAAGGCTGTATCAGTGAAAGGGATGTATCTGTGCCAAGACAGTATCAGGTACAAGGCTTTATCAGTAACAACTTGGTATCAGGTACAAGGCTGTATCAGTGACAATGCTGCATCAGATACAAGGCTGTATCAGGGACAACGCTGTATCAGGTACAAGGCTGTATCAGCGAAAAGGTTGTATCAGCGACAAGGCTGGATCAGGTACAATGCTGTACCAGGTACAAGGCTTAAACAGTGACAAGGCTGTATCAGTGAAACACTGTATCAGGTACAACGTTGTATCAGCGACAAGGCTGTTTCAGGGACAAGGGTGCATCAGCAACAAGGATCTATCAGCGACAAGGCTGTAACAGGTACAAGGCTCTATCAGGTACAGGGCTGTATCAGGTACAGGGCTGTATCAGGTACAAGGCTGTATCAGCGACAAGGCTGTATCAGGTACAAAGCTGTATCAGTGAAAAGGCTGTATCAGTGACAAGGCTGTATAATGTACCAGGTTGTATCAGGTACAAGGCTGTATCAGGGACAGGGCTGTTTCAAATACAAGGCTGTATGAGCTACAAGGCTGTATCAGGGACAAGGCTGTATCAGGTACAAGGCTGTATCAGGGTCAAGGCTGTATCAGGGTCAAGGCTGTATCAGGGACAAGGCTTTATCAGATACAAGGCTGTATCAGGGACAACGCTGTATCAGCGAAAAGGCTGTATCAGCGACAAGGCTGTATCAGGTACAATGCTGAGTCAGGTACAAGGCTTAATAAGCGACAAGGCTGTATCAGTGAAACGCTGTATCAGGTACAACACTGTATTAGCAACAAGGCTTTATCAGGGACAAGGGTGCATCAGCAACAAGGCTGTATCAGCGACAAGGCTGTATCAGGTACAAGGCTGTATCAGGTACAAGGCTGTATCAGGGACAACTCGGTATCAGGTACAAGGCTGTATCAGTGACAATGCTACATCAGATACAAGGCTGAAACAGGGGCAACGCTGTATCAGGTACAAGGCTGTATCAGCGAAAAGGCTGTATCAGCGACAAGGCTATATCAGGTACAATGCTGTATCATGTACAATGCTTAATAAGCGACAAGGCTGTATCAGTGAAACGCTGTATCAGGTACAACGCTGTATCAGCGACATGGCTGTATCAGGTACAAGGCTGTATCAGCGACAAGGCTGTAGCAGGTACAAGGCTTTATCAAGTACAGGGATGTATCAGGTACAGGGCTGTATCAGGTACAGGGCTGTATCAGATACAAGGCTGTATCAGTGACAAGGCTGCATTAGGGACAAGGCTGCATCAGGGGCAAGGCTGCATCAGGTACAAGGCGTTATCAGGCACAAAACTGTAACAGCGACAAGGCTGTATCAGGTACAAGGCTGTATGTGACAAGGCTGTATCAGGTACAAGGCTGTATCAGTGACAATGCTGCATCAGATACAAGGCTGAATCAGGGACAACGCTGTATCAGGTACAAGGCTGTATCAGCGAAAAGGCTGTACCAGCGACAAGGCTGTATCAGGTACAATGCTGTATCAGGTACAAGGCTTAATCAGCGACAAGGCTGTATCAGTGAACCGCTGTATCAGGTACAACGCTATATCAGCGACATGGCTGTATCAGGGACAAGGGTGCATCAGCAACAAGGCTGTATCAGCGACAAGGCTGTATCAGGTACAAGGCTGTATCAGCGACAAGGCTGTATCAGGTACAAGGCTGTATCAGGTACAAGGCTGTATCAGGTACAGGGCTGTATCAAATACAAGGCTGTATCAGGTACAAGGCTGAATAAGCGACAAGGCTGTATCAGTGACAAGGCTGTATCAGGGACAAGGCTGCATCAGGGGCAAGGCTGCATCAGGTACAAGGTGTTATCAGGTACTAAACTGTATCAGGGATAAGGCTGTATCAGGTACAAGGCAGTATCAGGGTCAAGGCTTTATCAGGGACAAGGCTGTATCAGATACAAGTCTGTATCAGTGAAAGGGATGCATCGGTGGCAAGACAGTATCAGGTACAAGGCTGTATCAGGGACTACTCGTTATCAGGTACAAGGCTGTATCAGTGACAATGCTGCATCAGATACAAGGCTGTATCAGGGACAACGCTGTATCAGGTACAAGGCTGTATCAGCGAAAAGGCTGTATCAGCGACAAGGCTGTATCAGGTACAATGCTGTGTCAGGTACAAGGCTTAATAAGCGACAAGGCTGTATCAGTGAAACGCTGTATCAGGTACAACGCTGTATCAGCGACAAGGCTGTATCAGGGACATGGGTGCATCAGCAACAAGGCTTTATCAGCGACAAGGCTGTAACAGGTACAAGGCTCTATCAGGTACAGGGCTGTATCAGGTACAGGGCTGTATCAGGTACAAGGCTGTATCAGCGACAAAGCAGTTTCAGGTACAAGGCTGTATCAGTGACAAGGCTGTATCATTGACAAGGCTGTATAATGTACCAGGTTGTATCAGGTACTAGTCTGTATCAGGGACAGGGCTGTTACAAATACAAGGCTGTATGAGCTACAAGGCTGTATCAGGGACAAGGCTGTATCAGGTACAAGGCTGTATCAGGGTCAAGGCTGTATCAGGGACACGGATGTATCAGATGGAAGGCTGTATCAGGGACAATGCTGTATCAGCGAAAAGGCTGTATCAGCGACAAGGCTATATCAGGTACAATGCTGTATCATGTACAATGCTGAATAAGCGACAAGGCTGTATCAGTGAAACGCTGTATCAGGTACAACGCTGTATCAGCGACAAGGCTGTATCAGGGATAAGGGTGCATCAGCAACAAGGCTGTAAAAGCGACAAGGCTGTATCAGGTACAAGGCTGTATCAGGTACAAGGCTGTATCAGGGACAACTCGGTATCAGGTACAAGGCTGTATCAGTGACTATGCTGCATCAGATACAAGGCTGTATCAGGGACAACGCTGTATCAGGTACAAGGCTGTATCAGCGAAAAGGCTGTATCAGCGACAAGGCTGTATCAGGTACAATGCTGTATCAAGTACAAGGCTTAATCAGCGACAAGGCTGTATCAGTGAAACGCTGTATCAGGTACAACGCTGTATCAGCGACATGGCTGTATCAGGGACAAGGGTGCATCAGCAACAAGGCTGTATCAGCGACAAGGCTCTATCAGGTACAAGGCTGTATCAGCGACAAGGCTGTAGCAGGTACAAGGCTGTATCAGGTACAGGGCTGTATCAGGTACAGGGCTGTATCAGGTACAGGGCTGTATCAGATACAAGACTGTATCAGGTACAAGGCTGAATAAGCGACAAGGCTGTATCAGTGACAAGGCTGCATCAGGGACAAGGCTGCATCAGGGGCAAGGCTGCATCAGGTACAAGGCGTTATCAGGCACAAAACTGTAACAGCGACAAGGCTGTATCAGGTACAAGGCTGTATGTGACAAGGCTGTATCAGGTACAAGGCTGTATCAGGTACAAGGCAGTGTCAGGTACAAGGCTGTATCAGCGACAAGGCTTTATCAGATACAAGGCTGTATCAGGGACAAAGCTGTATCAGGTACAAGGCTGTATCAGCGAAAAGGCTGTATCAGCGAAAAGGCTGTATCAGGTACAATGCTGTAACAGGTACAAGGCTTAATAAGCGACAAGGCTGTATCAGTGAAACGCTCTGTCAGGTACAACGCTGTAACAGCGACAAGGCTGTATCAGGGACAAGGGTGCATCAGCAAAAAGGCTGTATCAGCGACAAGGCTGTATCAGGTACAAGGCTTTATCAGGTACAGGGCTGTATCAGGTACAGGGCTGTATCAGGTACATGGCTGTATTAGCGACAAGGCTGTATCAGGTACAAGGCTGTATCAGTGACAAGGCTGTATCTTTGACAAGGCTGTATAATGTACCAGGTTGTATGAGCTACAAGGCTGTATCAGGGACAAGGCTGTATCATGTACAAGGCTGTATCAGGGTCAAGGCTGTATCAGGGACACGGATGTATCAGATAGAAGGCTGTATCAGGGACAACGCTGTATCAGCGAAAAGGCTGTATCAGCGAAAAGGCTATATCAGGTACAATGCTGTATCATGTACAATGCTTAATAAGCGACAAGGCTGTATCAGTGAAACGCTGTATCAGGTACAACGCTGTATCAGCGACAAGGCTGTATCAGGGAAAATGGTGCATCACAACAAGGCTGTAAAAGCGACAAGGCTGTACCAGCAAAAAGGCTGTATCATCGACAAGGCTGTATCAGGTACAATGCTTAATCAGCGACAAGGCTGTATCAGTCAAACGCTGTATCAGGTACAACGCTGTATCAGCGACAAGGCTGTATCAGGTACAAGGCTGTATCAGGTACAAGGCTGAATAAGTGACAAGGCTGTATCAGTTTCAAGGCTGTATCAGGGACAAGGCTGCATCAGGGACAAGGCTGCATCAGGTACAAGGCGTTTTCAGGTACAAAACTGTATCAGGGACAAGGCTGTATCAGGTACAAGGCTGTATGTGAGAAGGCTTTATCAGGTACAAGGCTGTATCAGGTACAAGGCTGTGTCAGGTACAAGGCTGTAACAGTGACAAGGCTGTATCAGGTACAAGGCTGTATCAGTGACAAGGCTGTATCAGTGACAAGGCTGAATAATGTACCAGGTTGTATCAGGTACAAGGCTGTATCAGGGACAGGGCTGTTTCAAATACAAGGCTGTATGAGCTACAAGGCTGTATCAGGGATAAGGCTGTATCAGGTACAAGGCTGTATCAGGGTCAAGGCTTTATCAGGGACAAGGCTGTATCAGGTACAAGGCTGAATAAGTGACAATGCTGTATCAGTGACAAGGCTGTATCAGGGACTACTCGTTATCAGGTACAAGGCTGTATCAGTGACAATGCTGCATCAGATACAAGGCTGTATCAGGGACAACGCTGTATCAGGTACAAGGCTGTATCAGCGAAAAGGCTGTATCAGTGACAAGGCTGTATCAGGTACAATGCTGTATCAGGTACAAGGCTTAATAAGCGACAAGGCTGTATCAGTGAAACGCTGTATCAGGCACAACGCTGTATCAGCGAAAAGGCTGTAACAGATGCAAGGCTGTATCAGGGACAACGCTGTATCAGGTACAAGGCTGTATCAGCGAAAAGGCTGTATCAGCGACAAGGCTGTAACAGGTACAATGCTGTATCAGGTACAAGGCTTAATAAGCGACAAGGCTGTATCAGTGAAACGCTGTATCAGGTACAACGCTGTATCAGCGACAAGGCTGTATCAGGTACAAGGCTGTATCATTGACAAGGCTGAATCAGTGACAATGCTGTATAATGTACCAGGTTGTATCATGGACAGGGCTGACCAAATACAAGGCTGTATGAGCTACAAGGCTGTATCAGGGATAAGGCTGTATCAGGTACAAGGCTGTATCAGGGTCAAGGCTTTATCAGGGACAAGGCTGTATCAGGTACAAGGCTGAATAAGTGACAATGCTGTATCAGTGACAAGGCTGTATCAGGGACAAGGCTGCATCAGGGACAAGGCTGCATCAGGTACAAGGCGTTATCAGGTACAAAACTGTATCAGGGACAAGGCTGTATCAGGTACAAGGCTGTTTGAGACAAGGCTGTATCAGGTACAAGGCTGTATCAGGTGCAAGGCTGTGTCAGGTTCAAGGCTGTAACAGTGACAAGGCTGTATCAGGTACAAGGCTGTATCAGTGACAAGGCTGTATCAGTGACAAGGCTTTATAATGTACCAGGTTGTATCAGGTACAAGGCTGTATCAGGGACAGGGCATTTCAAATACAAGGCTGTATGAGCTACAAGGCTGTATCAGGGATAAGGCTGTATCAGGTACAAGGCTGTATCAGGGTCAAGGCTTTATCAGGGACAAGGCTGTATCAGATACAAGGCTGTATCAGTGAAAGGAATGTATCGGTGGCAAGACAGTATCAGGTACAAGGCTGTATCAGGGACTAATCGGTAACAGGTACAAGGCTGTGCCAGTAACATGGCTTTATCAGGTACAAGGCTGCATCTGTTACATGGCTGTGTCAGGTTCAAGGCTGTATCAGTGACATGGCTGTATCAGGTACATTGCTGTATCAGGTACAGGTCCGTATCAGGGAAATGGCTGTTTCAAATGCAAGGCTGTATGAGCTACAAGGCTGTATCAGGGACAAGGCTGTATCAGGTACAAGGCTGTATCAGGGTCAAGGCTGTATCAGGGTCAAGGCTGTATCAGGGACAAGGCTGTATCAGATACAAGGCTGTATCAGTGAAAGGGATGTATCTGTGGCAAGACAGTATCAGGTACAAGGCTTTATCAGTAACAACTTGGTATCAGGTACAAGGCTGTATCAGTGACAATGCTGCATCAGATACAAGGCTGTATCAGGGACAACGCTGTATCAGGTACAAGGCTGTATCAGCGAAAAGGTTGTATCAGCGACAAGGCTGTATCAGGTACAATGCTGTATCAGGTACAAGGCTTAAACAGTGACAAGGCTGTATCAGTGAAACACTGTATCAGGTACAACGTTGTATCAGCGACAAGGCTGTTTCAGGGACAAGGGTGCATCAGCAACAAGGATGTATCAGCGACAAGGCTGTAACAGGTACAAGGCTCTATCAGGTACAGGGCTGTATCAGGTACAGGGCTGTATCAGGTACAAGGCTGTATCAGCGACAAGGCTGTATCAGGTACAAAGCTGTATCAGTGAAAAGGCTGTATCAGTGACAAGGCTGTATAATGTACCAGGTTGTATCAGGTACAAGGCTGTATCAGGGACAGGGCTGTTTCAAATACAAGGCTGTATGAGCTACAAGGCTGTATCAGGGACAAGGCTGTATCAGGTACAAGGCTGTATCAGGGTCAAGGCTGTATCAGGGTCAAGGCTGTATCAGGGACAAGGCTTTATCAGATACAAGGCTGTATCAGGGACAATGCTGTATCAGCGAAAAGGCTGCATCAGCGACAAGGCTGTATCAGGTACAATGCTGTGTCAGGTACAAGGCTTAATAAGCGACAAGGCTGTATCAGTGAAACGCTGTATCAGGTACAACACTGTATTAGCAACAAGGCTTTATCAGGGACAAGGGTGCATCAGCAACAAGGCTGTATCAGCGACAAGGCTGTATCAGGTACAAGGCTGTATCAGGTACAAGGCTGTATCAGGGACAACTCGGTATCAGGTACAAGGCTGTATCAGTGACAATGCTACATCAGATACAAGGCTGAAACAGGGGCAACGCTGTATCAGGTACAAGGCTGTATCAGCGAAAAGGCTGTATCAGCGACAAGGCTATATCAGGTACAATGCTGTATCATGTACAATGCTTAATAAGCGACAAGGCTGTATCAGTGAAACGCTGTATCAGGTACAACGCTGTATCAGCGACAAGGCTGTATCAGGGATAAGGGTGCATCAGCAACAAGGCTGTAAAAGCGACAAGGCTGTATCAGGTACAAGGCTGTATCAGGTACAAGGCTGTATCAGGGACAACTCGGTATCAGGTACAAGGCTGTATCAGTCACAATGCTGCATCAGATACAAGGCTGTATCAGGGACAACGCTGTATCAGGTACAAGGCTGTATCAGCGAAAAGGCTGTATCAGCGACAAGGCTGTATCAGGTACAATGCTGTATCAAGTACAAGGCTTAATCAGCGACAAGGCTGTATCAGTGAAACGCTTTATCAGGTACAACGCTGTATCAGCGACAAGGCTGTATCAGGGACAAGGGTGCATCAGCAACAAGGCTGTATCAGCGACAAGGCTCTATCAGGTACAAGGCTGTATCAGCGACAAGGCTGTAGCAGGTACAAGGCTTTATCAGGTACAGGGATGTATCAGGTACAGGGCTGTATCAGGTACAGTGCTGTATCAGATACAAGGCTGTATCAGGTACAAGGCTGAATAAGCGACAAGGCTGTATCAGTGACAAGGCTGCATCAGGGACAAGGCTGCATCAGGGGCAAGGCTGCATCAGGTACAAGGCGTTATCAGGCACAAAACTGTAACAGCGACAAGGCTGTATCAGGTACAAGGCTGTATGTGACAAGGCTGTATCAGGTACAAGGCTGTATCAGTGACAATGCTGCATCAGATACAAGGCTGAATCAGGGACAACGCTGTATCAGGTACAAGGCTGTATCAGCGAAAATGCTGTACCAGCGACAAGGCTGTATCAGGTACAATGCTGTATCAGGTACAAGGCTTAATCAGCGACAAGGCTGTATCAGTGAACCGCTGTATCAGGTACAACGCTATATCAGCGACATGGCTGTATCAGGGACAAGGGTGCATCAGCAACAAGGCTGTATCAGCGACAAGGCTGTATCAGGTACAAGGCTGTATCAGGTACAGGGCTGTATCAGGTACAGGGCTGTATCAAATACAAGGCTGTATCAGGTACAAGGCTGAATAAGCGACAAGGCTGTATCAGTGACAAGGCTGTATCAGGGACAAGGCTGCATCAGGGGCAAGGCTGCATCAGGTACAAGGTGTTATCAGGTACTAAACTGTATCAGGGATAAGGCTGTATCAGGTACAAGGCAGTATCAGGGTCAAGGCTTTATCAGGGACAAGGCTGTATCAGATACAAGTCTGTATCAGTGAAAGGGATGCATCGGTGGCAACACAGTATCAGGTACAAGGCTGTATCAGGGACAACTCGTTATCAGGTACAAGGCTGTATCAGTGACAATGCTGCATCAGATACAAGGCTGTATCAGGGACAACGCTGTATCAGGTACAAGGCTGTATCAGCGAAAAGGCTGTATCAGCGACAAGGCTGTATCAGGTACAATGCTGTTTCAGGTACAAGGCTTAATAAGCGACAAGGCTGTATCAGTGAAACGCTGTATCAGGTACAACGCTGTATCAGCGACAAGGCTGTATCAGGGACATGGGTGCATCAGCAACAAGGCTTTATCAGCGACAAGGCTGTAACAGGTACAAGGCTCTATCAGGTACAGGGCTGTATCAGGTACAGGGCTGTATCAGGTACAAGGCTGTATCAGCGACAAAGCAGTTTCAGGTACAAGGCTGTATCAGTGACAAGGCTGTATCATTGACAAGGCTGTATAATGTACCGGGTTGTATCAGGTACAAGGCTGTATCAGGGACAGGGCTGTTACAAATACAAGGCTGTATGAGCTACAAGGCTGTATCAGGGATAAGGCTGTATCAGGTACAAGGCTGCATCAGGGTCAAGGCTGTATCAGTGAAATGGCTTTATCAGGTACAAGGCTGTATCAGGTACAAGGCTGTGTCAGGTTCAAGGCTGTAACAGTGACAAGGCTGTATCAGGTACAAGGCTGTATCAGGTACAAGGCTGTATCAGTGACAAGGCTCTATCAGTGACAAGGCTGTATAATGTACCAGGTTGTATCAGGTACAAGGCTGTATCAGGGACAGGGCATTTCAAATACAAGGCTGTATGAGCTACAAGGCTGTATCAGGGACAAGGCTGTATCAGGTACAAGGCTGTATCAGGGTCAAGGCTGTATCAGGGACACGGTTGTATCAGATAGAAGGCTGTATCAGGGACAACGCTGTATCAGCGAAAAGGCTGTATCAGCGAAAAGGCTATATCAGGTACAATGCTGTATCATGTACAATGCTTAATAAGCGACAAGGCTGTATCAGTGAAACGCTGTATCAGGTACAACGCTGTATCAGCGACAAGGCTGTATCAGGGAACATGGTGCATCACAACAAGGCTGTAAAAGCGACAAGGCTGTACCAGCAAAAAGGCTGTATCATCGACAAGGCTGTATCAGGTATAATGCTTAATCAGCGACAAGGCTGTATCATTCAAACGCTGTATCAGGTACAAGGCTGAATAAGTGACAAGGCTGTATCAGGTACAAGGCTGTATCAGGTACAAGGCTGAATAAGTGACAAGGCTGTATCAGTTTCAAGGCTGTATCAGGGACAAGGCTGCATCAGGGACAAGGCTGCATCAGGTACAAGGCGTTTTCAGGTACAAAACTGTATCAGGGACAAGGCTGTATCAGGTACAAGGCTGTATCAGTGACAAGGCTGTATCAGTGACAAGGCTGTATAATGTACCAGGTTGTATGAGGTACAAGGCTGTATCAGCGACAAGGCTGTATCAGGTACAATGCTGTATCAGGTACAAGGCTTAAACAGTGACAAGGCTGTATCAGTGAAACACTGTATCAGGTACAACGTTGTATCAGCGACAAGGCTGTTTCAGGGACAAGGGTGCATCAGCAACAAGGATGTATCAGCGACAAGGCTGTAACAGGTACAAGGCTCTATCAGGTACAGGGCTGTATCAGGTACAGGGCTGTATCAGGTACAAGGCTGTATCAGCGACAAGGCTGTATCAGGTACAAAGCTGTATCAGTGAAAAGGCTGTATCAGTGACAAGGCTGTATAATGTACCAGGTTGTATCAGGTACAAGGCTGTATCAGGGACAGGGCTGTTTCAAATACAAGGCTGTATGAGCTACAAGGCTGTATCAGGGACAAGGCTGTATCAGGTACAAGGCTGTATCAGGGTCAAGGCTGTATCAGGGTCAAGGCTGTATCAGGGACAAGGCTTTATCAGATACAAGGCTGTTTCAGGGACAATGCTGTATCAGCGAAAAGGCTGCATCAGCGACAAGGCTGTATCAGGTACAATGCTGTGTCAGGTACAAGGCTTAATAAGCGACAAGGCTGTATCAGTGAAACGCTGTATCAGGTACAACACTGTATTAGCAACAAGGCTTTATCAGGGACAAGGGTGCATCAGCAACAAGGCTGTATCAGCGACAAGGCTGTATCAGGTACAAGGCTGTATCAGGTACAAGGCTGTATCAGGGACAACTCGGTATCAGGTACAAGGCTGTATCAGTGACAATGCTACATCAGATACAAGGCTGAAACAGGGGCAACGCTGTATCAGGTACAAGGCTGTATCAGCGAAAAGGCTGTATCAGCGACAAGGCTATATCAGGTACAATGCTGTATCATGTACAATGCTTAATAAGCGACAAGGCTGTATCAGTGAAACGCTGTATCAGGTACAACGCTGTATCAGCGACAAGGCTGTATCAGGGATAAGGGTGCATCAGCAACAAGGCTGTAAAAGCGACAAGGCTGTATCAGGTACAAGGCTGTATCAGGTACAAGGCTGTATCAGGGACAACTCGGTATCAGGTACAAGGCTGTATCAGTCACAATGCTGCATCAGATACAAGGCTGTATCAGGGACAACGCTGTATCAGGTACAAGGCTGTATCAGCGAAAAGGCTGTATCAGCGACAAGGCTGTATCAGGTACAATGCTGTATCAAGTACAAGGCTTAATCAGCGACAAGGCTGTACCAGTGAAACGCTGTATCAGGTACAACGCTGTATCAGCGACATGGCTGTATCAGGGACAAGGGTACATCAGCAACAAGGCTGTATCAGCGACAAGGCTCTATCAGGTACAAGGCTGTATCAGCGACAAGGCTGTAGCAGGTACAAGGCTTTATCAGGTACAGGAATGTATCAGGTACAGGGCTGTATCAGGTACAGTGCTGTATCAGATACAAGGCTGTATCAGGTACAAGGCTGAATAAGCGACAAGGCTGCATCAGTGACAAGGCTGCATCAGGGACAAGGCTGCGTCAGGGGCAAGGCTGCATCAGGTACAAGGCGTTATCAGGCACAAAACTGTAACAGCGACAAGGCTGTATCAGGAACAAGGCTGTATGTGACAAGGCTGTATCAGGTACAAGGCTGTATCAGTGACAATGCTGCATCAGATACAAGGCTGAATCAGGGACAACGCTGTATCAGGTACAAGGCTGTATCAGCGAAAAGGCTGTACCAGCGACAAGGCTGTATCAGGTACAATGCTGTATCAGGTACAAGGCTTAATCAGCGACAAGGCTATATCAGTGAACCGCTGTATCAGGTACAACGCTATATCAGCGACATGGCTGTATCAGGGACAAGGGTGCATCAGCAACAAGGCTGTATCAGCGACAAGGCTTTATCAGGTACAAGGCTGTATCAGCGACAAGGCTGTATCAGGTACAAGGCTGTATCAGGTACAGGGCTGTATCAGGTACAGGGCTGTATCAAATACAAGGCTGTATCAGGTACAAGGCTGAATAAGCGACAAGGCTGTATCAGTGACAAGGCTGTATCAGGGACAAGGCTGCATCAGGGGCAAGGCTGCATCAGGTACAAGGTGTTATCAGGTACTAAACTGTATCAGGGATAAGGCTGTATCAGGTACAAGGCAGTATCAGGGTCAAGGCTTTATCAGGGACAAGGCTGTATCAGATACAAGTCTGTATCAGTGAAAGGGATGCATCGGTGGCCAGACAGTATCAGGTACAAGGCTGTATCAGGGACAACTCAGTATCAGGTACAAGGCTGTATCAGTGACAATGCTGCATCAGATACAAGGCTGTATCAGGGACAACGCTGTATCAGGTACAAGGCTGTATCAGCGAAAAGGCTGTATCAGCGACAAGGCTGTATCAGGTACAATGCTGCATCAGGTACAAGGCTTAATCAGCGACAAGGCTGTATCAGTGAAACACTGTATCAGGTACAACGCTGTATCAGCGACAAGGCTGTATCAGGGACATGGGTGCATCAGCAACAAGGCTGTATCAGCGACAAGGCTGTATCAGGTACAAGGCTGTATCAGGTACAGGGCTGTATCAGGTACAGGGCTGTATCAAATACAAGGCTGTATCAGGTACAAGGCTGAATAAGCGACAAGGCTGTATCAGTGACAAGGCTGTATCAGGGACAAGGCTGCATCAGGGGCAAGGCTGCATCAGGTACAAGGTGTTATCAGGTACTAAACTGTATCAGGGATAAGGCTGTATCAGGTACAAGGCAGTATCAGGGTCAAGGCTTTATCAGGGACAAGGCTGTATCAGATACAAGTCTGTATCAGTGAAAGGGATGCATCGGTGGCAACACAGTATCAGGTACAAGGCTGGATCAGTGACAACTCGATATCAGGTACAAGGCTGTATCAGTGACAATGCTGCATCAGATACAAGGCTGTATCAGCGACAACGCTGTATCAGGTACAAGGCTGTATCAGCGAAAAGGCTGTATCAGCGACAAGGCTGTTTCAGGTACAATGCTGTATCAGGTACAAGTCTGTATCAGCGACAAGGCTGTATCAGTGACAACGCTGTATCAGGTACAACGCTGTATCAGCGACAAGGCTGTATCAGGACAAAGGGTGCATCAGCAACAAGGCTGTATCAGCGACAAGGCTGTATCAGGTACAAGGCTCTATCAGGTACAGGGCTGTATCAGGTACAGGGCTGTATCAGGTACAAGGCTGTAACAGCGACAAAGCAGTTTCAGGTACAAGGCTGTATCAGTGACAAGGCTGTATCATTGACAAGGCTGTATAATGTACCGGGTTGTATCAGGTACAAGGCTGTATCAGGGACAGGGCTGTTACAAATACAAGGCTGTATGAGCTACAAGGCTGTATCAGGGATAAGGCTGTATCAGGTACAAGGCTGCATCAGGGTCAAGGCTGTATCAGTGAAATGGCTTTATCAGGTACAAGGCTGTATCAGGTACAAGGCTGTGTCAGGTTCAAGGCTGTAACAGTGACAAGGCTGTATCAGGTACAAGGCTGTATCAGGTACAAGGCTGTATCAGTGACAAGGCTCTATCAGTGACAAGGCTGTATAATGTACCAGGTTGTATCAGGTACAAGGCTGTATCAGGGACAGGGCATTTCAAATACAAGGCTGTATGAGCTACAAGGCTGTATCAGGGACAAGGCTGTATCAGGTACAAGGCTGTATCAGGGTCAAGGCTGTATCAGGGACACGGTTGTATCAGATAGAAGGCTGTATCAGGGACAACGCTGTATCAGCGAAAAGGCTGTATCAGCGAAAAGGCTATATCAGGTACAATGCTGTATCATGTACAATGCTTAATAAGCGACAAGGCTGTATCAGTGAAACGCTGTATCAGGTACAACGCTGTATCAGCGACAAGGCTGTATCAGGGAACATGGTGCATCACAACAAGGCTGTAAAAGCGACAAGGCTGTACCAGCAAAAAGGCTGTATCATCGACAAGGCTGTATCAGGTATAATGCTTAATCAGCGACAAGGCTGTATCATTCAAACGCTGTATCAGGTACAAGGCTGAATAAGTGACAAGGCTGTATCAGGTACAAGGCTGTATCAGGTACAAGGCTGAATAAGTGACAAGGCTGTATCAGGGACAAGGCTGTATCAGGGACAAGGCTGCATCAGGGACAAGGCTGCATCAGGTACAAGGCGTTTTCAGGTACAAAGCTGTATCAGGGACAAGGCTGTATCAGTTACAAGACTGTATCAGTGACAAGGCTGTATCAGTGACAAGGCTGTATAATGTACCAGGTTGTATGAGGTACAAGGCTGTATCAGCGACAATGCTGTATCAGGTACAATGCTGTATCAGGTACAAGGCTTAAACAGCGACAAGGCTGTATCAGTGAAACACTGTATCAGGTGCAACGCTGTATCAGCGACAAGGCTGTATCAGGGACAAGGGTGCATCAGCAACAAGGATGTATCAGCGACAAGGCTGTATCAGGTACAAGGCTCTATCAGGTACAGGGCTGTATCAGGTACAGGGCTGTATCAGGTACAAGGCTGTATCAGCGACAAGGCTCTATCAGGTACAAGGCTCTATCAGTGAAAAGGCTGTATCAGTGACAAGGCTGTATAATGTACCAGGTTGTATCAGGTACAAGGCTGTATCAGGGACAGGGCTGTTTCAAATACAAGGCTGTATGAGCTACAAGGCTGTATCAGGGACAAGGCTGTATCAGGGACAAGGCTGTATCAGGGTCAAGGCTGTATCAGGGTCAAGGCTGTATCAGGGACAAGGCTTTATCAGATACAAGGCTGTTTCAGGGACAATGCTGTATCAGCGAAAAGGCTGCATCAGCGACAAGGCTGTATCAGGTACAATGCTGTGTCAGGTACAAGGCTTAATAAGCGACAAGGCTGTATCAGTGAAACGCTGTATCAGGTACAACACTGTATTAGCAACAAGGCTTTATCAGGGACAAGGGTGCATCAGCAACAAGGCTGTATCAGCGACAAGGCTGTATCAGGTACAAGGCTGTATCAGGTACAAGGCTGTATCAGGGACAACTCGGTATCAGGTACAAGGCTGTATCAGTGACAATGCTACATCAGATACAAGGCTGAAACAGGGGCAACGCTGTATCAGGTACAAGGCTGTATCAGCGAAAAGGCTGTATCAGCGACAAGGCTATATCAGGTACAATGCTGTATCATGTACAATGCTTAATAAGCGACAAGGCTGTATCAGTGAAACGCTGTATCAGGTACAACGCTGTATCAGCGACAAGGCTGTATCAGGGATAAGGGTGCATCAGCAACAAGGCTGTAAAAGCGACAAGGCTGTATCAGGTACAAGGCTGTATCAGGTACAAGGCTGTATCAGGGACAACTCGGTATCAGGTACAAGGCTGTATCAGTCACAATGCTGCATCAGATACAAGGCTGTATCAGGGACAACGCTGTATCAGGTACAAGGCTGTATCAGCGAAAAGGCTGTATCAGCGACAAGGCTGTATCAGGTACAATGCTGTATCAAGTACAAGGCTTAATCAGCGACAAGGCTGTACCAGTGAAACGCTGTATCAGGTACAACGCTGTATCAGCGACATGGCTGTATCAGGGACAAGGGTACATCAGCAACAAGGCTGTATCAGCGACAAGGCTCTATCAGGTACAAGGCTGTATCAGCGACAAGGCTGTAGCAGGTACAAGGCTTTATCAGGTACAGGAATGTATCAGGTACAGGGCTGTATCAGGTACAGTGCTGTATCAGATACAAGGCTGTATCAGGTACAAGGCTGAATAAGCGACAAGGCTGTATCAGTGACAAGGCTGCATCAGGGACAAGGCTGCGTCAGGGGCAAGGCTGCATCAGGTACAAGGCGTTATCAGGCACAAAACTGTAACAGCGACAAGGCTGTATCAGGAACAAGGCTGTATGTGACAAGGCTGTATCAGGTACAAGGCTGTATCAGTGACAATGCTGCATCAGATACAAGGCTGAATCAGGGACAACGCTGTATCAGGTACAAGGCTGTATCAGCGAAAAGGCTGTACCAGCGACAAGGCTGTATCAGGTACAATGCTGTATCAGGTACAAGGCTTAATCAGCGACAAGGCTATATCAGTGAACCGCTGTATCAGGTACAACGCTATATCAGCGACATGGCTGTATCAGGGACAAGGGTGCATCAGCAACAAGGCTGTATCAGCGACAAGGCTTTATCAGGTACAAGGCTGTATCAGCGACAAGGCTGTATCAGGTACAAGGCTGTATCAGGTACAGGGCTGTATCAGGTACAGGGCTGTATCAAATACAAGGCTGTATCAGGTACAAGGCTGAATAAGCGACAAGGCTGTATCAGTGACAAGGCTGTATCAGGGACAAGGCTGCATCAGGGGCAAGGCTGCATCAGGTACAAGGTGTTATCAGGTACTAAACTGTATCAGGGATAAGGCTGTATCAGGTACAAGGCAGTATCAGGGTCAAGGCTTTATCAGGGACAAGGCTGTATCAGATACAAGTCTGTATCAGTGAAAGGGATGCATCGGTGGCAACACAGTATCAGGTACAAGGCTGTATCAGGGACAACTCGTTATCAGGTACAAGGCTGTATCAGTGACAATGCTGCATCAGATACAAGGCTGTATCAGGGACAACGCTGTATCAGGTACAAGGCTGTATCAGCGAAAAGGCTGTATCAGCGACAAGGCTGTATCAGGTACAATGCTGTGTCAGGTACAAGGCTTAATAAGCGACAAGGCTGTATCAGTGAAACGCTGTATCAGGTACAACGCTGTATCAGCGACAAGGCTGTATCAGGGACATGGGTGCATCAGCAACAAGGCTTTATCAGCGACAAGGCTGTAACAGGTACAAGGCTCTATCAGGTACAGGGCTGTATCAGGTACAGGGCTGTATCAGGTACAAGGCTGTATCAGCGACAAAGCAGTTTCAGGTACAAGGCTGTATCAGTGACAAGGCTGTATCATTGACAAGGCTGTATAATGTACCAGGTTGTATCAGGTACAAGGCTGTATCAGGGACAGGGCTGTTACAAATACAAGGCTGTATGAGCTACAAGGCTGTATCAGGGACAAGGCTGTATCAGGTACAAGGCTGTATCAGGGTCAAGGCTGTATCAGGGACACGCATGTATCAGATGGAAGGCTGTATCAGGGACAATGCTGTATCAGCGAAAAGGCTGTATCAGCGACAAGGCTATATCAGGTACAATGCTGTATCATGTACAATGCTGAATAAGCGACAAGGCTGTATCAGTGAAACGCTGTATCAGGTACAACGCTGTATCAGCGACAAGGCTGTATCAGGGATAAGGGTGCATCAGCAACAAGGCTGTAAAAGCGACAAGGCTGTATCAGGTACAAGGCTGTATCAGGTACAAGGCTGTATCAGGGACAACACGGTATCAGGTACAAGGCTGTATCAGTGACTATGCTGCATCAGATACAAGGCTGTATCAGGGACAACGCTGTATCAGGTACAAGGCTGTATCAGCGAAAAGGCTGTATCAGCGACAAGGCTGTATCAGGTACAATGCTGTATCAAATACAAGGCTTAATCAGCGACAAGGCTGTATCAGTGAAACGCTGTATTAGGTACAACGCTGTATCAGCGACATGGCTGTATCAGGGACAAGGGTGCATCAGCAACAAGGCTGTATCAGCGACAAGGCTCTATCAGGTACAAGGCTGTATCAGCGACAAGGCTGTAACAGGTACAAGGCTGTATCAGGTACAGGGCTGTATGAGGTACAGGGCTGTATCAGGTACAGGGCTGTATCAGATACAAGACTGTATCAGGTACAAGGCTGAATAAGCGACAAGGCTGTATCAGTGACAAGGCTGCATCAGGGACAAGGCTGCATCAGGGGCAAGGCTGCATCAGGTACAAGGCATTATCAGGCACAAAACTGTAACAGCGACAAGGCTGTATCAGGTACAAGGCTGTATGTGACAAGGCTGTATCAGGTACAAGGCTGTATCAGGTACAAGGCAGTGTCAGGTACAAGGCTGTATCAGCGACAAGGCTTTATCAGATACAAGGCTGTATCAGGGACAACGCTGTATCAGGTACAAGGCTGTAAAAGCGAAAAGGCTGTATAAGCGAAAAGGCTGTATCAGGTACAATGCTGTAACAGGTACAAGGCTTAATAAGCGACAAGGCTGTATCAGTGAAACACTCTGTCAGGTACAACGCTGTAACAGCGACAAGGCTGTATCAGGGACAAGGGTGCATCAGCAAAAAGGCTGTATCAGCGACAAGGCTGTATCAGGTACAAGGCTTTATCAGGTACAGGGCTGTATCAGGTACAGGGCTGTATCAGGTACATGGCTGTATTAGCGACAAGGCTGTATCAGGTACAAGGCTGTATCAGTGACAAGGCTGTATCATTGACAAGGCTGTATAATGTACCAGGTTGTATCAGGTACAAGGCTGTATCAGGGACAGGGCTGTTACAAATACAATGCTGTATGAGCTACAAGGCTGTATCAGGGACAAGGCTGTATCATGTACAAGGCTGTATCAGGGTCAAGGCTGTATCAGGGACACGGATGTATCAGATAGAAGGCTGTATCAGGGACAACGCTGTATCAGCGAAAAGGCTGTATCAGCGAAAAGGCTATATCAGGTACAATGCTGTATCATGTACAATGCTTAATAAGTGACAAGGCTGTATCAGTTAAACGCTGTATCAGGTACAACGCTGTATCAGCGACAAGGCTGTATCAGGGACCAGGCTGCATCAGGGGCAAGGCTGCATCAGGTACAAGGCGTTATCAGGCACAAAACTGTATCAGGGACAAGGCTGTATCAGGTACAAGGCTGTATGTGACAAGGCTGTATCAGGTAAAAGGCTGTATCAGGTACAAGGCAGTGTCAGGTACAAGGCTGTATCAGCGACAAGGCTGTATCAGATACAAGGCTGTATCAGGGACAAGGGTGCATCAGCAACAAGGCTGTATCAGCGACAAGGCTGTATCAGGTACAAGGCTGTATCAGGTACAAGGCTGTATCAGGGACAACTCGGTATCAGGTACAAGGCTGTATCAGTCACAATGCTACATCAGATACAAGGCTGAAACAGGGGCAATGCTGTATCAAGTACAAGGCTGTATCAGCGAAAACGCTGTAGAAGCGACAAGGCTATATCAGGTACAATGCTGTATCATGTACAATGCTTAATAAGCGACAAGGCTGTATCAGTGAAACGCTGTATCAGGTACAACGCTGTATCAGCGACAAGGCTGTATCAGGGATAAGGGTGCATCAGCAACAAGGCTGTAAAAGCGACAAGGCTGTATCAGGTACAAGGCTGTATCAGGTACAAGGCTGTATCAGGGACAACTCGGTATCAGGTACAAGGCTGTATCAGTGACAATGCTGCATCAGATACAAGACTGTATCAGGGACAACGCTGTATCAGGTACAAGGCTGTATCAGCGAAAAGGCTGTATCAGCGACAAGGCTGTATCAGGTACAATGCTGTATCAAGTACAAGGCTTAATCAGCGACAAGGCTGTATCAGTGAAACGCTGTATCAGGTACAACGCTGTATCAGCGACATGGCTGTATCAGGGAAAAGGGTGCATCAGCAACAAGGCTGTATCAGCGACAAGGCTCTATCAGGTACAAGGCTGTATCAGCGACAAGGCTGTAGCAGGTACAAGGCTGTATCAGGTACAGGGCGGTATCAGGTACAGGGCTGTATCAGATACAAGGCTGTATCAGGTACAAGGCTGAATAAGCGACAAGGCTGTATCAGTGACAAGGCTGCATCAGGGACCAGGCTGCATCAGGGGCATGGCTGCATCAGGTACAAGGCGTTATCAGGCACAAAACTGTATCAGGGACAAGGCTGTATCAGGTACAAGGCTGTATGTGACAAGGCTGTATCAGGTACAAGGCTGTATCAGGTACAAGGCAGTGTCAGGTACAAGGCTGTATCAGCGACAAGGCTGTATCAGATACAAGGCTGTATCAGGGACAACGCTGTATCAGGTTAAGGCTGTATCAGCGAAAAGGCTGTATCAGGTACAATGCTGTAACAGGTACAAGGCTTAATAAGCGACAAGGCTGTATCAGTGAAACGCTCTGTCAGGTACAATGCTGTAACAGCGACAAGGCTGTATCAGTGACAAGGCTGTATCATTGACAAGGCTGTATAATGTACCAGGTTGTATCAGGTACAAGGCTGTATTATGGACAGGGCTGTTACAAATACAATGCTGTATGAGCTACAATGCTGTATCAGGGACAAGGCTGTATCAGGTACAAGGCTGTATCAGGGTCAAGGCTGTATCAGGGACACGGATGTATCAGATAGAAGGCTGTATCAGGGACAACGCTGCATCAGCGAAAAGGCTGTATCAGCGAAAAGGCTATATCAGGTACAATGCTGTATCATGTACAATGCTTAATAAGCGACAAGGCTGTATCAGTGAAACGTTGTATCAGGTACAACGCTGTATCAGCGACAAGGCTGTATCAGGGAAAATGGTGCATCACAACAAGGCTGTAAAAGCGACAAGGCTGTACCAGCAAAAAGGCTGTATCATCGACAAGGCTGTATCAGGTACAATGCTTAATCAGCGACAAGGCTGTATCAGTCAAACGCTGTATCAGGTACAACGCTGTATCAGCGACAAGGCTGTATCAGGTACAAGGCTGTATCAGGTACAAGGCTGAATAAGTGACAAGGCTGTATCAGTTTCAAGGCTGTATCAGGGCCAAGGCTGCATCAGGGACAAGGCTGCATCAGGTAGAAGGCGTTTTCAGGTACAAAACTGTATCAGGGACAAGGCTGTATCAGGTACAAGGCTGTATGTGACAAGGCTGTATCAGGTACAAGGCTGTATCAGGTACAAGGCGTTTTCAGGTACAAGGCTGTAACAGTGACAAGGCTGTATCAGGTACAAGGCTGTATCAGTGACAAGGCTGTATCAGTGACAAGGCTGAATAATGTACCAGGTTGTATCAGGTACAAGGCTGTATCAGGGACAGGGCTGTTTCAAATACAAGGCTGTATGAGCTACAAGGCTGTATCAGGGAAAAGGCTGTATCAGGTACAAGGCTGTATCAGGGTCAGGGCTGCATCTGGGGCAAGGATGCATCAGGTACAAGGCGTTATCAGGTACAAAACTGTATCAGGGACAAGGCTGTATCAGGTACAAGGCTGTATCAGGGACAACTCGGTATTAGGTACAAGGCTGTATCAGTGACAATGCTGCATCAGATACAAGGCTGTATCAGGGACAACGCTGTATCAGGTACAAGGCTGTATCAGCGAAAAGGCTGTATCAGTGACAAGGCTGTATCAGGTACAATGCTGTATCAGGTACAAGGCTTAATAAGCGACAAGGCTGTATCAGTGAAACGCTGTATCAGGCACAACGCTGTATCAGCGAAAAGGCTGTAACAGATGCAAGGCTGTATCAGGGACAAGGCTGTATCAGGTACAAGGCTGTGTCAGGTTCAAGGCTGTAACAGTGACAAGGCTGTATCAGGTACAAGGCTGTATCAGTGACAAGGCTGTATCAGTGACAAGGCTTTATAATGTACCAGGTTGTATCAGGTACAAGGCTGTATCAGGGACAGGGCATTTCAAATACAAGGCTGTATGAGCTACAAGGCTGTATCAGGGATAAGGCTGTATCAGGTACAAGGTTGTATCAGGGTCAAGGCTTTATCAGGGACAAGGCTGTATCAGATACAAGGCTGTATCAGTGAAAGGGATGTATCGGTGGCAAGACAGTATCAGGTTCAAGGCTGTATCAGGGACTAATCGGTATCAGGTACAAGGCTGTGTCAGTAACATGGCTTTATCAGGTACAAGGCTGCATCTGTTACATGGCTGTGTCAGGTTCAAGGCTGTATCAGTGACATGGCTGTATCAGGTACATTGCTGTATCAGGTACAGGTCCGTATCAGGGAAATGGCTGTTTCAAATGCAAGGCTGTATGAGCTACAAGGCTGTATCAGGGACAAGGCTGTATCAGGTACAAGGCTGTATCAGGGTCAAGGCTGTATCAGGGTCAAGGCTGTATCAGGGACAAGGCTGTATCAGATACAAGGCTGTATCAGTGAAAGGGATGTATCTGTGGCAAGACAGTATCAGGTACAAGGCTTTATCAGTAACAACTTGGTATCAGGTACAAGGCTGTATCAGTGACAATGCTGCATCAGATACAAGGCTGTATCAGGGACAATGCTGTATCAGGTACAAGGCTGTATCAGCGAAAAGGTTGTATCAGCGACAAGGCTGTATCAGGTACAATGCTGTATCAGGTACAAGGCTTAAACAGTGACAAGGCTGTATCAGTGAAACACTGTATCAGGTACAACGTTGTATCAGCGACAAGGCTGTTTCAGGCACAAGGGTGCATCAGCAACAAGGATGTATCAGCGACAAGGCTGTAACAGGTACAAGGCTCTATCAGGTACAGGGCTGTATCAGGTACAGGGCTGTATCAGGTACAAGGCTGTATCAGCGACAAGGCTGTATCAGGTACAAAGCTGTATCAGTGAAAAGGCTGTATCAGTGACAAGGCTGTATAATGTACCAGGATGTATCAGGTACAAGGCTGTATCAGTGACAGGGCTGTTTCAAATACAAGGCTGTATGAGCTACAAGGCTGTATCAGGGACAAGGCTGTATCAGGTACAAGGCTGTATCAGGGTCAAGGCTGTATCAGGGTCAAGGCTGTATCAGGGACAAGGCTTTATCAGATACAAGGCTGTATCAGGGACAACGCTGTATCAGCGAAAAGGCTGTATCAGCGACAAGGCTGTATCAGGTACAATGCTGTGTCAGGTACAAGGCTTAATAAGCGACAAGGCTGTATCAGTGAAACGCTGTATCAGGTACAACACTGTATTAGCGACAAGGCTTTATCAGGGACAAGGGTGCATCAGCAACAAGGCAGTATCAGCGACAAGGCTGTATCAGGTACAAGGCTGTATCAGGTACAAGGCTGTATCAGGGACAACTCGGTATCAGGTACAAGGCTGTATCAGTGACAATGCTACATCAGATACAAGGCTGAAACAGGGGCAACGCTGTATCAGGTACAAGGCTGTATCAGCGAAAAGGCTGTATCAGCGCCAAGGCTATATCAGGTACAATGCTGTATCATGTACAATGCTTAATAAGCGACAAGGCTGTATCAGTGAAACGCTGTATCAGGTACAACGCTGTATCAGCGACAAGGCTGTATCAGGGATAAGGGTGCATCAGCAACAAGGCTGTAAAAGCAACAAGGCTGTATCAGGTACAAGGCTGTATCAGGTACAAGGCTGTATCAGGGACAACTCGGTATCAGGTACAAGGCTGTATCAGTCACAATGCTGCATCAGATACAAGGCTGTATCGGGGACAACGCTGTATCAGGTACAAGGCTGTATCAGCGAAAAGGCTGTATCAGCGACAAGGCTGTATCAGGTACAATGCTGTATCAAGTACAAGGCTTAATCAGCGACAAGGCTGTATCAGTGAAACGCTGTATCAGGTACAACGCTGTATCAGCGACATGGCTGTATCAGGGACAAGGGTGCATCAGTAACAAGGCTGTATCAGCGACAAGGCTCTATCAGGTACAAGGCTGTATCAGCGACAAGGCTGTAGCCGGTACAAGGCTGTATCAGGTACAGGGCTTGTATCATTTACAGGGCTGTATCAGGTATAGGGCTGTATCAGGTACAGGGCTGTATCAGATACAAGGCTGTATCAGGTACAAGGCTGAATAAGCGACAAGGCTGTATCAGTGACAAGGCTGCATCAGGGACCAGGCTGCATCAGGGGCAAGGCTGCATCAGGTACAAGGCGTTAACAGGCACAAAACTGTATCAGGGACAAGGCTGTATCAGGTACAAGGCTGTATGTGACAAGGCTGTATCAGGTACAAGGCTGTATCAGGTACAAGGCAGTGTCAGGTACAAGGCTGTATCAGCGACAAGGCTGTATCAGATACAAGGCTGTATCAGGGACAACGCTGTATCAGGTTAAGGCTGTATCAGCGAAAAGGCTGTATCAGCGAAACGGCTGTATCAGGTACAATGCTGTAACAGGTCCAAGGCTTAATAAGCGACAAGGCTGTATCAGTGAAACGCTCTGTCAGGTACAACGCTGTAACAGCGACAAGGCTGTATCAGGGACAAGGGTGCATCAGCAAAAAGGCTGTATCAGCGACAAGGCTGTATCAGGTACAAGGCTTTATCAGGTACAGGGCTGTATCAGGTACAGGGCTGTATCAGGTACATGGCTGTATTAGCGACAAGGCTGTATCAGGTACAAGGCTGTATCAGTGACAAGGCTGTATCATTGACAAGGCTGTATAATGTAGCAGGTTGTATCAGGTACAAGGCTGTATCAGGGACAGGGCTGTTACAAATACAATGCTGTATGAGCTACAAGGCTGTATCAGGGACAAGGCTGTATCAGGTACAAGGCTGTATCAGGGTCAAGGCTGTATCAGGGACACGGATGTATCAGATAGAAGGCTGTATCAGGGACAACGCTGTATCAGCGAAAAGGCTGTATCAGCGAAAAGGCTATATCAGGTACAATGCTGTATCATGTACAATGCTTAATAAGCGACAAGGCTGTATCAGTGAAACGCTGTATCAGGTACAACGCTGTATCAGCGACAAGGCTGTATCAGGGAAAATGGTGCATCACAACAAGGCTGTAAAAGCGACAATGCCTTACCAGCAAAAAGGCTGTATCAGCGACAAGGCTGTATCAGGTACAATGCTTAATCAGCGACAAGGCTGTATCAGTCAAACGCTATATCAGGTACAACGCTGTATCAGCGACAAGGCTGTATCAGGTACAAGGCTGTATCAGGTACAAGGCTGAATAAGTGACAAGGCTGTATCAGTTTCAAGGCTGTATCAGGGACAAGGCTGCAACAGGGACAAGGCTGCATCAGGTACAAGGCGTTTTCAGGTACAAAACTGTATCAGGTACAAGGCTGTATCAGGTACAAGGCTGTGTCAGGTACAAGGCTGTAACAGTGACAAGGCTGTATCAGGTACAAGGCTGTATCAGTAACAAGGCTGTATCAGTGACAAGGCTGAATAATGTACCAGGTTGTATCAGGTGCAAGGCTGTAGCAGGGACAGGGCTGTTTCAAATACAAGGCTGTATGAGCTACAAGGCTGTATCAGGGACAAGGCTGTATCAGGTACAAGGCTGTATCAGGGTCAGGGCTGCATCTGGGGCAAGGCTGCATCAGGTACAAGGCGTTATCAGGTACAAAACTGTATCAGTGACAATGCTGCATCAGATACAAGGCTGTATCAGGGACAACGCTGTATCAGGTACAAGGCTGTATCAGCGAAAAGGCTGTATCAGTGACAAGGCTGTATCAGGTACAATGCTGTATCAGGTACAAGGCTTAATAAGCGACAAGGCTGTATCAGTGAAACGCTGTATCAGGCACAACGCTGTATCAGCGAAAAGGGTGTAACAGATGCAAGGCTGTATCAGGGACAACGCTGTATCAGGTACAAGGCTGTATCAGGTACAAGGCTGTATCATTGACAAGGCTGAATCAGTGACAATGCTGTATAATGTACCAAGTTGTATCAGGGACAGGGCTGACCAAATACAAGGCTGTATGAGCTACAAGGCTGTATCAGGGATAAGGCTGTATCAGGTACAAGGCTGTATCAGGGTCAAGGCTTTATCAGGGACAAGGCTGTATCAGGTACAAGGCTGAATAAGTGACAATGCTGTATCAGTGACAAGGCTGTATCAGGGACAAGGCTGCATCAGGGACAAGGCTGCATCAGGTACAAGGCGTTATCAGGTACAAAACTGTATCAGGGACAAGGCTGTATCAGGTACAAGGCTGTTTGAGACAAGGCTGTATCAGGTACAAGGCTGTATCAGGTACAAGGCTGTGTCAGGGTCAAGGCTGTAACAGTGACAAGGCTGTATCAGGTACAAGGCTGTATCAGTGACAAGGCTCTATCAGTGACAAGGCTGTATAATGTACCAGGTTGTATCAGGTACAAGGCTGTATCAGGGACAGGGCATTTCAAATACAAGGCTGTATGAGCTACAAGGCTGTATCAGGGATAAGGCTGTATCAGGTACAAGGCTGTATCAGGGTCAAGGCTTTATCAGGGACAAGGCTGTATCAGATACAAGGCTGTATCAGTGAAAGGGATGTATCTGTGGCAAGACAGTATCAGGTACAAGGCTTTATCAGTAACAACTTGGTATCAGGTACAAGGCTGTATCAGTGACAACGCTGTATCAGGTACAAGGCTGTATCAGCGAAAAGGTTGTATCAGCGACAAGGCTGTATCAGGTACAATGCTGTATCAGGTACAAGGCTTAAACAGTGACAAGGCTGTATCAGTGAAACACTGTATCAGGTACAACGTTGTATCAGCAACAAGGCTGTTTCAGGGACAAGGGTGCATCAGCAACAAGGATGTATCAGCGACAAGGCTGTAACAGGTACAAGGCTCTATCAGGTACAGGGCTGTATCAGGTACAGGGCTGTATCAGGTACAAGGCTGTATCAGCGACAAGGCTGTATCAGGTACAATGCTGTATCAAGTACAAGGCTTAATCAGCGACAAGGCTGTATCAGTGAAACGCTGTATCAGGTACAACGCTGTATCAGCAACAAGGCTGTATCAGGGACAAGGCTGTATCATTGACAAGGCTGAATCAGTGACAATGCTGTATAATGTACCAGGCTGTATCAGCGACAGGGCTGACCAAGTACAAGGCTGTTTCAGGTACAAGGCTGTATCAGGTTACAGGGCTGTATCAGGTACAAGGCTGTATCA
This sequence comes from Carcharodon carcharias, assembly GCF_017639515.1. Lineage (NCBI taxonomy): Eukaryota > Metazoa > Chordata > Chondrichthyes > Lamniformes > Lamnidae > Carcharodon > Carcharodon carcharias. Next base: position 37,166,392 of record NC_054496.1, read on the forward strand.
GGGTACAGGCTTTATCAGATACAAGGCTGTATCAGGTACAAGGCTGAATAAGCGACAAGGCTGTATCAGTGACAAGGCTGCATCAGGGACAAGGCTGCATCAGGGGCAAGGCTGCATCAGGTACAAGGCGTTAACAGGCACAAAACTGTATCAGGGACAAGGCTGTATCAGGTACAAGGCTGTATGTGACAAGGCTATTTCAGGTACAAGGCTGTATCAGGTACAAGGCAGTGTCAGGTACAAGGCTGTATCAGCGACAAGGCTGTATCAGATACAAGGCTGTATCAGGGACAACGCTGTATCAGGTTAAGGCTGTATCAGCGAAAAGGCTGTATCAGCGAAAAGGCTGTATCAGGTACAATGCTGTAACAGGTACAAGGCTTAATAAGCAACAAGGCTGTATCAGTGAAACGCTCTGTCAGGTACAACGCTGTAACAGCGACAAGGCTGTATCAGGGACAAGGGTGCATCAGCAAAAAGGCTGTATCAGCGACAAGGCTGTATCAGGTACAAGGCTTTATCAGGTACAGGGCTGTATCAGGTACAGGGCTGTATCAGGTACATGGCTGTATTAGCGACAAGGCTGTATCAGGTACAAGGCTGTATCAGTGACAAGGCTGTATCATTGACAAGGCTGTATAATGTAGCAGGTTGTATCAGGTACAAGGCTGTATCAGGGACAGGGCTGTTACAAATACAATGCTGTATGAGCTACAAGGCTGTATCAGGGACAAGGCTGTATCAGGTACAAGGCTGTATCAGGGTCAAGGCTGTATCAGGGACACGGATGTATCAGATAGAAGGCTGTATCAGGGACAACGCTGTATCAGCGAAAAGGCTGTATCAGCGAAAAGGCTATATCAGGTACAATGCTGTATCATGTACAATGCTTAATAAGCGACAAGGCTGTATCAGTGAAACGCTGTATCAGGTACAACGCTGTATCAGCGACAAGGCTGTATCAGGGAAAATGGTGCATCACAACAAGGCTGTAAAAGCGACAATGCCTTACCAGCAAAAAGGCTGTATCAGCGACAAGGCTGTATCAGGTACAATGCTTAATCAGCGACAAGGCTGTATCAGTCAAACGCTATATCAGGTACAACGCTGTATCAGCGACAAGGCTGTATCAGGTACAAGGCTGTATCAGGTACAAGGCTGAATAAGTGACAAGGCTGTATCAGTTTCAAGGCTGTATCAGGGACAAGGCTGCAACAGGGACAAGGCTGCATCAGGTACAAGGCGTTTTCAGGTACAAAACTGTATCAGGGACAAGGCTGTATCAGGTACAAGACTGTATGTGACAAGGCTGTATCAGGTACAAGGCTGTATCAGGTACAAGGCTGTGTCAGGTACAAGGCTGTAACAGTGACAAGGCTGTATCAGGTACAAGGCTGTATCAGTAACAAGGCTGTATCAGTGACAAGGCTGAATAATGTACCAGGTTGTATCAGGTGCAAGGCTGTATCAGGGACAGGGCTGTTTCAAATACAAGGCTGTATGAGCTACAAGGCTGTATCAGGGATAAGGCTGTATCAGGTACAAGGCTGTATCAGGGTCAGGGCTGCATCTGGGGCAAGGCTGCATCAGGTATAAGGCGTTATCAGGTACAAAACTGTATCAGGGACAAGGCTGTATCAGGTACAAGGCTGTATCAGGGACAACTCGGTATTAGGTACAAGGCTGTATCAGTGACAATGCTGCATCAGATACAAGGCTGTATCAGGTACAAGGCTTAATAAGCGACAAGGCTGTATCAGTGAAACGCTGTATCAGGCACAACGCTGTATCAGCGAAAAGGGTGTAACAGATGCAAGGCTGTATCAGGGACAACGCTGTATCAGGTACAAGGCTGTATCAGCGAAAAGGCTGTATCAGCGACAAGGCTGTAACAGGTACAATGCTGTATCAGGTACAAGGCTTAATAAGCGACAAGGCTGTATCAGTGAAACGCTGTATCAGGTACAACGCTGTATCAGCAACAAGGCTGTATCAGGTACAAGGCTGTATAATTGACAAGGCTGAATCAGTGACAATGCTGTATAATGTACCAGGTTGTATCAGGGACAGGGCTGACCAAATACAAGGCTGTATGAGCTACAAAGCTGTATCAGGGATAAGGCTGTATCAGGTACAAGGCTGTATCAGGGTCAAGGCTTTATCAGATACAAGGCTGTATCAGGTACAAGGCTGAATAAGCGACAAGGCTGTATCAGTGACAAGGCTGCATCAGGGACAAGGCTGCATCAGGGGCAAGGCTGCATCAGGTACAAGGCGTTAACAGGCACAAAACTGTATCAGGGACAAGGCTGTATCAGGTACAAGGCTGTATGTGACAAGGCTATTTCAGGTACAAGGCTGTATCAGGTACAAGGCAGTGTCAGGTACAAGGCTGTATCAGCGACAAGGCTGTATCAGATACAAGGCTGTATCAGGGACAACGCTGTATCAGGTTAAGGCTGTATCAGCGAAAAGGCTGTATCAGCGAAAAGGCTGTATCAGGTACAATGCTGTAACAGGTACAAGGCTTAATAAGCAACAAGGCTGTATCAGTGAAAAGCTCTGTCAGGTACAACGCTGTAACAGCGACAAGGCTGTATCAGGGACAAGGGTGCATCAGCAAAAAGGCTGTATCAGCGACAAGGCTGTATCAGGTACAAGGCTTTATCAGGTACAGGGCTGTATCAGGTACAGGGCTGTATCAGGTACATGGCTGTATTAGCGACAAGGCTGTATCAGGTACAAGGCTGTATCAGTGACAAGGCTGTATCATTGACAAGGCTGTATAATGTAGCAGGTTGTATCAGGTAGAAGGCTGTATCAGGGACAGGGCTGTTACAAATACAATGCTGTATGAGCTACAAGGCTGTATCAGGGACAAGGCTGTATCAGGTACAAGGCTGTATCAGGGTCAAGGCTGTATCAGGGACACGGATGTATCAGATAGAAGGCTGTATCAGGTACAAGGCTGAATAAGTGACAAGGCTGTATCAGTTTCAAGGCTGTATCAGGGACAAGGCTGCAACAGGGACAAGGCTGCATCAGGTACAAGGCGTTTTCAGGTACAAAACTGTATCAGGTACAAGGCTGTATCAGGTACAAGGCTGTGTCAGGTACAAGGCTGTAACAGTGACAAGGCTGTATCAGGTACGAGGCTGTATCAGTAACAAGGCTGTATCAGTGACAAGGCTGAATAATGTACCAGGTTGTATCAGGTGCAAGGCTGTAGCAGGGACAGGGCTGTTTCAAATACAAGGCTGTATGAGCTACAAGGCTGTATCAGGGACAGGGCTGTATCAGGTACAAGGCTGTATCAGGGTCAGGGCTGCATCTGGGGCAAGGCTGCATCAGGTACAAGGCGTTATCAGGTACAAAACTGTATCAGGGACAAGGCTGTATCAGGTACAAGGCTGTATCAGGGACAACTCGGTATTAGGTACAAGGCTGTATCAGTGACAATGCTGCATCAGATACAAGGCTGTATCAGGTACAAGGCTGTATCAGCGAAAAGGCTGTATCAGTGACAAGGCTGTATCAGGTACAATGCTGTATCAGGTACAAGGCTTAATAAGCGACAAGGCTGTATCAGTGAAACGCTGTATCAGGCACAACGCTGTATCAGCGAAAAGGGTGTAACAGATGCAAGGCTGTATCAGGGACAACGCTGTATCAGGTACAAGGCTGTATCAGGTACAAGGCTGTATCATTGACAAGGCTGAATCAGTGACAATGCTGTATAATGTACCAAGTTGTATCAGGGACAGGGCTGACCAAATACAAGGCTGTATGAGCTACAAGGCTGTATCAGGGATAAGGCTGTATCAGGTACAAGGCTGTATCAGGGTCAAGGCTTTATCAGGGAAGAGGCTGTATCAGGTACAAGGCTGAATAAGTGACAATGCTGTATCAGTGACAAGGCTGTATCAGGGACAAGGCTGCATCAGGGACAAGGCTGCATCAGGTACAAGGCGTTATCAGGTACAAAACTGTATCAGGGACAAGGCTGTATCAGGTACAAGGCTGTTTGAGACAAGGCTGTATCAGGTACAAGGCTGTATCAGGTACAAGGCTGTGTCAGGTTCAAGGCTGTAACAGTGACAAGGCTGTATCAGGTACAAGGCTGTATCAGTGACAAGGCTCTATCAGTGACAAGGCTGTATAATGTACCAGGTTGTATCAGGTACAAGGCTGTATCAAGACAGGGCATTTCAAATACAAGGCTGTATGAGCTACAAGGCTGTATCAGGGATAAGGCTGTATCAGGTACAAGGCTGTATCAGGGTCAAGGCTTTATCAGGGACAAGGCTGTATCAGATACAAGGCTGTATCAGTGAAAGGGATGTATCTGTGGCAAGACAGTATCAGGTACAAGGCTTTATCAGTAACAACTTGGTATCAGGTACAAGGCTGTATCAGTGACAATGCTGCATCAGATACAAGGCTGTATCAGGGACAACGCTGTATCAGGTACAAGGCTGTATCAGCGAAAAGGTTGTATCAGCGACAAGGCTGTATCAGGTACAATGCTGTATCAGGTACAAGGCTTAAACAGTGACAAGGCTGTATCAGTGAAACACTGTATCAGGTACAACGTTGTATCAGCAACAAGGCTGTTTCAGGGACAAGGGTGCATCAGCAACAAGGATGTATCAGCGACAAGGCTGTAACAGGTACAAGGCTCTATCAGGTACAGGGCTGTATCAGGTACAGGGCTGTATCAGGTACAAGGCTGTATCAGCGACAAGGCTGTATCAGGTACAATGCTGTATCAATTACAAGGCTTAATCAGCGACAAGGCTGTATCAGTGAAACGCTGTATCAGGTACAACGCTGTATCAGCGACATGGCTGTATCAGGGACAAGGGTGCGTCAGCAACAAGGCTGTATCAGCGACAAGGCTCTATCAGGTACAAGGCTGTATCAGCGACAAGGCTTTAGCAGGTACAAGGCTGTTTCAAGTACAGGGCTGTATCATTTACAGGGCTGTATCAGGTACAGGGCTGTATCAGGTACAGGGCTGTATCAGATACAAGGCTGTATCAGGTACAAGGCTGAATAAGCGACAAGGCTGTATCAGTGACAAGGCTGCATCAGGGACAAGGCTGCATCAGGGGCAAGGCTGCATCAGGTACAAGGCGTTAACAGGCACAAAACTGTATCAGGGACAAGGCTGTATCAGGTACAAGGCTGTATGTGACAAGGCTGTATCGGGTACAAGGCTGTATCAGGTACAAGGCAGTGTCAGGTACAAGGCTGTATCAGCGACAAGGCTGTATCAGATACAAGGCTGTATCAGGGACAACGCTGTATCAGGTTAAGGCTGTATCAGCGAAAAGGCTGTATCAGCGACAAGGCTGTATCAGGTACAAAGCTGTATCAGTGAAAAGGCTGTATCAGTGACAAGGCTGTATAATGTAGCAGGTTGTATCAGGTACAAGGCTGTATCAGGGACAGGGCTGTTACAAATACAATGCTGTATGAGCTACAAGGCTGTATCAGGGACAAGGCTGTATCAGGTACAAGGCTGTATCAGGGTCAAGGCTGTATCAGGGACACGGATGTATCAGATAGAAGGCTGTATCAGGGACAACGCTGTATCAGTGAAAAGGCTGTATCAGCGAAAAGGCTATATCAGGTACAATGCTGTATCATGTACAATGCTTAATAAGCGACAAGGCTGTATCAGTGAAACGCTGTATCAGGTACAACGCTGTATCAGCGACAAGGCTGTATCAGGGAAAATGGTGCATCACAACAAGGCTGTAAAAGCGACAATGCCTTACCAGCAAAAAGGCTGTATCAGCGACAAGGCTGTATCAGGTACAATGCTTAATCAGCGACAAGGCTGTATCAGTCAAACGCTATATCAGGTACAACGCTGTATCAGCGACAAGGCTGTATCAGGTACAAGGCTGTATCAGGTACAAGGCTGAATAAGTGACAAGGCTGTATCAGTTTCAAGGCTGTAACAGTGACAAGGCTGTATCAGGTACAAGGCTGTATCAGTAACAAGGCTGTATCAGTGACAAGGCTGAATAATGTACCAGGTTGTATCAGGTGCAAGGCTGTATCAGGGACAGGGCTGTTTCAAATACAAGGCTGTATGAGCTAAAAGGCTGTATCAGGGATAAGGCTGTATCAGGAACAAGGCTGTATCAGGGTCAGGGCTGCATCTGGGGCAAGGCTGCATCAGGTATAAGGCGTTATCAGGTACAAAACTGTATCAGGGACAAGGCTGTATCAGGTACAAGGCTGTATCAGGGACAACTCGGTATTAGGTACAAGGCTGTATCAGTGACAATGCTGCATCAGATACAAGGCTGTATCAGGTACAAGGCTTAATAAGCGACAAGGCTGTATCAGTGAAACGCTGTATCAGGCACAACGCTGTATCAGCGAAAAGGGTGTAACAGATGCAAGGCTGTATCAGGGACAACGCTGTATCAGGTACAAGGCTGTATCAGCGAAAAGGCTGTATCAGCGACAAGGCTGTAACAGGTACAATGCTGTATCAGGTACAAGGCTTAATAAGCGACAAGGCTGTATCAGTGAAACGCTGTATCAGGTACAACGCTGTATCAGCGACAAGGCTGTATCAGGTACAAGGCTGTATCATTGACAAGGCTGAATCATTGACAATGCTGTATAATGTACCAGGTTGTATCAGGGACAGGGCTGACCAAATACAAGGCTGTATGAGCTACAAAGCTGTATCAGGGATAAGGCTGTATCAGGTACAAGGCTGTATCAGGGTCAAGGCTTTATCAGGGACAAGGCTGTATCAGGTACAAGGCTGAATAAGTGACAATGCTGTATCAGTGACAAGGCTGTATCAGGGACAAGGCTGCATCAGGGACAAGGCGGCATCAGGTACAAGGCGTTATCAGGTACAAAACTGTATCAGGGACAAGGCTGTATCAGGTACAAGGCTGTTTGAGACAAGGCTGTATCAGGTACAAGGCTGTATCAGGTACAAGGCTGTGTCAGGTTCAAGGCTGCAACAGTGTCAAGGCTGTATCAGGTACAAGGCTGTATCAGTGACAAGGCTGTATCAGTGACAAGGCTGTATAATGTACCAGGTTGTATCAGGTACAAGGCTGTATCAGGGACAGGGCATTTCAAATACAAGGCTGTATGAGCTACAAGGCTGTATCAGGGATAAGGCTGTATCAGGTACAAGGCTGTATCAGGGTCAAGGCTTTATCAGGGACAAGGCTGTATCAGATACAAGGCTGTATCAGTGAAAGGGATGTATCGGTGGCAAGACAGTATCAGGTACAAGGCTGTATCAGGGACTACTCGGTATCAGGTACAAGGCTGTGTCAGTAACATGGCTTTATCAGGTACAAGGCTGCATCTGTTACATGGCTGTGTCAGGTTCAAGGCTGTATCAGTGACATGGCTGTATCAGGTACATTGCTGTATCAGGTACAGGTCTGTATCAGGGAAATGGCTGTTTCAAATGCAAGGCTGTATGAGCTACAAGGCTGTATCAGGGACAAGGCTGTATCAGGTACAAGGCTGTATCAGGGTCAAGGCTGTATCAGGGTCAAGGCTGTATCAGGGACAAGGCTGTATAAGATACAAGGATGTATCAGTGAAAGGGATGTATCTGTGGCAAGACAGTATCAGGTACAAGGCTGTATCAGGGACAACGCTGTATCAGGTACAAGGCTGTATCAGTGACAACGCTGTATCAGATACAAGGCTGTATCAGGGACAACGCTGTATCAGGTACAAGGCTGTATCAGCGAAAAGGCTGTATCAGCGACAAGGCTGTATCAGGTACAAAGCTGTATCAGGTACAAGGCTGTATCAGCGACAAGGCTGTATCAGTGAAACACTGTATCAGGTACAACGCTGTATCAGCGACAAGGCTGTTTCAGGTACAAGGGTGCATCAGCAACAAGGATGTATCAGCGACAAGGCTGTAACAGGTACAAGGCTCTATCAGGTACAGGGCTCTATCAGGTACAGGGCTGCATCAGGTAAAAGGCTGTATCAGCGAGAAGGCTGTATCAGGTACAAGGCTGTATCAGTGAAAAGGCTGTATCAGGGACAAGGCTGTATAATGTACCAGGTTGTATCAGGTACAAGGCTGTATCAGGGACAGGGCTGTTTCAAATACAAGGCTGTATGAGCTACAAGGCTGTATCAGGGACAAGGCTGTATCAGGTACAAGGCTGTATCAGGGTCAAGGCTGTATCAGGGTCAAGGCTGTATCAGGGACAAGGCTTTATCAGATACAAGGCTGTATCAGGGAGAACGCTGTATCAGCGAAAAGGCTGTATCAGCGAAAAGGCTGTATCAGGTACAATGCTGTGTCAGGTACAAGGCTTAATAAGAGATAAGACTATATCAGTGAAACGCTGTATCAGGTACAACGCTGTATCAGCGACAAGGCTTTATCAGGGACAAGGGTGCATCAGCAACAAGGCTGTATCAGCGACAAGGCTGTATCAGGTACAAGGCTCTATCAGGTACAAGGCTGTATCAGGGACAACTCGGTATCAGGTACAAGGCTTTATCAGTGACAATGCTGCATCAGATACAAGGCTGTATCAGGGACAACGCTGTATCAGGGACAAGGCTGTATCAGTGACAAGGCTGTATCCGGTACAATGCTGTATCAGGAACAACGCTGTATCAGCGACATGGCTGTATCAGTGACAATGCTGCATCAGTTACAAGGCTGTATCAGGGACAACGCTGTATCAGGTACAAGGCTGTATCAGCGAAAAGGCTGTATCAGCGACAAGGCTGTATCAGTGACAATGCTGTATCAAGTCCAAGGCTTAATCTGCGACAAGGCTGTATCAGTGAAACGCTGTATCAGGTACAACGCTGTATCAGCGACATGGCTGTATCAGGGACAAGGGTGCATCAGCAACAAGGCTGTATCAGCGACAAAGCTGTATCAGGTACAAGGCTGTATCAGCGACAAGGCTGTAGCAGGTACAAGGCTGTATCAGGTACAGGGCTGTATCAGGTACAGGGCTGTATCAGGTACAGGGCTGTATCAGGTTCAGGGCTGTATGAGATACAAGGCTGTATCAGGTACAAGGCTGAATAAGCGACAAGGCTGTATCAGTGACAAGGCTGCATCAGGGACAAGGCTGCATCAGGGGCAAGGCTGCATCAGGTACAAGGCGTTACAGGCACAAAACTGTATCAGGGACAAGGCTGTATCAGGTACAAGGCTGTATGTGACAAGGCTGTATCAGGTACAAGGCTGTATCAGGTACAAGGCTGTGTCAGGTACAAGGCTGTATCAGCGACAAGGCTGTATCAGATACAAGGCTGTATCAGGGACAACGCTGTATCAGGTACAAGGCTGTATCAGCGAAAAGGCTGTATCAGCGAAAAGGCTGTATCAGGTACAATGCTGTAACAGGTACAAGGCTTAATAAGCGACAAGGCTGTATCAGTGAAACGCTCTGTCAGGTACAACGCTGTAACAGCGACAAGGCTGTATCAGGGACAAGGGTGCATCAGCAAAAAGGCTGTATCAGCGACAAGGCTGTATCAGGTACAAGGCTTTATCAGGTACAGGGCTGTATCAGGTACAAGGCTGTATCAGGTACAAGGCTGTATTAGCGACAAGGCTGTATCAGGTACAAGGCTGTATCAGTGACAAGGCTGTATCATTGACAAGGCTGTATAATGTACCAGGTTGTATTAGGTACAAGGCTGTATCAGGGACAGGTCTGTTACAAATACAATGCTGTATGAGCTACAAGGCTGTATCAGGGACAAGGCTGTATCAGGTACAAGGCTGTATCAGGGTCAAGGCTGTATCAGGGACACGGTTGTATCAGATAGAAGGCTGTATCAGGGACAAAGCTGTATCAGCGAAAAGGCTGTATCAGCGAAAAGGCTATATCAGGTACAATGCTGTATCATGGACAATGCTTAATAAGCGACAAGGCTGTATCAGTGAAACGCTGTATCAGGTACAACGCTGTATCAGCGACAAGGCTGTATCAGGGAAAATGGTGCATCACAACAAGGCTGTAAAAGCGACAAGGCTGTACCAGCAAAAAGGCTGTATCATCGACAAGGCTGTATCAGGTATAATGCTTAATCAGCGACAAGGCTGTATCATTCAAATGCTGTATCAGGTACAAGGCTGAATAAGTGACAAGGCTGTATCAGGTACAAGGCTGTATCAGGTACAAGGCTGTATCAGGGTCAAGGCTGTATCAGGGTCAAGGCTGTATCAGGGACAAGGCTGTATAAGATACAAGGATGTATCAGTGAAAGGGATGTATCTGTGGCAAGACAGTATCAGGTACAAGGCTTTATCAGTAACAACTTGGTATCAGGTACAAGGCTGTATCAGTGACAATGCTGCATCAGATACAAGGCTGTATCAGGGACAACGCTGTATCAGGTACAAGGCTGTATCAGCGAAAAGGCTGTATCAGCGACAAGGCTGTATCAGGTACAAAACTGTATCAGGTACAAGGCTGTATCAGCGACAAGGCTGTATCAGTGAAACACTGTATCAGGTACAACGCTGTATCAGCGACAAGGCTGTTTCAGGTACAAGGGTGCATCAGCAACAAGGATGTATCAGCGACAAGGCTGTAACAGGTACAAGGCTCTATCAGGTACAGGGCTCTATCAGGTACAGGGCTGCATCAGGTAAAAGGCTGTATCAGCGAGAAGGCTGTATCAGGTACAAGGCTGTATCAGTGAAAAAGCTGTATCAGGGACAAGGCTGTATAATGTACCAGGTTGTATCTGGTACAAGGCTGTATCAGGGACAGGGCTGTTTCAAATACAAGGCTGTATGAGCTACAAGGCTGTATCAGGGACAAGGCTGTATCAGGTACAAGGCTGTATCAGGGTCAAGGCTGTATCAGGGTCAAGGCTGTATCAGGGACAAGGCTTTATCAGATACAAGGCTGTATCAGGGAGAACGCTGTATCAGCGAAAAGGCTGTATCAGCGAAAAGGCTGTATCAGGTACAATGCTGTGTCAGGTACAAGGCTTAATAAGAGATAAGACTATATCAGTGAAACGCTGTATCAGGTACAACGCTGTATCAGCGACAAGGCTTTATCAGGGACAAGGGTGCATCAGCAACAAGGCTGTATCAGCGACAAGGCTGTATCAGGTACAAGGCTCTATCAGGTACAAGGCTGTATCAGGGACAACTCGGTATCAGGTACAAGGCTTTATCAGTGACAATGCTGCATCAGATACAAGGCTGTATCAGGGACAACGCTGTATCAGGGACAAGGCTGTATCAGTGACAAGGCTGTATCCGGTACAATGCTGTATCAGGAACAACGCTGTATCAGCGACATGGCTGTATCAGTGACAATGCTGCATCAGTTACAAGGCTGTATCAGGGACAACGCTGTATCAGGTACAAGGCTGTATCAGCGAAAAGGCTGTATCAGCGACAAGGCTGTATCAGTGACAATGCTGTATCAAGTACAAGGCTTAATCTGCGACAAGGCTGTATCAGTGAAACGCTGTATCAGGTACAACGCTCTATCAGCGACATGGCTGTATCAGGGACAAGGGTGCATCAGCAACAAGGCTGTATCAGCGACAAAGCTGTATCAGGTACAAGGCTGTATCAGCGACAAGGCTGTAGCAGGTACAAGGCTGTATCAGGTACAGGGCTGTATCAGGTACAGGGCTGTATCAGGTTCAGGGCTGTATGAGATACAAGGCTGTATCAGGTACAAGGCTGAATAAGCGACAAGGCTGTATCAGTGACAAGGCTGCATCAGGGACAAGGCTGCATCAGGGGCAAGGCTGCATCAGGTACAAGGCGTTACAGGCACAAAACTGTATCAGGGACAAGGCTGTATCAGGTACAAGGCTGCATGTGACAAGGCTGTATCAGGTACAAGGCTGTATCAGGTACAAGGCTGTGTCAGGTACAAGGCTGTATCAGCGACAAGGCTGTATCAGATACAAGGCTGTATCAGGGACAACGCTGTATCAGGTACAAGGCTGTATCAGCGAAAAGGCTGTATCAGGTACAATGCTGTAACAGGTACAAGGCTTAATAAGCGACAAGGCTGTATCAGTGAAACGCTCTGTCAGGTACAACGCCTTAACAGCGACAAGGCTGTATCAGGGACAAGGGTGCATCAGCAAAAAGGCTGTATCAGCGACAAGGCTGTATCAGGTACAAGGCTTTATCATTTACAGGGCTGTATCAGGTACAAGGCTGTATCAGGTACAAGGCTGTATTAGCGACAAGGCTGTATCAGGTACAAGGCTGTATCAGTGACAAGGCTGTATCATTGACAAGGCTGTATAATGTACCAGGTTGTATTAGGTACAAGGCTGTATCAGGGACAGGTCTGTTACAAATACAATGCTGTATGAGCTACAAGGCTGTATCAGGGACAAGGCTGTATCAGGTACAAGGCTGTATCAGGGTCAAGGCTGTATCAGGGACACGGTTGTATCAGATAGAAGGCTGTATCAGGGACAACGCTGTATCAACGAAAAGGCTGTATCAGCGAAAAGGCTATATCAGGTACAATGCTGTATCATGTACAATGCTTAATAAGCGACAAGGCTGTATCAGTGAAACGCTGTATCAGGTACAACGCTGTATCAGCGACAAGGCTGTATCAGGGAAAATGGTGCATCACAACAAGGCTGTAAAAGCGACAAGGCTGTACCAGCAAAAAGGCTGTATCATCGACAAGGCTGTATCAGGTATAATGCTTAATCAGCGACAAGGCTGTATCATTCAAACGCTGTATCAGGTACAAGGCTGAATAAGTGACAAGGCTGTATCAGGTACAAGGCTGTATCAGGTACAAGGCTGAATAAGTGACAAGGCTGTATCAGTTTCAAGGCTGTATCAGGGACAAGGCTGCATCAGGGACAAGGCTGCATCAGGTACAAGGCGTTTTCAGGTACAAAACTGTATCAGGGACAAGGCTGTATCAGGTACAAGGCTGTATCAGTGACAAGGCTGTATCAGTGACAAGGCTGTATAATGTACCAGGTTGTATCAGGTACAAGGCTGTATCAGGGACAGGGCATTTCAAATACAAGGCTGTATGAGCTACAAGGCTGTATCAGGGATAAGGCTGTATCAGGTACAAGGCTGTATCAGGGTCAAGGCTTTATCAGGGACAAGGCTGTATCAGATACAAGGCTGTATCAGTGAAAGGGATGTATCGGTGGCAAGACAGTATCAGGTACAAGGCTGTATCAGGGACTACTCGGTATCAGGTACAAGGCTGTATCAGTAACATGGCTTTATCAGGTACAAGGCTGCATCTGTAACATGGCTGTGTCAGGTTCAAGGCTGTATCAGTGACATGGCTGTATCAGGTACATTGCTGTATCAGGTACAGGTCTGTATCAGGGAAATGGCTGTTTCAAATGCAAGGCTGTATGAGCTACAAGGTGTATCAGGGACAAGGCTGTAACAGGTACAAGGCTGTATCAGGGTCAAGGCTGTATCAGGGTCAAGGCTGTATCAGGGACAAGGCTGTATCAGATACAAGGCTGTATCAGTGAAAGGGATGTATCTGTGGCAAGACAGTATCAGGTACAAGGCTGTATCAGGGACTACTCGGTATCAGGTACAAGGCTGTATCAGTAACATGGCTTTATCAGGTACAAGGCTGCATCTGTAACATGGCTGTGTCAGGTTCAAGGCTGTATCAGTGACATGGCTGTATCAGGTACATTGCTGTATCAGGTACAGGTCTGTATCAGGGAAATGGCTGTTTCAAATGCAAGGCTGTATGAGCTACAAGGCTGTATCAGGGACAAGGCTGTATCAGGTACAAGGCTGTATCAGTTTCAAGGCTGTATCAGGGTCAAGGCTGTATCAGGGACAAGGCTGTATCAGATACAAGGCTGTATCAGTGAAAGGGATGTATCTGTGGCAAGACAGTATCAGGTACAAGGCTTTATCAGTAACAACTTGGTATCAGGTACAAGGCTGTATCAGTGACAATGCTGCATCAGATAAAAGGCTGTATCAGGGACAACGCTGTATCAGGTACAAGGCTGTATCAGCGAAAAGGCTGTATCAGCGACAAGGCTGTATCAGGTACAAAACTGTATCAGGTACAAGGCTGTATCAGCGACAAGGCTGTATCAGTGACAATGCTGCATCAGATAGAAGGCTGTATCAGGGACAACGCTGTATCAGGTACAAGGCTGTATCAGTGAAAAGGCTGTATCAGCGACAAGGCTGTATCAGTGACAATGCTGTATCAAGTACAAGGCTTAATCAGCGACAAGGCTGTATCAGTGAAAGGCAGTATCAGGTACAACGCTGTATCAGCGACATGGCTGTATCAGGGACAAGGGTGCATCAGCAACAAGGCTATATCAGCGACAAGGCTGTATCAGGTACAAGGCTGTATCAGCGACAAGGCTGTAGCAGGTACAAGGCTGTATCAGGTACAGGGCTGTATCAGGTACAGGGCTGTATCAGGTACAGGGCTGTATGAGATACAAGGCTGTATCAGGTACAAGGCTGAATAAGCGACAAGGCTGTATCAGTGACAAGGCTGCATCAGGGACAAGGCTGCATCAGGGGCAAGGCTGCATCAGGTACAAGGCGTTATCAGGCACAAAACTGTATCTGGGACAAGGCTGTATCAGGTACAAGGCTGTATGTGACAAGGCTGTATCAGGTACAAGGCTGTATCAGGTACAAGGCTGTGTCAGGTACAAGGCTGTATCAGCGACAAGGCTGTATCAGATACAAGGCTGTATCAGGGACAACGCTGTATCAGGTACAAGGCTGTATCAGCGAAAAGGCTGTATCAGCGAAAAGGCTGTATCAGGTACAATGCTGTAACAGGTACAAGGCTTAATAAGCGACAAGGCTGTATCAGTGAAACGCTCTGTCAGGTACAACGCTGTAACAGCGACAAGGCTGTATCAGGGACAAGGGTGCATCAGCAAAAAGGCTGTATCAGCGACAAGGCTATATCAGGTACAAGGCTTTATCAGGTACAGGGCTGTATCAGGTACAGGGCTGTATCAGGTACAAGGCTGTATTAGCGACAAGGCTGTATCAGGTACAAGGCTGTATCAGTGACAAGGCTGTATCATTGACAAGGCTGTATAATGTACCAGGTTGTATTAGGTACAAGGCTGTATCAGGGACAGGGCTGTTACAAATACAATGCTGTATGAGCTACAAGGCTGTATCAGGGACAAGGCTGTATCAGGTACAAGGCTGAATAAGTGACAAGGCTGTATCAGTTTCAAGGCTGTATCAGGGACAAGGCTGCATCAGGGACAAGGCTGCATCAGGTACAAGGCGTTTTCAGGTACAAAACTGTATCAGGGACAAGGCTGTATCAGGTACAAGGCTGTATGTGAGAAGGCTGTATCAGGTACAAGGCTGTATCAGGTACAAGGCTGTATCAGGGACAGGGCTGTTTCAAATACAAGGCTGTATGAGCTACAAGGCTGTATCAGGGATAAGGCTGTATCAGGTACAAGGCTGTATCAGGGTCAGGGCTGCATCTGGGGCAAGGCTGCATCAGGTACAAGGTGTTATCAGGTACAAAACTGTATCAGGGACAAGGCTGTATCAGGTGCAAGGCTGTATCAGGGACAACTCGGTATTAGGTACAAGGCTGTATCAGTGACAATGCTGCATCAGATACAAGGCTGTATCAGGGACAACGCTGTATCAGGTACAAGGCAGTATCAGCGAAAAGGCTGTATCAGTGACAAGGCTGTATCAGGTACAATGCTGTATCAGGTACAAGGCTTAATAAGCGACAAGGCTGTATCAGTGAAACGCTGTATCAGGCACAACGCTGTATCAGTGACAAGGCTGTAACAGATGCAAGGCTGTATCAGGGACAACGCTGTGTCAGCTACAAGGCTGTATCAGCGAAAAGGCTGTATCAGCGACAAGGCTGTAACAGGTACAATGCTGTATCAGGTACAAGGCTTAATAAGCAACAAGGCTGTATCAGTGGAACGCTGTATCAGGTACAACGCTGTATCAGCGACAAGGCTGTATCAGGTACAAGGCTGTATCATTGACAAGGCTGAATCAGTGACAATGCTGTATAATGTACAAGGTTGTATCAGGGACAGGGCTGACCAAATACAAGGCTGTATGAGCTACAAAGCTGTATCAGGGATAAGGCTGTATCAGGTACAAGGCTGTATCAGGGTCAAGGCTTTATCAGGGACAAGGCTGTATCAGGTACAAGGCTGAATAAGTGACAATGCTGTATCAGTGACAAGGCTGTATCAGGGACAAGGCTGCATCAGGGACAAGGCTGCATCAGGTACAAGGCGTTATCAGGTACAAAACTGTATCAGGGACAAGGCTGTATCAGGTACAAGGCTGTTTGAGACAAGGCTGTATCAGGTAAAAGGCTGTATCAGGTACAAGGCTGTGTCAGGTTCAAGGCTGTAACAGTGACAAGGCTGTATCAGGTACAATGCTGTATTAGTGACAAGGCTGTATCAGTGACAAGGCTGTATAATGTACCAGGTTGTATCAGGTACAAGGCTGTATCAGGGACAGGGCATTTCAAATACAAGGCTGTATGAGCTACAAGGCTGTATCAGGGATAAGGCTGTATCAGGTACAAGGCTGTATCAGGGTCAAGGCTTTATCAGGGACAAGGCTGTATCAGGTACAAGGCTGAATAAGTGACAATGCTGTATCAGTGACAAGGCTGTATCAGGGACAAGGCTGCATCAGGGACAAGGCTGCATCAGGTACAAGGCGTTATCAGGTACAAAACTGTATCAGGGACAAGGCTGTATCAGGTACAAGGCTGTTTGAGACAAGGCTGTATCAGGTACAAGGCTGTATCAAGTACAAGGCTGTGTCAGGTTCAAGGCTGTAACAGTGACAAGGCTGTATCAGGTACAAGGCTGTATCAGTGACAAGGGTGTATCAGTGACAAGGCTGTATAATGTACCAGGTTGTATCAGGTACAAGGCTGTATCAGGGACAGGGTATTTCAAATACAAGGCTGTATGAGCTACAAGGCTGTATCAGGGATAAGGCTGTATCAGGTACAAGGCTGTATCAGGGTCAAGGCTTTATCAGGGACAAGGCTGTATCAGGTACAAGGCTGAATAAGTGACAATGCTGTATCAGTGACAAAGGCTGTATCAGGGACAAGGCTGCATCAGGGACAAGGCTGCATCAGGTACAAGGCGTTATCAGGTACAAAACTGTATCAGGGACAAGGCTGTATCAGGTACAAGGCTGTTTGAGACAAGGCTGTATCAGGTACAAGGCTGTATCAGGTACAAGGCTGTGTCAGGTTCAAGGCTGTAACAGTGACAAGGCTGTATCAGGTACAAGGCTGTATCAGTGACAAGGCTGTATCAGTGACAAGGCTGTATAATGTACCTGGTTGTATCAGGTACAAGGCTGTATCAGGGACAGGGCATTTCAAATACAAGGCTGTATGAGCTACAAGGCTGTATCAGGGATAAGGCTGTATCAGGTACAAGGCTGTATCAGGGTCAAGGCTTTATCAGGGACAAGGCTGTATCAGATACAAGGCTATATCAGTGAAAGGGATGTATCGGTGGCAAGACAGTATCAGGTACAAGGCTGTATCAGGGACTACTCGGTATCAGGTACAAGGCTGTATCAGTAACATGGCTTTATCAGGTACAAGGCTGCATCTGTTACATGGCTGTGTCAGGTTCAAGGCTGTATCAGTGACATGGCTCTATCAGGTACATTGCTGTATCAGGTACAGGTCCGTATCAGGGAAATGGCTGTTTCAAATGCAAGGCTGTATGAGCTACAAGGCTGTATCAGGGACAAGGCTGTATCAGGTACAAGGCTGTATCAGGGTCAAGGCTGTATCAGGGTCAAGGCTGTATCAGGTCAAGGCTGTATCAGGGACAAGGCTGTATCAGATCAAGGCTGTATCAGTGAAAGGGATGTATCTGTGGCAAGACAGTATCAGGTACAAGGCTTTATCAGTAACAACTTGGTATCAGGTACAAGGCTGTATCAGTGACAATGCTGCATCAGATACAAGGCTGTATCAGGGACAACGCTGTATCAGGTACAAGGCTGTATCAGCGAAAAGGTTGTATCAGCGACAAGGCTGTATCAGGTACAAAACTGTATCAGGTACAAGGCTTAAACAGCGACAAGGCTGTATCAGTGAAACACTGTATCAGGTACAACGCTGTATCAGCGACAAGGCTGTTTCAGGCACAAGGGTGCATCAGCAACAAGGATATATCAGCGACAAGGCTGTAACAGGTACAAGGCTCTATCAGGTACAGGGCTGTATCAGGTACAGGGCTGTATCAGGTACAAGGCTGTATCAGCGACAAGGCTGTATCAGGTACAAATCTGTATCAGTGAAAAGGCTGTATCAGGGACAAGGCTGTATAATGTACCAGGTTGTATCAGGTACAAGGCTCTATCAGGGACAGGGCTGTTTCAAATACAAGGCTGTATGAGCTACAAGGCTGTATCAGGGACAAGGCTGTATCAGGTACAAGGCTGTATCAGGGTCAAGGCTGTATTAGGGTCAAGGCTGTATCAGGGACAAGGCTTTATCAGATACAAGGCTGTATCAGGGAGAACGCTGTATCAGCGAAAAGGCTGTATCAGCGACAAGGCTGTATCAGGTACTATGCTGTGTCAGGTACAAGGCTTAATAAGCGACAAGGCTGTATCAGTGAAACGCTGTATCAGGTACAACGCTGTATCAGCGACAAGGCTTTATCAGGGACAAGGGTGCATCAGCAACAAGGCTGTATCAGCGACAAGGCTGTATCAGGTACAAGGCTGTATCAGGTACAAGGCTGTATCAGGGACAACTCGGTATCAGGTACAAGGCTGTATCAGTGACAATGCTGCTTCAGATACATGGCTGTATCAGGGACAACGCTGTATCAGGTACAAGGCTGTATCAGTAACAAGGCTGTATCCGGTACAATGCTGTATCAGGTACAACGCTGTATCAGCGACATGGCTGTATCAGGGACAAGGCTGCATCAGCAACAAGGCTGTATCATGACAAGGCTTTATCAGGTACAAGGCTGTATTAGCGACAAGGCTGTATCAGGTACAAGGCTGTATCAGGTACAGGGCTGTATCAGGTACAGGGCTGCATCAGATACAAGGCTGTATCAGGTACAAAGCTGAATAAGCGACAAGGCTGTATCAGTGACTAGGCTGTATCAGTGAAAGGCTGTATCAGGGACAAGGCTGCATCTGGGGCAAGGCTGCATCAGGTACAAGGCGTTATCAGGTACAAAACTGTATCAGGGACAAGGGTGTATCAGGTACAAGGCTGTATGTGACAAGGCTGTATCAGGTACAAGGCTGTACCAGGTACAAGGCTGTGTCAGGTACAAGGCTGTAACAGTGACAAGGCTGTATCAGGTACAAGGCTGTATCAGTGAATGTCTATAAAAGTGACAAGGCTGCATAATGTATCAGGTTGTATCATGTACAATGCTGTATCAGGGACAGGGATGTTTCAAATACAAGGCTGTATGAGCTACAAGGCTGTTTCAGGCATAAGGCTGTATCAGGTACAAGGCTGTATCAGGGTCAAGGCTGTATCAGGGACAAGGCTGTATCAGATACATGGCTGTATCAGTGAAAGGGATGTATCTGTGGCAAGACATTATCAGGTACAAGGCTGTATCAGGGACAACTTGGTATCAGGTTCAAGGCTGTATCAGTGATAATGCTGCATCTGATACAAGGCTGTATCAGGGACAAGGCTGTATCAGGTACAAGGCTGTTTGAGACAAGGCTGTATCAGGTACAAGGCTGTATCAGGTACAAGGCTGTGTCAGGTTCAAGGCTGTAACAGTGACAAGGCTGTATCAGGTACAAGGCTGTATCAGTGACAAGGCTGTATCAGTGACAAGGCTGTATAATGTACCTGGTTGTATCAGGTACAAGGCTGTATCAGGGACAGGGCATTTCAAATACAAGGCTGTATGAGCTACAAGGCTGTATCAGGGATAAGGCTGTATCAGGTACAAGGCTGTATCAGGGTCAAGGCTTTATCAGGGACAAGGCTGTATCAGATACAAGGCTATATCAGTGAAAGGGATGTATCGGTGGCAAGACAGTATCAGGTACAAGGCTGTATCAGGGACTACTCGGTATCAGGTACAAGGCTGTATCAGTAACATGGCTTTATCAGGTACAAGGCTGCATCTGTTACATGGCTGTGTCAGGTTCAAGGCTGTATCAGTGACATGGCTCTATCAGGTACATTGCTGTATCAGGTACAGGTCCGTATCAGGGAAATGGCTGTTTCAAATGCAAGGCTGTATGAGCTACAAGGCTGTATCAGGGAAAAGGCTGTATCAGGTACAAGGCTGTATCAGGGTCAAGGCTGTATCAGGGTCAAGGCTGTATCAGGTCAAGGCTGTATCAGGGACAAGGCTGTATCAGATACAAGGCTGTATCAGTGAAAGGGATGTATCTGTGGCAAGACAGTATCAGGTACAAGGCTTTATCAGTAACAACTTGGTATCAGGTACAAGGCTGTATCAGTGACAATGCTGCATCAGATACAAGGCTGTATCAGGGACAACGCTGTATCAGGTACAAGGCTGTATCAGCGAAAAGGTTGTATCAGCGACAAGGCTGTATCAGGTACAAAACTGTATCAGGTACAAGGCTTAAACAGCGACAAGGCTGTATCAGTGAAACACTGTATCAGGTACAACGCTGTATCAGCGACAAGGCTGTTTCAGGCACAAGGGTGCATCAGCAACAAGGATATATCAGCGACAAGGCTGTAACAGGTACAAGGCTCTATCAGGTACAGGGCTGTATCAGGTACAGGGCTGTATCAGGTACAAGGCTGTATCAGCGACAAGGCTGTATCAGGTACAAATCTGTATCAGTGAAAAGGCTGTATCAGGGACAAGGCTGTATAATGTACCAGGTTGTATCAGGTACAAGGCTCTATCAGGGACAGGGCTGTTTCAAATACAAGGCTGTATGAGCTACAAGGCTGTATCAGGGACAAGGCTGTATCAGGTACAAGGCTGTATCAGGGTCAAGGCTGTATTAGGGTCAAGGCTGTATCAGGGACAAGGCTTTATCAGATACAAGGCTGTATCAGGGAGAACGCTGTATCAGCGAAAAGGCTGTATCAGCGACAAGGCTGTATCAGGTACTATGCTGTGTCAGGTACAAGGCTTAATAAGCGACAAGGCTGTATCAGTGAAACGCTGTATCAGGTACAACGCTGTATCAGCGACAAGGCTTTATCAGGGACAAGGGTGCATCAGCAACAAGGCTGTATCAGCGACAAGGCTGTATCAGGTACAAGGCTGTATCAGGTACAAGGCTGTATCAGGGACAACTCGGTATCAGGTACAAGGCTGTATCAGTGACAATGCTGCTTCAGATACATGGCTGTATCAGGGACAACGCTGTATCAGGTACAAGGCTGTATCAGTAACAAGGCTGTATCCGGTACAATGCTGTATCAGGTACAACGCTGTATCAGCGACATGGCTGTATCAGGGACAAGGCTGCATCAGCAACAAGGCTGTATCATGACAAGGCTTTATCAGGTACAAGGCTGTATTAGCGACAAGGCTGTATCAGGTACAAGGCTGTATCAGGTACAGGGCTGTATCAGGTACAGGGCTGCATCAGATACAAGGCTGTATCAGGTACAAAGCTGAATAAGCGACAAGGCTGTATCAGTGACTAGGCTGTATCAGTGAAAGGCTGTATCAGGGACAAGGCTGCATCTGGGGCAAGGCTGCATCAGGTACAAGGCGTTATCAGGTACAAAACTGTATCAGGGACAAGGGTGTATCAGGTACAAGGCTGTATGTGACAAGGCTGTATCAGGTACAAGGCTGTACCAGGTACAAGGCTGTGTCAGGTACAAGGCTGTAACAGTGACAAGGCTGTATCAGGTACAAGGCTGTATCAGTGAATGTCTATAAAAGTGACAAGGCTGCATAATGTATCAGGTTGTATCATGTACAATGCTGTATCAGGGACAGGGATGTTTCAAATACAAGGCTGTATGAGCTACAAGGCTGTTTCAGGCATAAGGCTGTATCAGGTACAAGGCTGTATCAGGGTCAAGGCTGTATCAGGGACAAGGCTGTATCAGATACATGGCTGTATCAGTGAAAGGGATGTATCTGTGGCAAGACATTATCAGGTACAAGGCTGTATCAGGGACAACTTGGTATCAGGTTCAAGGCTGTATCAGTGATAATGCTGCATCTGATACAAGGCTGTATCAGGGACAACGCTGTATCAGGTACAAGGCTTTATCAGCGAAAAGGCTGTATCAGCGACAAGGCTGTATCAGGTACAATGCTTTATCAGGTACAAGGCTTAATCAGCAACAAGGATGTATCAGCGACAAGGCTGTATCAGGTACAAGGCTGTATCAGGTACAAGGCTGTATCAGGGACAACGCTGTATCAGGTACAAGGCTGTATCAGCGAAAAGGCTGTATCAGCAACAAGGCTGTATCAGGTACAATGCTATGTCAGGTTCAAGGCTTAATAAGCGACAAGGCTGTATCAGTGAAACGCTGTATCAGGTACAACGCTGTATCAGCGACAAGGCTGTATCAGGGACAAGGGTGCATCAGCAACAAGGCTGTATCAGTGACAAGGCTGTAACAGGTACAAGGCTCTATCAGGTACAGGGCTGTATCAGGTACAGGGCTGTATCAGGTACAAGGCTGTATCAGCGACAAGGCTGTATCAGGTACAAGGTTGTATCTGTGAAAAGGCTGTATCATTGACAAGGCTGTATAATGTACCAGGTTGTATCAGGTACAAGGCTGTTTCAGGGACAGGGTTGTTTCAAATACAAGGCTCTCTGAGCTACAAGGCTGTATCAGGGACAAGGCTTGTATCAGGTACAAGGCTGTATCAGGGTCAAGGCTGTATCAGGGACAAG
Organism: Carcharodon carcharias; assembly: GCF_017639515.1. NCBI lineage: Eukaryota > Metazoa > Chordata > Chondrichthyes > Lamniformes > Lamnidae > Carcharodon > Carcharodon carcharias. Next base: position 37,189,289 of record NC_054496.1, read on the forward strand.
GCGTTATCAGATACAAGGCTGTATCAGGGACACCGCTGTATCAGCGAAAAGGCTGTATCAGTGACAAGGCTGTATCAGGTACAATGCTGTATCATGTACAAGGCTTAATAAGCGACAAGGCTGTATCAGTGAAACGCTTTATCAGGTACAGCGCTGTATCAGCGACAAGGCTTTATCAGGGTTAAGGGTGCATCAGCAACAAGGCTGTATCAGCGACAAGGGTGTATCAGGTACAAGGCTGTATCAGGTACAAGGCTGTATCAGGGACAACTCGGTATCAGGTAAAAGGCTGTATCAGTGACAATGCTGCATCAGATACAAGGCTGTATCAGGGACAACGCTGTATCAGGTACAAGGCTGTATCAGCGAAAAGGCTGTATCAGTGACAAGGCTGTATCAGGTACAATGCTGTATCAGGTACAAGGCTTAATCAGCGACAAGGCTGTATCAGGGACTAGCGTGCATCAGCAACAAGGCTGTATCAGCGACAAGGCTGTATCAGGGACAAGGGTGCATCAGCAACAAGGCTGTATCAGCGACAAGGCTTTATCAGGTACAAGGCTATATCAGCGACAAGGCTGTATCAGGTACAAGGCTGTATCAGGTACAGGGCTGTATCAGGTACAGGGCTGTATCAGATACAAGGCTGTATCAGGTACAAAGCTGAATAAGCGACAAGGCTGTATCAGTGAAAAGGCTGTATCAGGGAGAAGGCTGCATCAGGGGCAAGGCTGCATCAGGTACAAGGCGTTATCAGGTACAAAGCTTTATCACGGACAAGGCTGTATCAGGTACAAGGCTGTATGTGACAAGGCTGTATCAGGTACAAGGCTGTATCAGGTACAAGGCTGTGTCAGGTACAAGGCTGTAACAGTGACAAGGCTGTATCAGGTACAAGGCTGTATCAGTGAAAGTCTATAAAAGTGACAAGGCTGCATAATGTACCAGGTTGTATCAGGTACAATGCTGTATCAGGGACAGGGCTGTTTCAAATACAAGGCTGTATGAGCTACAAGGCTGTATCAGGGATAAGGCTGTATCAGGTACAAGGCTGTATCAGGGTCAAGTCTGTATCAGGGACAAGGCTGTATCAGATACATGGCTGTATCAGTGAAAGGGATGTATCTGTGGCAAGACAGTATCAGGTACAAGGCTGTATCAGGGACAACTTGGTATCAGGTACAAGGCTGTATCAGTGACAATGCTGCATCTGATACAAGGCTGTATCAGGGACAACGCTGTATCAGGTACAAGGCTGTATCAGCGAAAAGGCTGTATCAGCGACAAGGCTGTATCAGGAACAATGCATAATCAGGTACAAGGCTTAATCAGCAACAAGGCTGTAACAGCGACAAGGCTGTATCAGGTACAAGGCTGTATCAGGTACAAGGCTGTATCAGGTACAGGGCTGTATCACTTACAGGGCTGTATCAGGTACAAGGCTGTATCAGCGACAATGCTCTATCAGCGACAAGCCTGTATCAGGTACAAGGCTGTATCAGGTAAAGGGCTGTATGAGGTACAAGGCTGTATCATGACAAGGCTGTATCCGGGTCAAGGCTCTATCAGCGACAAGGCTGTATTAGTGACAAGGGTTAGGGAGAAGGCTGTATAAATGACAATGCTGCATCAGTGACAATGCTGTATCAGGGAAAAAGCAGCATGAGGGAAAAGGCTGTATCAGGTACAAGGCTGTATCAGGTACAAGGCTGTATCAGGGACAAGGCTGTATTAGGTTCAATGCTGTATCAGCGACAAGGCTGTATCAGGGACAAGGGTGCATCAGCAACAAGGCTGTATCAGTGACAAGGCTGTATCAGGTACAAGGCTGTATCAGTTACAGGGCTGTATCAGGTACAGGGCTGTATCAGGTACAGGGCTGTATCAGTGAAACGCTGTATCTGGTACAACGCTGTATCAGCGACAAGGCTGTATCAGGTACAACACTGTATCAGCGACAAGGCTGTATCAGGGACAAGGGTGCATCAGCAACAAGGCTGTATCAGCGACAAGGCTGTATCAGGTACAAGGCTGTATCAGGTACAGGGCTGTATCAGGTACAAGGCTGTATCAACGACAAGGCTCTATCAGCGACAAGCCTGTATCAGGTACAAGGCTGTATCAGGTAAAGGGCTGTAAGATGTACAAGGCTGTATCATTACAAGGCTGTATCCGGGTCAAGGCTGTATCAGTGGCAAGGCTGTATTAGCGACAAGGCTGTATCAGAGAAAAGACTTTATCAGTTACAAGGCTGTATAACTGACAATGCTGTATCAGTGAAAAGGCTGTATCAGGGAAAAGGCTGCTTGAGGGACAAGGCTGTATCAGTTACAAGGCTGTATCATGTACAAGGCTGTATCAGGGACAAGGCTGTATCAGGTACAAGGTTGTATCAGTAACATGGCTTTATCAGGTACAAGGCAGCATCTGGTACATGGCTGTGTCAGGTTCAAGGCTGTATCAGTGACATGGCTGTATCAGGTACAGTGCTGTATCAGGTACAGGTCTGTATTAGGGACATGGCTGTTTCAAATGCAAGGCTGTATGAGCTACAAGGCTGTATCAGGGACAAGGCTGCATCAGGTACGAGGCTGTATCAGGGTCAAGGCTGTATCAGGGTCAAGGCTGTATCAGGGACAAGGCTGTATCAGATACAAGGCTGTATCAGTGAAAGGGATGTATCTGTGGCAAGACAGTATCAGGTACAAGGCTTTATCAGTAACAACTTGGTATCAGGTACAAGGCTGTATTAGTGACAATGCTGCATCAGATACAAGGCTGTATCAGGGACAACGCTGTATCAGGTACAAGGCTATATCAGCGAAAAGGCTGTATCAGCGACAAGGCTGTATCAGGTACAATGCTGTATCAGGTACAAGGCTTAACCAGCGACAAGGCTGTATCAGTCAAACACTGTATCAGGTACAACGCTGTATCAGCGACAAGGCTGTTTCAGGGACAAGGTTGCATCAGCAACAAGGATGTATCAGCGACAAGGCTGTAACAGGTACAAAACTGTATCAGGGACAAGGCTGTATCAGGTACAAGGCTGTATGTGAAAAGGCTGTATCAGGTACAATGCTGTATCAGGTACATGGCTGTGTCAGGTACAAGGCTGTAACACTGACAAGGCTGTATCAGGTACAAGGCTGTATCAGTGAAAGTCTATAAAAGTGACAAGGCTGCATAATGTACCAGGTTGTATCAGGTACAATGCTGTATCAGGGACAGGGCTTTTTCAAATACAAGGCTGTATGAGCTACAAGGCTGTTTCAGGGGTAAGGCTGTATCAGGTACAAGGCTGTATCAGGGTCAAGGCTGTATCAGGGACAAGGCTGTATCAGATACATGGCTGTTCAGTGAAAGGGATGTATCTGTGGCAAGACAGTATCAGGTACAAGGCTGTATCAGGGACAACTTGGTATCAGGTACAAGGCTGTATCAGTGATAATGCTGCATCTAATACAAGGCTGTATCAGGGACAACGCTGTATCAGGTACAAGGCTGTATCAGCGACAAGGCTGTATCAGCGACAAGGCTGTATCAGGTACAATGCTTTTTCAGGTACAAGGCTTAATCAGCAACAAGGCTGTATCAGCGACAAGGCTGTATCAGGTACAAGGCTGTATCAGGTACAAGGCTGTATCAGGTACAGGGCTGTATCAGGTACAGGGCTGTATCAGGTACAAGGCTCTATCAGCGACAAGGCTCTATCAGCGACAAGCCTGTATCAGGTACAAGGCCGTATCAGGTAAATGGCAGTATGAGGTACAAGGCTGTATCATGACAAGGCTGTATCCGGGTCAAGGCTCTATCAGCGACAAGGCTGTATTAGTGAGAAGGGTTAGGTAGAAGGCTGTATAAATGACAATGCTGCATCAGTGACAAGGCTGTATCAGGGAAACGGCTGCATGAGGGAAAAGGCTGTATCAGGTACAAGGCTGTATCAGGTACAAGGCTGTATCAGGGACAAGGCTGTATCAGGTACAACGCTGTATCAGCGACAAGGCTGTATCAGGGATAAGGGTGCATCAGCAACAAGGCTGTATCAGCGACAAGGCTGTATTAGGTACAAGGCTGTATCAGTTACAGGGCTGTATCAGGTACAGGGCTGTATCAGGTAGAGGGCTGTATCAGTGAAACGCTGTATCTGGTACAACGCTGTATCAGCGACAAGGCTGTATCTGGGACAAGGTTGCATTAGCAACAAGGCTGTATCAGTGACAAGGCTGCATCAGGTACAAGGCGTTATCAGGTACAAAACTGTATCAGGGACAAGGCTGTATCAGGTACAAGGCTGTATCAGGTACAAGGCTGTGTCAGGTACAAGGCTGTAACAGAGACAAGGCTGTATCAGGTACAAGGCTGTATCAGTGAAAGTCTATAAAAGTGACTAGGCTGCATAATGTACCAGGTTGTATCAGGTACAATGCTGTATCAGGGACAGGGATGTTTCAAATACAAGGCTTTATGAGCTACAAGGCTGTTTCAGGGATAAGGCTGTATCAGGTAAAAGCCTGTATCAGGGTCAAGGCTGTATCAGGTACAAGGCTGTGTCAGGTTCAAGGCTGTAACAGTGACAAGGCTGTATCAGGTACAAGGCTGTATCAGTGACAAGGCTGTATCAGTGACAAGGCTGTATAATGTACCAGGTTGTATCAGGTACAAGGCTGTATCAGGGACAGGGCATTTCAAATACAAGGCTGTATGAGCTACAAGGCTGTATCAGGGATAAGGCTGTATCAGGTACAAGGCTGTATCAGGGTCAAGGCTTTATCAGGGACAAGGCTGTATCAGATACAAGGCTGTATCAGTGAAAGGGATGTATCGGTGGCAAGACAGTATCAGGTACAAGGCTGTATCAGGGACTACTCGGTATCAGGTACAAGGTTGTATCAGTAACATGGCTTTATCAGGTACAAGGCTGCATCTGTTACATGGCTGTGTCAGGCTCAAGGCTGTATCAGTGACATGGCTGTATCAGGTACATTGCTGTATCAGGTACAGGTCTGTATCAGGGAAATGGCTGTTTCAAATGCAAGGCTGTATGAGCTACAAGGCTGTATCAGGGACAAGGCTGTATCAGGTACAAGGCTGTATCAGGGTCAAGGCTGTATCAGGGTCAAGGCTGTATCAGGGACAAGGCTGTATCAGATACAAGGCTGTATCAGTGAAAGGGATGTATCTGTGGCAAGACAGTATCAGGTACAAGGCTTTATCAGTAACAACTTGGTATCAGGTACAAGGCTGTATCAGTGACAATGCTGCATCAGATACAAGGCTGTATCAGGGACAACGCTGTATCAGGTACAAGGCTGTATCAGCGAAAAGGTTGTATCAGCGACAAGGCTGTATCAGGTACAAAACTGTATCAGGTACAAGGCTTAAACAGCGACAACGCAGTATCAGTGAAACACTGTTCAGGTACAACGCTGTATCAGCGATAAGGCTGTATCTTCGACAAGGGTGCATCAGCAACAAGGCTGTATCAGCGAAAAGGCTCTATCAGCAACAATGCATAATCAGGTACAAGGCTTAATCAGCAACAAGGCTGTATCAGCAACAAGGCTGTATCAGCGACAAGGCTGTATCAGGTACAAGGCTGCATCAGGTACACCGCTGTATCAGGTACAAAGCTGTATCAGGTACAAGGCTGTATCAGCGACAAGGCTCTATCAGCAACAAGCCTGTATCAGGTACAAGGCTGTATCAGGTAAAGGGCTGTATGAGGTACAAGGCTGTATCATGACAAGGCTGTATCCGGGTCAAGGCTCTATCAGCGACAAGGCTGTATTAGTGACAAGGGTTAGGGAGAAGGCTGTATAAATGACAATGCTGCATCAGTGACAATGCTGTATCAGGGAAAAAGCAGCATGAGGGAAAAGGCTGTATCAGGTACAAGGCTGTATCAGGTACAAGGCTGTATCAGGGACAAGGCTGTATTAGGTTCAATGCTGTATCAGCGACAAGGCTGTATCAGGGACAAGGGTGCGTCAGCAACAAGGCTGTATCAGTGACAAGGCTGTATCAGGTACAAGGCTGTATCAGTTACAGGGCTGTATCAGGTACAGGGCTGTATCAGGTACAGGGCTGTATCAGTGAAACGCTGTATCTGGTACAACGCTGTATCAGCGACAAGGCTGTATCAGGTACAACGCTGTATCAGCGACAAGGCTGTATCAGGGACAAGGGTGCATCAGCAACAAGGCTGTATCAGCGACAAGTCTGTATCAGGTACAAGGCTGTATCAGGTACAGGGCTGTATCAGGTACAAGGCTGTATCAACGACAAGGCTCTATCAGCGACAAGCCTGTATCAGGTACAAGGCTCTATCAGCTAAAGGGCTGTATGAGGTACAAGGCTGTATCATTACAAGGCTGTATCCGGGTCAAGGCTGTATCAGCGGCAAGGCTGTATTAGCGACAAGGCTGTATCAGAGAAAATACTTTATCAGGTACAAGGCTGTATAACTGACAATTCTGTATTAGTGAAAAGGCTGTATCAGGGAAAAGGCTGCTTGAGGGACAAGGCTGTATCAGGTACAAGGCTGTATCATGTACAAGGCTGTATCAGGGACAAGGCTGTATCAGGTACAAGGCTGTATCAGTAACATGGCTTTATCAGGTACAAGGCTGCATCTGGTACATGGCTGTGTCAGGTTCAAGGCTGTATCAGTGACATGGCTGTATCAGGTACAGTGCTGTATCAGGTACAGGTCTGTATCAGGGACATGGCTGTTTCAAATGCAAGGCTGTATGAGCTACAAGGCTGTATCAGGGACAAGGCTGCATCAGGTACAAGGCTGTATCAGGGACAAGGCTGTATCAGGGTCAAGGCTGTATCAGGGACAAGGCTGTATCAGATACAAGGCTGTATCAGTGAAAGGGATGTATCTGTGGCAAGACAGTATCAGGTACAAGGCTTTATCAGTAACAACTTGGTATCAGGTACAAGGCTGTATTAGTGACAATGCTGCATCAGATACAAGGCTGTATCAGGGACAACGCTGTATCAGGTACAAGGCTATATCAGCGAAAAGGCTGTATCAGCGACAAGGCTGTATCAGGTACAATGCTGTATCAGGTACAAGGCTTAACCAGCGACAAGGCTGTATCAGTCAAACACTGTATCAGGTACAACGCTGTATCAGCGACAAGGCTGTTTCAGGGACAAGGTTGCATCAGCAACAAGGATGTATCAGCGACAAGGCTGTTTCAGGGACAAGTTTGCATCAGCAACAAGGATGTATCAGCGACAAGGCTGTAACAGGTACAAGGCTCTATCAGGTACAGGGCTGTATCAGGTACAGGGCTGTATCAGGTACAAGGCTGTATCAGCGACAAGGCTGTATCAGGGTCAAGGCTGTATCAGGGTCAAGACTGTATCAGGGACAAGGCTTTATCAGATACAAGGCTGTATCAGAGACAACGCTGTATGAGCGAAAAGGCTGTATCAGCGACAAGGCTGTATCAGGTACAATGCTGTATCATGTACACGGCTTAATAAGCGAAAAGGCTGTATCAGTGAAACGCTGTATCAGGTACAATGCTGTATCAGCGACAAGGCTTTATCAGGGACAAGGGTGCATCAGCAACAAGGCTGTATCAGCGACAAGGCTGTATCAGGTACAAGGCTGTATCAGGTACAAGGCTGTATCAGGGACAACCCGGTATCAGGTACAAGGCTGTATCAGTGACAATGCTGCATCATATACAAGGCTGTATCAGGGACAACGCTTTATCAGGTACAAGGCTGTATCAGTGACAAGGCTGTATCCGGTACAATGCTGTATCAGGTACAACGCTGTATCAGCGACATGGCTGTATCAGGGACAAGGGTGCATCAGCAACAAGGCTGTATCAGCGACAAGGCTTTATCAGGTACAAGGCTGTATCAGCGACAAGGCTGTATCAGGTACAGGGCTGTATCAGGTACAGTGCTTTATCAGGTACAGGTCTGTATCAGATACAAGGCTGTATCAGGTACAAAGCTGAATAAGCGACAAGGCTGTTTCAGTGACAAGGCTGTATCAGGGACAAGGCTGCATCAGGGGCAAGGCTGCATCAGGTACAAGGTGTTATCAGGAACAAAACTGTATCAGGGACAAGGCTGTATCAGGTACAAGGCTGTATGTGAAAAGGCTGTATCAGGTACAATGCTGTATCAGGTACATGGCTGTGTCAGGTACAAGGCTGTAACACTGACAAGGCTGTATCAGGTACAAGGCTGTATCAGTGAAAGTCTATAAAAGTGACAAGGCTGCATAATGTACCAGGTTGTATCAGGTACAATGCTGTATCAGGGACAGGGCTTTTTCAAATACAAGGCTGTATGAGCTACAAGGCTGTTTCAGGGGTAAGGCTGTATCAGGTACAAGGCTGTATCAGGGTCAAGGCTGTATCAGGGACAAGGCTGTATCAGATACATGGCTGTTCAGTGAAAGGGATGTATCTGTGGCAAGACAGTATCAGGTACAAGGCTGTATCAGGGACAACTTGGTATCAGGTACAAGGCTGTATCAGTGATAATGCTGCATCTGAAACAAGGCTGTATCAGGGACAACACTGTATCAGGTACAAGGCTGTATCAGCGAAAAGGCTGTATCAGCGACAAGGCTGTATCAGGTACAATGCTTTTTCAGGTACAAGGCTTAATCAGCAACAAGGCTGTATCAGCGACAAGGCTGTATCAGGTACAAGGCTGTATCAGGTACAAGGCTGTATCAGGTACAGGGCTGTATCAGGTACAGGGCTGTATCAGGTACAAGGCTCTATCAGCGACAAGGCTCTATCAGCGACAAGCCTGTATCAGGTACAAGGCCGTATCAGGTAAATGGCAGTATGAGGTACAAGGCTGTATCATGACAAGGCTGTATCCGGGTCAAGGCTCTATCAGCGACAAGGCTGTATTAGTGACAAGGGTTAGTTAGAAGGCTGTATAAATGACAATGCTGCATCAGTGACAAGGCTGTATCAGGGAAACGGCTGCATGAGGGAAAAGGCTGTATCAGGTACAAGGCTGTATCAGGTACAAGGCTGTATCAGGGAAAAGGCTGTATCAGGTACAACGCTGTATCAGCGACAAGGCTGTATCAGGGACAAGGGTGCATCAGCAACAAGGCTGTATCAGCGACAAGGCTGTATTAGGTACAAGGCTGTATCAGTTACAGGGCTGTATCAGGTACAGGGCTGTATCAGGTAGAGGGCTGTATCAGTGAAAAGCTGTATCTGGTACAACGCTGTATCAGCGACAAGGCTGTATCTGGGACAAGGTTGCATTAGTAACAAGGCTGTATCAGTGACAAGGCTGCATCAGGTACAAGGCGTTATCAGGTACAAAACTGTATCAGGGACAAGGCTGTATCAGGTACAAGGCTGTATGTGACAAGGCTGTATCAGGTACAAGGCTGTATCAGGTACAAGGCTGTGTCAGGTACAAGGCTGTAACAGAGACAAGGCTGTATCAGGTACAAGGCTGTATCAGTGAAAGTCTATAAAAGTGACTAGGCTGCATAATGTACCAGGTTGTATCAGGTACAATGCTGTATCAGGGACATTGATGTTTCAAATACAAGGCTTTATGAGCTACAAGGCTGTTTCAGGGATAAGGCTGTATCAGGTAAAAGCCTGTATCAGGGTCAAGGCTGTATCAGGTACAAGGCTGTGACAGGTTCAAGGCTGTAACAGTGACAAGGCTGTATCAGGTACAAGGCTGTATCAGTGACAAGGCTGTATCAGTGACAAGGCTGTATAATGTACCAGGTTGTATCAGGTACAAGGCTGTATCAGGGACAGGGCATTTCAAATACAAGGCTGTATGAGCTACAAGGCTGTATCAGGGATAAGGCTGTATCAGGTACAAGGCTGTATCAGGGTCAAGGCTTTATCAGGGACAAGGCTGTATCAGATACAAGGCTGTATCAGTGAAAGGGATGTATCGGTGGCAAGACATTATCAGGTACAAGGCTGTATCAGGGACAGGGCATTTCAAATACAAGGCTGTATGAGCTACAAGGCTGTATCAGGGATAAGGCTGTATCAGGTACAAGGCTGTATCAGGGTCAAGGCTTTATCAGGGACAAGGCTGTATCAGATACAAGGCTGTATCAGTGAAAGGGATGTATCGGTGGCAAGACATTATCAGGTACAAGGCTGTATCAGGGACTACTCGGTATCAGGTACAAGGCTGTATCAGTAACATGGCTTTATCAGGTACAAGGCTGCATCTGTTACATGGCTGTGTCAGGCTCAAGGCTGTATCAGTGACATGGCTGTATCAGGTACATTGCTGTATCAGGTACAGGTCTGTATCAGGGAAATGGCTGTTTCAAATGCAAGGCTGTATGAGCTACAAGGCTGTATCAGGGACAAGGCTGTATCAGGTACAAGGCTGTATCAGGGTCAAGGCTGTATCAGGGTCAAGGCTGTATCAGGGACAAGGCTGTATCAGATACAAGGCTGTATCAGTGAAAGGGATGTATCTGTGGCAAGACAGTATCAGGTACAAGGCTTTATCAGTAACAACTTGGTATCAGGTACAAGGCTGTATCAGTGACAATGCTGCATCAGATACAAGGCTGTATCAGGGACAACGCTGTATCAGGTACAAGGCTGTATCAGCGAAAAGGTTGTATCAGCGACAAGGCTGTATCAGGTACAAAACTGTATCAGGTACAAGGCTTAAACAGCGACAAGGCTGTATCAGTGAAACACTGTATCAGGTACAACGCTGTATCAGCGACAAGGCTTTTTCAGGGACAAGGGTGCATCAGCAACAAGGATGTATCAGCGACAAGGCTGTATCAGGAACAATGCATAATCAGGTACAAGGCTTAATCAGCAACAAGGCTGTAACAGCGACAAGGCTGTATCAGGTACAAGGCTGTATCAGGTACAAGGCTGTATCAGGTACAGGGCTGTATCACTTACAGGGCTGTATCAGGTACAAGGCTGTATCAGCGACAAGGCTCTATCAGCGACAAGCCTGTATCAGGTACAAGGCTGTATCAGGTAAAGGGCTGTATGAGGTACAAGGCTGTATCATGACAAGGCTGTATCCGGGTCAAGGCTCTATCAGCGACAAGGCTGTATTAGTGACAAGGGTTAGGGAGAAGGCTGTATAAATGACAATGCTGCATCAGTGACAATGCTGTATCAGGGAAAAAGCAGCATGAGGGAAAAGGCTGTATCAGGTACAAGGCTGTATCAGGTACAAGGCTGTATCAGGGACAAGGCTGTATTAGGTTCAATGCTGTATCAGCGACAAGGCTGTATCAGGGACAAGGGTGCGTCAGCAACAAGGCTGTATCAGTGACAAGGCTGTATCAGGTACAAGGCTGTATCAGTTACAGGGCTGTATCAGGTACAGGGCTGTATCAGGTACAGGGCTGTATCAGTGAAACGCTGTATCTGGTACAACGCTGTATCAGCGACAAGGCTGTATCAGGTACAACGCTGTATCAGCGACAAGGCTGTATCAAGGACAAGGGTGCATCAGCAACAAGGCTGTATCAGCGACAAGTCTGTATCAGGTACAAGGCTGTATCAGGTACAGGGCTGTATCAGGTACAAGGCTGTATCAACGACAAGGCTCTATCAGCGACAAGCCTGTATCAGGTACAAGGCTCTATCAGGTAAAGGGCTGTAAGAGGTACAAGGCTGTATCATTACAAGGCTGTATCCGGGTCAAGGCTGTATCAGTGGCAAGGCTGTATTAGCGACAAGGCTGTATCAGAGAAAAGACTTTATCAGGTACAAGGCTGTATAACTGACAATCTGTATCAGTGAAAAGGCTGTATCAGGGAAAAGGCTGCTTGAGGGACAAGGCTGTATCAGTTACAAGGCTGTATCATGTACAAGGCTGTATCAGGGACAAGGCTGTATCAGGTACAAGGCTGTATCAGTAACATGGCTTTATCAGGTACAAGGCAGCATCTGGTACATGGCTGTGTCAGGTTCAAGGCTGTATCAGTGACATGGCTGTATCAGGTACAGTGCTGTATCAGGTACAGGTCTGTATAAGGGAGAGGGCTGTTTCAAATAAAAGGCTGTATGAGCTACAAGGCTGTATCAGGGACAAGGCTGCATCAGGTACAAGGCTGTATCAGGGACAAGGCTGTATCAGGGTCAAGGCTGTATCAGGGACAAGGCTGTATCAGATACAAGGCTGTATCAGTGAAAGGGATGTATCTGTGGCAAGACAGTATCAGGTACAAGGCTTTATCAGTAACAACTTGGTATCAGGTACAAGGCTGTATTAGTGACAATGCTGCATCAGATACAAGGCTGTATCAGGGACAACGCTGTATCAGGTACAAGGCTATATCAGCGAAAAGGCTGTATCAGCGACAAGGCTGTATCAGGTACAATGCTGTATCAGGTACAAGGCTTAACCAGCGACAAGGCTGTATCAGTCAAACACTGTATCAGGTACAACGCTGTATCAGCGACAAGGCTGTTTCAAGGACAAGGTTGCATCAGCAACAAGGATGTATCAGCGACAAGGCTGTTTCAGGGACAAGTTTGCATCAGCAACAAGGATGTATCAGCGACAAGGCTGTAACAGGTACAAGGCTCTATCAGGTACAGGGCTGTATCAGGTACAGGGCTGTATCAGGTACAAGGCTGTATCAGCGACAAGGCTGTATCAGGGTCAAGGCTGTATCAGGGTCAAGACTGTATCAGGGACAAGGCTTTATCAGATACAAGGCTGTATCAGAGACAACGCTGTATGAGCGAAAAGGCTGTATCAGCGACAAGGCTGTATCAGGTACAATGCTGTATCATGTACACGGCTTAATAAGCGAAAAGGCTGTATCAGTGAAACGCTGTATCAGGTACAATGCTGTATCAGCGACAAGGCTTTATCAGGGACAAGGGTGCATCAGCAACAAGGCTGTATCAGCGACAAGGCTGTATCAGGTACAAGGCTGTATCAGGTACAAGGCTGTATCAGGGACAACCCGGTATCAGGTACAAGGCTGTATCAGTGACAATGCTGCATCATATACAAGGCTGTATCAGGGACAACGCTTTATCAGGTACAAGGCTGTATCAGTGACAAGGCTGTATCCGGTACAATGCTGTATCAGGTACAACGCTGTATCAGCGACATGGCTGTATCAGGGACAAGGGTGCATCAGCAACAAGGCTGTATCAGCGACAAGGCTTTATCAGGTACAAGGCTGTATCAGCGACAAGGCTGTATCAGGTACAGGGCTGTATCAGGTACAGTGCTTTATCAGGTACAGGTCTGTATCAGATACAAGGCTGTATCAGGTACAAAGCTGAATAAGCGACAAGGCTGTTTCAGTGACAAGGCTGTATCAGGGACAAGGCTGCATCAGGGGCAAGGCTGCATCAGGTACAAGGTGTTATCAGGAACAAAACTGTATCAGGGACAAGGCTGTATCAGGTACAAGGCTGTATGTGAAAAGGCTGTATCAGGTACAATGCTGTATCAGGTACATGGCTGTGTCAGGTACAAGGCTGTAACACTGACAAGGCTGTATCAGGTACAAGGCTGTATCAGTGAAAGTCTATAAAAGTGACAAGGCTGCATAATGTACCAGGTTGTATCAGGTACAATGCTGTATCAGGGACAGGGCTTTTTCAAATACAAGGCTGTATGAGCTACAAGGCTGTTTCAGGGGTAAGGCTGTATCAGGTACAAGGCTGTATCAGGGTCAAGGCTGTATCAGGGACAAGGCTGTATCAGATACATGGCTGTTCAGTGAAAGGGATGTATCTGTGGCAAGACAGTATCAGGTACAAGGCTGTATCAGGGACAACTTGGTATCAGGTACAAGGCTGTATCAGTGATAATGCTGCATCTGATACAAGGCTGTATCAGGGACAACACTGTATCAGGTACAAGGCTGTATCAGCGAAAAGGCTGTATCAGCGACAAGGCTGTATCAGGTACAATGCTTTTTCAGGTACAAGGCTTAATCAGCAACAAGGCTGTATCAGCGACAAGGCTGTATCAGGTACAAGGCTGTATCAGGTACAAGGCTGTATCAGGTACAGGGCTGTATCAGGTACAGGGCTGTATCAGGTACAAGGCTCTATCAGCGACAAGGCTCTATCAGCGACAAGCCTGTATCAGGTACAAGGCCGTATCAGGTAAATGGCAGTATGAGGTACAAGGCTGTATCATGACAAGGCTGTATCCGGGTCAAGGCTCTATCAGCGACAAGGCTGTATTAGTGACAAGGGTTAGTTAGAAGGCTGTATAAATGACAATGCTGCATCAGTGACAAGGCTGTATCAGGGAAACGGCTGCATGAGGGAAAAGGCTGTATCAGGTACAAGGCTGTATCAGGTACAAGGCTGTATCAGGGAAAAGGCTGTATCAGGTACAACGCTGTATCAGCGACAAGGCTGTATCAGGGACAAGGGTGCATCAGCAACAAGGCTGTATCAGCGACAAGGCTGTATTAGGTACAAGGCTGTATCAGTTACAGGGCTGTATCAGGTACAGGGCTGTATCAGGTAGAGGGCTGTATCAGTGAAAAGCTGTATCTGGTACAACGCTGTATCAGCGACAAGGCTGTATCTGGGACAAGGTTGCATTAGTAACAAGGCTGTATCAGTGACAAGGCTGCATCAGGTACAAGGCGTTATCAGGTACAAAACTGTATCAGGGACAAGGCTGTATCAGGTACAAGGCTGTATGTGACAAGGCTGTATCAGGTACAAGGCTGTATCAGGTACAAGGCTGTGTCAGGTACAAGGCTGTAACAGAGACAAGGCTGTATCAGGTACAAGGCTGTATCAGTGAAAGTCTATAAAAGTGACTAGGCTGCATAATGTACCAGGTTGTATCAGGTACAATGCTGTATCAGGGACATTGATGTTTCAAATACAAGGCTTTATGAGCTACAAGGCTGTTTCAGGGATAAGGCTGTATCAGGTAAAAGCCTGTATCAGGGTCAAGGCTGTATCAGGTACAAGGCTGTGACAGGTTCAAGGCTGTAACAGTGACAAGGCTGTATCAGGTACAAGGCTGTATCAGTGACAAGGCTGTATCAGTGACAAGGCTGTATAATGTACCAGGTTGTATCAGGTACAAGGCTGTATCAGGGACAGGGCATTTCAAATACAAGGCTGTATGAGCTACAAGGCTGTATCAGGGATAAGGCTGTATCAGGTACAAGGCTGTATCAGGGTCAAGGCTTTATCAGGGACAAGGCTGTATCAGATACAAGGCTGTATCAGTGAAAGGGATGTATCGGTGGCAAGACATTATCAGGTACAAGGCTGTATCAGGGACAGGGCATTTCAAATACAAGGCTGTATGAGCTACAAGGCTGTATCAGGGATAAGGCTGTATCAGGTACAAGGCTGTATCAGGGTCAAGGCTTTATCAGGGACAAGGCTGTATCAGATACAAGGCTGTATCAGTGAAAGGGATGTATCGGTGGCAAGACATTATCAGGTACAAGGCTGTATCAGGGACTACTCGGTATCAGGTACAAGGCTGTATCAGTAACATGGCTTTATCAGGTACAAGGCTGCATCTGTTACATGGCTGTGTCAGGCTCAAGGCTGTATCAGTGACATGGCTGTATCAGGTACATTGCTGTATCAGGTACAGGTCTGTATCAGGGAAATGGCTGTTTCAAATGCAAGGCTGTATGAGCTACAAGGCTGTATCAGGGACAAGGCTGTATCAGGTACAAGGCTGTATCAGGGTCAAGGCTGTATCAGGGTCAACGCTGTATCAGGGACAAGGCTGTATCAGATACAAGGCTGTATCAGTGAAAGGGATGTATCTGTGGCAAGACAGTATCAGGTACAAGGCTTTATCAGTAACAACTTGGTATCAGGTACAAGGCTGTATCAGTGACAATGCTGCATCAGATACAAGGCTGTATCAGGGAGAACGCTGTATCAGGTACAAGGCTGTATCAGCGAAAAGGTTGTATCAGCGACAAGGCTGTATCAGGTACAAAACTGTATCAGGTACAAGGCTTAAACAGCGACAAGGCTGTATCAGTGAAACACTGTATCAGGTACAACGATGTATCAGCGACAAGGCTGTTTCAGGGACAAGGGTGCATCAGCAACAAGGATGTATCAGCGACAAGGCTGTAACAGGTACAAGGCTCTATCAGGTACAGGGCTGTATCAGGTACAGGGCTGTATCAGGTACAAGGCAGTATCAGCGACAAGGCTGTATCAGGTACAAAGCTGTATCAGTGAAAAGGCTGTATCAGGGACAAGGCTGTATAATGTACCAGGTTGTATCAGGTACAAGGCTGTATCAGGGACAGGCCTGATTAAAATACAAGGCTGTATGAGCTACAAGGCTGTATCAGGGAAAAGGCTGTATCAGGTACAAGGCTGTATCACGGTCAAGGCTGTATCAGGGACAACGCTGTATCAGCGAAAAGGCTGTATCAGCGACAAGGCTGTATCAGGTACAATGCTGTGTCAGGTACAAGGCTTAATAAGCGACAAGGCTGTATCAGTGAAACGCTGTATCAGGAACAACGCTGTATCAGCGACAAGGCTTTATCAGGGACAAGGGTGCATCAGCAACAAGGCTGTATCAGCGACAAGGCTTTATCAGGTACAAGGCTGTATCAGGTACAAGGCTGTATCAGGGACAACTCGGTATCAGGTACAAGGCTGTATCAGTGACAATGCTGCATCAGATACAAGGCTGTATCAGGGACAACGCTGTATCAGGTACAAGGCTGTATCAGTGACAAGGCTGTATCCGGTACAATGCTGTATCAGGTACAACGCTGTATCAGCGACATGGCTGTATCAGGGACAAGGGTGCATCAGCAACAAGGCTGTATCAGCGACAAGGCTTTATCAGGTACAAGGCTGTATCAGCGACAAGGCTGTATCAGGTACAAGGCTGTATCAGGTACAGGGCTGTATCAGGTACAGGGCTGCATCAGATACAAAGCTGTATCAGGTACAAAGCTGAATAAGCGACAAGGCTGTATCAGTGACTAGGCTGTATCAGTGAAAGGCTCTATCCGGGACAAGGCTGCATCTGGGGCAAGGCTGCATCAGGTACAAGGCGTTATCAGGTACAAAACTGTATCAGGGACAAGGCTGTGTCAGGTACAAGGCTGTAACAGTGACAAGGCTGTATCAGGTACAAGGCTGCATCAGTGAAAGTCTATAAAAGTGACAAGGCTGCATAATGTATCAGGTTGTATCATGTACAATGCTGTATCAGGGACAGGGATGTTTCAAATACAAGGCTGTATGAGCTACAAGGCTGTTTCAGGGATAAGGCTGTATCAGGTACAAGGCTGTATCAGGGTCAAGGCTGTATCAGGGACAAGGCTGTATCAGATACATGGCTGTATCAGTGAAAGGGATGTATCTGTGGCAAGACAGTATCAGGTACAAGGCTGTATCAGGGACAACTTGGTATCAGGTAAAAGGCTGTATCAGTGATAATGCTGCATCTGATACAAGGCTGTATCAGGGACAACGCTGTATCATTACAAGGCTGTATCAGCGAAAAGGCTGTATCAGCGACAAGGCTGTATCAGGTACAATGCTTTATCAGGTACAAGGCTTAATCAGTAACAAGGCTGTATCAGCGACAAGGCTGTATCAGCGACAAGGCTGTATCAGGTACAAGGCTGTATCAGGGACAACGCTGTATCAGGTACAAGGCTGTATCAGCGAAAAGGCTGTATCAGCAACAAGGCTGTATCAGGTACAATGCTATGTCAGGTACAAGGCTTAATAAGCGACAAGGCTGTATCAGTGAAACGCTGTATCAGGTACAACGCTGTATCAACGACAAGGCTGTATCAGGGAAAAGGGTGCATCAGCAACAAGGCTGTATCAGTGACAAGGCTGTAACAGGTACAAGGCTCTATCAGGTACAGGGCTGTATCAGGTACAGGGCTGTATCAGGTACAAGGCTGTATCAGCGACAAGGCTGTATCAGGTCCAAGGTTGTATCTGTGAAAAGGCTGTATCATTGACAAGGCTGTATAATGTACCAGGTTGTATCAGGTACAAGGCTGTTTCAGGGACAGGGTTGTTTCAAATACAAGGCTGTATGAGCTACAAGGCTGTATCAGGGACAAGGCTGTATCAGGTACAAGGCTGTATCAGGGTCAAGGCTGTATCAGGGACAAGGCTTTATCAGATACAAGGCTGTATCAGGGACACCGCTGTGTCAGCGAAAAGGCTGCATCAGCGACAAGGCTGTATCAGGTACAATGCTGTACCATGTACAAGGCTTAATAAGCGACAAGGCTGTATCAGTGAAACGCTGTATCAGGTACAGCGCTGTATCAGCGACAAGGCTTTATCAGGGATAAGGGTGCATCAGCAACAAGGCTGTATCAGCGACAAGGCTGTATCAGGTACAAGGCTGTATCAGGTACAAGGCTGTATCAGGGACAACTCGGTATCAGGTACAAGGCTGTATCAGTGACAATGCTGCATCAGATACAAGGCTGTATCAGGGACAACGCTGTATCAGGTACAAGGCTGTATCAGCGAAAAGGCTGTATCAGTGACAAGGCTGTATCAGGTACAATGCTGTATCAGGTACAAGGCTTAATCAGCGACAAGGCTGTATCAGGGACTAGGGTGCATCAGAAACAAGGCTATATCAGCGACAAGGCTGTATCAGGGACAAGGGTGCATCAGGGACAAGGGTGCATCAGCAATAAGGCTGTATCAGCGACAAGGCTTTATCAGGTACAAGGCTAAATCAGCGACAAGGCTGTATCAGGTACAAGGCTGTATCAGGTCCAGGGCTGTATCAGGTACAGGGCTGTATCAGATACAAGGCTGTATCAGGTACAAAGCTGAATAAGCGACAAGGCTGTATCAGTGACAAGGCTGTATCAGGGAGAAGGCTGCATCAGGGGCAAGGCTGCATCAGGTACAAGGCGTTATCAGGTACAAAGCTTTATCACGGACAAGGCTGTATCAGGTACAAGGCTGTATGTGACAAGGCTGTATCAGGTACAAGGCTGTATCAGGTACAAGGCTGTGTCAGGTACAAGGCTGTAACAGTGACAAGGCTGTATCAGGTAAAAGGCTGTATCAGTGAAAGTCTATAAAAGTGACAAGGCTGCATAATGTACCAGGTTGTATCAGGTACAATACTGTATCAGGGACAGGGCTGTTTCAAATACAAGGCTGTATGAGCTACAAGGCTGTATCAGGGATAAGGCTGTATCAGGTACAAGGCTGTATCAGGGTCAAGTCTGTATCAGGGACAAGGCTGTATCAGATACATGGCTGTATCAGTGAAAGGGATGTATCTGTGGCAAGACAGTATCAGGTACAAGGCTGTATCAGGGACAACTTGGTATCAGGTACAAGGCTGTATCAGTGACAATGCTGCATC
Organism: Carcharodon carcharias; assembly: GCF_017639515.1. Classification (NCBI taxonomy): domain Eukaryota; kingdom Metazoa; phylum Chordata; class Chondrichthyes; order Lamniformes; family Lamnidae; genus Carcharodon; species Carcharodon carcharias. Next base: position 37,208,642 of record NC_054496.1, read on the forward strand.
TGATACAAGGCTGTATCAGGGACAACGCTGTATCAGGTACAAGGCTGTATCAGCGAAAAGGCTGTATCAGCGACAAGGCTGTATCAGGAACAATGCATAATCAGGTACAAGGCTTAATCAGCAACAAGGCTGTAACAGCGACAAGGCTGTATCAGGTACAAGGCTGTATCAGGTACAAGGCTGTATCAGGTACAGGGCTGTATCACTTACAGGGCTGTATCAGGTACAAGGCTGTATCAGCGACAAGGCTCTATCAGCGACAAGCCTGTATCAGGTACAAGGCTGTATCAGGTAAAGGGCTGTATGAGGTACAAGGCTGTATCATGACAAGGCTGTATCCGGGTCAAGGCTCTATCAGCGACAAGGCTGTATTAGTGACAAGGGTTAGGTAGAAGGCTGTAAAAATGACAATGCTGCATCAGTGACAATGCTGTATCAGGGAAAAAGCAGCATGAGGGAAAAGGCTGTATCAGGTACAAGGCTGTATCAGGTACAAGGCTGTATCAGAGACAAGGCTGTATTAGGTTCAACGCTGTATCAGCGACAAGGCTGTATCAGGGACAGGGGTGCATCAGCAACAAGGCTGTATCAGTGACAAGGATGTATCAGGTACAAGGCTGTATCATTTACAGGGCTGTATGAGGTACAGGGCTGTATCAGGTACAGGGCTGTATCAGTGAAACGCTGTATCTGGTACAACGCTGTATCAGCGACAAGGATGTATCAGGTACAACGCTGTATCAGCGACAAGGCTGTATCAGGGACAAGGGTGCATCAGCAACAAGGCTGTATCAGCGACAAGTCTGTATCAGGTACAAGGCTGTATCAGGTACAAGGCTGTATCAGGTACAAGGCTGTATCAACGACAAGGCTCTATCAGCTACAAGCCTGTATCAGGTACAAGGCTGTATCAGGTAAAGGGCTGTAAGAGGTACAAGGCTGTATCATTACAAGGCTGTATCCGGGTCAAGGCTGTATCAGTGGCAAGGCTGTATTAGCGACAAGGCTGTATCAGCGACAAGACTTTATCAGGTACAAGGCTGTATAACTGACAATGCTGTATCAGTGAAAAGGCTGTATCAGGGAAAAGGCTGCTTGAGGGACAAGGCTGTATCAGTTACAAGGCTGTATCATGTACAAGGCTGTATCAGGGACAAGGCTGTATCAGGTACAAGGCTGTATCAGTACCATGGCTTTATCAGGTACAAGGCAGCATCTGGTACATGGCTGTGTCAGGTTCAAGGCTGTATCAGTGACATGGCTGTATCAGGTACAGTGCTGTATCAGGTACAGGTCTGTATCAGGGACATGGCTGTTTCAAATGCAAGGCTGTATGAGCTACAAGGCTGTATCAGGGACAAGGCTGCATCAGGTACAAGGCTGTATCAGGGTCAAGGCTGTATCAGGGTCAAGGCTGTATCAGGGACAAGGCTGTATCAGATACAAGGCCTTATCAGTGAAAGGGATGTATCTGTGGCAAGACAGTATCAGGTACAAGGCTTTATCAGTAACAACTTGGTATCAGGTACAAGGCTGTATTAGTGACAATGCTGCATCAGATACAAGGCTGTATCAGGGACAACGCTGTATCAGGTACAAGGCTGTATCAGCGAAAAGGCTGTATCAGCGACAAGGCTGTATCAGGTACAATGCTGTATCAGGTACAAGGCTTAACCAGCGACAAGGCTGTATCAGTAAAACACTGTATCAGGTACAACGCTGTATCAGCGACAAGGCTGTTTCAGGGACAAGGGTGCATCAGCAACAAGGATGTATCAGCGACAAGGCTGTATCAGGTACAAGGCTGTAACAGGTACAAGGCTCTATCAGGTACAGGGCTGTATCAGGTACAGGGCTGTATCAGGTACAAGGCTGTATCAGCGACAAGGCTGTATCAGGTACAAGGCTGTATCAGTGAAAAGGCTGTATCAGTGACAAGGCTGTATAATGTACCAGGTTGTATCAGGTACAAGGCTGTATCATGGACAGGGCTGTTTCAAATACAAGGCTGTATGAGCTACAAGGCTGTATCAGGGACAAGGCTGTATCAGGTACAAGGCTGTATCAGGGTCAAGGCTGTATCAGGGTCAAGACTGTATCAGGGACAAGGCTTTATCAGATACAAGGCTGTATCAGAGACAACGCTGTATGAGCGAAAAGGCTGTATCAGCGACAAGGCTGTATCAGGTACAATGCTGTATCATGTACAAGGCTTAATAAGCGAAAAGGCTGTATCAGTGAAACGCTGTATCAGGTACAATGCTGTATCAGCGACAAGGCTTTATCAGGGACAAGGGTGCATCAGCAACAAGGCTGTATCAGCGACAAGGCTGTATCAGTTACAAGGCTGTATCAGGTACAGGGCTGTATCAGGGACAACTCGGTATCAGGTACAAGGCTGTATCAGTGACAATGCTGCATCATATACAAGGCTGTATCAGGGACAACGCTGTATCAGGTACAAGGCTGTATCAGTGACAAGGCTGTATCCGGTACAATGCTGTATCAGGTACAACGCTGTATCAGCAACATGGCTGTATCAGGGTCAAGGGTGCATCAGCAACAAGGCTGTATCAGCGACAAGGCTTTATCAGGTACAAGGCTGTATCAGCGACAAGGCTGTATCAGGTACAAGGCTGTATCAGGTACAGTGCTGTATCAGGTACAGGTCTGTATCAGATACAAGGCTGTATCAGGTACAAAGCTGAATAAGCGACAAGGCTGTTTCAGTGACAAGGCTGCATCAGGGACAAGGTTGCATCAGGGGCAAGGCTGCATCAGGTACAAGGTGTTATCAGGTACAAAACTGTATCAGGGACAAGGCTGTATCAGGTACAAGGCTGTATGTGAAAAGGCTGTATCAGGTACAATGCTGTATCAGGTACATGGCTGTGTCAGGTACAAGGCTGTAACACTGACAAGGCTGTATCAGGTACAAGGCTGTATCAGTGAAAGTCTATAAAAGTGACAAGGCTGCATAATGTACCAGGTTGTATCAGGTACAATGCTGTATCAGGGACAGGGCTTTTTCAAATACAAGGCTGTATGAGCTACAAGGCTGTTTCAGGGGTAAGGCTGTATCAGGTACAAGGCTGTATCAGGGTCAAGGCTGTATCAGGGACAAGGCTGTATCAGATACATGGCTGTATCAGTGAAAGGGATGTATCTGTGGCAAGACAGTATCAGGTACAAGGCTGTATCAGGGACAACTTGGTATCAGGTACAAGGCTGTGTCAGTGATAATGCTGCATCTGATACAAGGCTGTATCAGGGACAACGCTGTATCCGGGACAAGGCTGTATCAGCGAAAAGGCTATCTCAGCGACAAGGCTGTATCAGGTACAAGGCTGTATCAGGTACAAAGCTTTATCAGGTACAAGGCTGTATCAGGTACAGGGCTGTATCAGGTGCAAGGCTCTATCAGCGACAAGGCTCTATCAGCGACAAGCCTGTATCAGGTACAAGGCTGTATCAGGTAAAGGGCTGTATGAGGTACAAGGCTGTATCATGACAAGGCTGTATCCGGGTCAAGGCTCTATCAGCGACAAGGCTGTATTAGTGACAAGGGTTAGGTAGAAGGCTGTATAAATGACAATGCTGCATCAGTGACAAGGCTGTATCAGGGAAACGGCTGCATGAGGGAAAAGGCTGTATCAGGTACAAGGCTGTATCAGGTACAAGGCTGTATCAGGGACAAGGCTGTATCAGGTACAACGCTGTATCAGCGACAAGGCTGTATCAGGGACAAGGGTGCATCAGCAACAAGGCTGTATCAGCGACAAGGCTGTATCAGGTACAAGGCTGTATCAGTTACAGGGCGGTATCAGGTACAGGGCTGTATCAGGTAGAGGGCTGTATCAGTGAAACGCTGTATCTGGTACAACGCTGTATCAGCGACAAGGCTGTATCTGGCACAAGGTTGCATTAGTAACAAGTCTGTATCAGTGACAAGGCTGCATCAGGTACAAGGCGTTATCAGGTACAAAACTGTATCAGGGACAAGGCTGTATCAGGTACAAGGCTGTATGTGACAAGGCTGTATCAGGTACAAGGCTGTATCAACTACAAGGCTGTGTCAGGTACAAGGCTGTAACAGAGACAAGGCTGTATCAGGTACAAGGCTGTATCAGTGAAAGTCTATAAAATTGACAAGGCTGCATAATGTACCAGGTTGTATCAGGTACAATGCTGTATCAGGGACAGGGATGTTTCAAATACAAGGCTGTATGAGCTACAAGGCTGCTTCAGGGATAAGGCTGTATCAGGTAAAAGGCTGTATCAGGGTCAAGGCTGTATCAGGGACAAGGCTGTATCAGATACATGGCTGTTCAGTGAAAGGGATGTATCTGTGGCAAGACAGTATCAGGTACAAGGCTGTATCAGGGACAACTTGGTATCAGGTACAAGGCTGTATCAGTGACAATGCTGCATCAGATACAAGGCTGTATCAGGGACAACGCTGTATCAGGTACAAGGCTGTATCAGCGAAAAGGCTGTATCAGCGACAAGGCTGTATCAGGTACAATGCTGTATCAGGTACAAGGCTTAACCAGCGACAAGGCTGTATCAGTAAAACACTGTATCAGGTACAACGCTGTATCAGCGACAAGGCTGTTTCAGGGACAAGGGTGCATCAGCAACAAGGATGTATCAGCGACAAGGCTCTATCAGGTACAAGGCTGTAACAGGTACAAGGCTCTATCAGGTACAGGGCTGTATCAGGTACAGGGCTGTATCAGGTACAAGGCTGTATCAGGGACAACTTGGTATCAGGTACAAGGCTGTATCAGTGAAAAGGCTGTATCAGTGACAAGGCTGTATAATGTACCAGGTTGTATCAGGTACAAGGCTGTATCATGGACAGGGCTGTTTCAAATACAAGGCTGTATGAGCTACAAGGCTGAATCAGGGACAAGGCTGTATCAGGTACAAGGCTGTATCAGGGTCAAGGCTGTATCAGGGTCAAGACTGTATCAGGGACAAGGCTTTATCAGATACAAGGCTGTATCAGAGACAACGCTGTATGTGCGAAAAGTCTGTATCAGCGACAAGGCTGTATCAGGTACAATGCTGTATCATGTACAAGGCTTAATAAGCGAAAAGGCTGTATCAGTGAAACGCTGTATCAGGTACAATGCTGTATCAGCGACAAGGCTTTATCAGGGACAAGGGTGCATCAGCAACAAGGCTGTATCAGCGACAAGGCTGTATCAGTTACAAGGCTGTATCAGGTACAAGGCTGTATCAGGGACAACTCGGTATCAGGTACAAGGCTGTATCAGTGACAATGCTGCATCATATACAAGGCTGTATCAGGGACAACGCTGTATCAGGTACAAGGCTGTATCAGTGACAAGGCTGTATCCGGTACAATGCTGTATCAGGTACAACGCTGTATCAGCAACATGGCTGTATCAGGGACAAGGGTGCATCAGCAACAAGGCTGTATCAGCGACAAGGCTTTATCAGGTACAAGGCTGTATCAGCGACAAGGCTGTATCAGGTACAAGGCTGTATCAGGTACAGTGCTGTATCAGGTACAGGTCTGCATCAGATACAAGGCTGTATCAGGTACAAAGCTGAATAAGCGACAAGGCTGTTTCAGTGACAAGGCTGTATCAGGGACAAGGCTGCATCAGGGGCAAGGCTGCATCAGGTACAAGGTGTTATCAGGTACAAAACTGTATCAGGGACAAGGCTGTATCAGGTACAAGGCTGTATGTGAAAAGGCTGTATCAGGTACAATGCTGTATCAGGTACATGGCTGTGTCAGGTACAAGGCTGTAACACTGACAAGGCTGTATCAGGTACAAGGCTGTATCAGTGAAAGTCTATAAAAGTGACAAGGCTGCATAATGTACCAGGTTGTATCAGGTACAATGCTGTATCAGGGACAGGGCTTTTTCAAATACAAGGCTGTATGAGCTACAAGGCTGTTTCAGGGGTAAGGCTGTATCAGGTACAAGGCTGTATCAGGGTCAAGGCTGTATCAGGGACAAGGCTGTATCAGATACATGGCTGTATCAGTGAAAGGGATGTATCTGTGGCAAGACAGTATCAGGTACAAGGCTGTATCAGGGACAACTTGGTATCAGGTACAAGGCTGTGTCAGTGATAATGCTGCATCTGATACAAGGCTGTATCAGGGACAACACTGTATCAGGTACAAGGCTGTATCAGCGAAAAGGCTGTATCAGCGACAAGGCTGTATCAGGTACAATGCTTTTTCAGGTACAAGGCTTAATCAGCAACAAGGCTGTATCAGCGACAAGGCTGTATCAGGTACAAGGCTGTATCAGGTACAAGGCTGTATCAGGTACAGGGCTGTATCAGGTACAGGGCTGTATCAGGTACAAGGCTCTATCAGCGACAAGGCTCTATCAGCGACAAGCCTGTATCAGGTACAAGGCCGTATCAGGTAAATGGCAGTATGAGGTACAAGGCTGTATCATGACAAGGCTGTATCCGGGTCAAGGCTCTATCAGCGACAAGGCTGTATTAGTGACAAGGGTTAGTTAGAAGGCTGTATAAATGACAATGCTGCATCAGTGACAAGGCTGTATCAGGGAAACGGCTGCATGAGGGAAAAGGCTGTATCAGGTACAAGGCTGTATCAGGTACAAGGCTGTATCAGGGACAAGGCTGTATCAGGTACAACGCTGTATCAGCGACAAGGCTGTATCAGGGACAAGGGTGCATCAGCAACAAGGCTGTATCAGCGACAAGGCTGTATTAGGTACAAGGCTGTATCAGTTACAGGGCTGTATCAGGTACAGGGCTGTATCAGGTAGAGGGCTGTATCAGTGAAAAGCTGTATCTGGTACAACGCTGTATCAGCGACAAGGCTGTATCTGGGACAAGGTTGCATTAGTAACAAGGCTGTATCAGTGACAAGGCTGCATCAGGTACAAGGCGTTATCAGGTACAAATCTGTATCAGGGACAAGGCTGTATCAGGTACAAGGCTGTATGTGACAAGGCTGTATCAGGTACAAGGCTGTATCAGGTACAAGGCTGTGTCAGGTACAAGGCTGTAACAGAGACAAGGCTGTATCAGGTACAAGGCTGTATCAGTGAAAGTCTATAAAAGTGACTAGGCTGCATAATGTACCAGGTTGTATCAGGTACAATGCTGTATCAGGGACATTGATGTTTCAAATACAAGGCTTTATGAGCTACAAGGCTGTTTCAGGGATAAGGCTGTATCAGGTAAAAGCCTGTATCAGGGTCAAGGCTGTATCAGGTACAAGGCTGTGACAGGTTCAAGGCTGTAACAGTGACAAGGCTGTATCAGGTACAAGGCTGTATCAGTGACAAGGCTGTATCAGTGACAAGGCTGTATAATGTACCAGGTTGTATCAGGTACAAGGCTGTATCAGGGACAGGGCATTTCAAATACAAGGCTGTATGAGCTACAAGGCTGTATCAGGGATAAGGCTGTATCAGGTACAAGGCTGTATCAGGGTCAAGGCTTTATCAGGGACAAGGCTGTATCAGATACAAGGCTGTATCAGTGAAAGGGATGTATCGGTGGCAAGACATTATCAGGTACAAGGCTGTATCAGGGACAGGGCATTTCAAATACAAGGCTGTATGAGCTACAAGGCTGTATCAGGGATAAGGCTGTATCAGGTACAAGGCTGTATCAGGGTCAAGGCTTTATCAGGGACAAGGCTGTATCAGATACAAGGCTGTATCAGTGAAAGGGATGTATCGGTGGCAAGACATTATCAGGTACAAGGCTGTATCAGGGACTACTCGGTATCAGGTACAAGGCTGTATCAGTAACATGGCTTTATCAGGTACAAGGCTGCATCTGTTACATGGCTGTGTCAGGCTCAAGGCTGTATCAGTGACATGGCTGTATCAGGTACATTGCTGTATCAGGTACAGGTCTGTATCAGGGAAATGGCTGTTTCAAATGCAAGGCTGTATGAGCTACAAGGCTGTATCAGGGACAAGGCTGTATCAGGTACAAGGCTGTATCAGGGTCAAGGCTGTATCAGATACAAGGCTGTATCAGTGAAAGGGATGTATCTGTGGCAAGACAGTATCAGGTACAAGGCTTTATCAGTAACAACTTGGTATCAGGTACAAGGCTGTATCAGTGACAATGCTGCATCAGATACAAGGCTGTATCAGGGAGAACGCTGTATCAGGTACAAGGCTGTATCAGCGAAAAGGTTGTATCAGCGACAAGGCTGTATCAGGTACAAAACTGTATCAGGTACAAGGCTTAAACAGCGACAAGGCTGTATCAGTGAAACACTGTATCAGGTACAACGATGTATCAGCGACAAGGCTGTTTCAGGGACAAGGGTGCATCAGCAACAAGGATGTATCAGCGACAAGGCTGTAACAGGTACAAGGCTCTATCAGGTACAGGGCTGTATCAGGTACAGGGCTGTATCAGGTACAAGGCAGTATCAGCGACAAGGCTGTATCAGGTACAAAGCTGTATCAGTGAAAAGGCTGTATCAGGGACAAGGCTGTATAATGTACCAGGTTGTATCAGGTACAAGGCTGTATCAGGGACAGGGCTGATTAAAATACAAGGCTGTATGAGCTACAAGGCTGTATCAGGGAAAAGGCTGTATCAGGTACAAGGCTGTATCACGGTCAAGGCTGTATCAGGGACAACGCTGTATCAGCGAAAAGGCTGTATCAGCGACAAGGCTGTATCAGGTACAATGCTGTGTCAGGTACAAGGCTTAATAAGCGACAAGGCTGTATCAGTGAAACGCTGTATCAGGAACAACGCTGTATCAGCGACAAGGCTTTATCAGGGACAAGGGTGCATCAGCAACAAGGCTGTATCAGCGACAAGGCTTTATCAGGTACAAGGCTGTATCAGGTACAAGGCTGTATCAGGGACAACTCGGTATCAGGTACAAGGCTGTATCAGTGACAATGCTGCATCAGATACAAGGCTGTATCAGGGACAACGCTGTATCAGGTACAAGGCTGTATCAGTGACAAGGCTGTATCCGGTACAATGCTGTATCAGGTACAACGCTGTATCAGCGACATGGCTGTATCAGGGACAAGGGTGCATCAGCAACAAGGCTGTATCAGCGACAAGGCTTTATCAGGTACAAGGCTGTATCAGCGACAAGGCTGTATCAGGTACAAGGCTGTATCAGGTACAGGGCTGTATCAGGTACAGGGCTGCATCAGATACAAGGCTGTATCAGGTACAAAGCTGAATAAGCGACAAGGCTGTATCAGTGACTAGGCTGTATCAGTGAAAGGCTCTATCCGGGACAAGGCTGCATCTGGGGCAAGGCTGCATCAGGTACAAGGCGTTATCAGGTACAAAACTGTATCAGGGACAAGGCTGTGTCAGGTACAAGGCTGTAACAGTGACAAGGCTGTATCAGGTACAAGGCTGCATCAGTGAAAGTCTATAAAAGTGACAAGGCTGCATAATGTATCAGGTTGTATCATGTACAATGCTGTATCAGGGACAGGGATGTTTCAAATACAAGGCTGTATGAGCTACAAGGCTGTTTCAGGGATAAGGCTGTATCAGGTACAAGGCTGTATCAGGGTCAAGTCTGTATCAGGGACAAGGCTGTATCAGATACATGGCTGTATCAGTGAAAGGGATGTATCTGTGGCAAGACAGTATCAGGTACAAGGCTGTATCAGGGACAACTTGGTATCAGGTAAAAGGCTGTATCAGTGATAATGCTGCATCTGATACAAGGCTGTATCAGGGACAACGCTGTATCATTACAAGGCTGTATCAGCGAAAAGGCTGTATCAGCGACAAGGCTGTATCAGGTACAATGCTTTATCAGGTACAAGGCTTAATCAGTAACAAGGCTGTATCAGCGACAAGGCTGTATCAGCGACAAGGCTGTATCAGGTACAAGGCTGTATCAGGGACAACGCTGTATCAGGTACAAGGCTGTATCAGCGAAAAGGCTGTATCAGCAACAAGGCTGTATCAGGTACAATGCTATGTCAGGTACAAGGCTTAATAAGCGACAAGGCTGTATCAGTGAAACGCTGTATCAGGTACAACGCTGTATCAACGACAAGGCTGTATCAGGGAAAAGGGTGCATCAGCAACAAGGCTGTATCAGTGACAAGGCTGTAACAGGTACAAGGCTCTATCAGGTACAGGGCTGTATCAGGTACAGGGCTGTATCAGGTACAAGGCTGTATCAGCGACAAGGCTGTATCAGGTCCAAGGTTGTATCTGTGAAAAGGCTGTATCATTGACAAGGCTGTATAATGTACCAGGTTGTATCAGGTACAAGGCTGTTTCAGGGACAGGGTTGTTTCAAATACAAGGCTGTATGAGCTACAAGGCTGTATCAGGGACAAGGCTGTATCAGGTACAAGGCTGTATCAGGGTCAAGGCTGTATCAGGGACAAGGCTTTATCAGATACAAGGCTGTATCAGGGACACCGCTGTGTCAGCGAAAAGGCTGCATCAGCGACAAGGCTGTATCAGGTACAATGCTGTACCATGTACAAGGCTTAATAAGCGACAAGGCTGTATCAGTGAAACGCTGTATCAGGTACAGCGCTGTATCAGCGACAAGGCTTTATCAGGGATAAGGGTGCATCAGCAACAAGGCTGTATCAGCGACAAGGCTGTATCAGGTACAAGGCTGTATCAGGTACAAGGCTGTATCAGGGACAACTCGGTATCAGGTACAAGGCTGTATCAGTGACAATGCTGCATCAGATACAAGGCTGTATCAGGGACAACGCTGTATCAGGTACAAGGCTGTATCAGCGAAAAGGCTGTATCAGTGACAAGGCTGTATCAGGTACAATGCTGTATCAGGTACAAGGCTTAATCAGCGACAAGGCTGTATCAGGGACTAGGGTGCATCAGCAACAAGGCTATATCAGCGACAAGGCTGTATCAGGGACAAGGGTGCATCAGGGACAAGGGTGCATCAGCAATAAGGCTGTATCAGCGACAAGGCTTTATCAGGTACAAGGCTAAATCAGCGACAAGGCTGTATCAGGTACAAGGCTGTATCAGGTCCAGGGCTGTATCAGGTACAGGGCTGTATCAGATACAAGGCTGTATCAGGTACAAAGCTGAATAAGCGACAAGGCTGTATCAGTGACAAGGCTGTATCAGGGAGAAGGCTGCATCAGGGGCAAGGCTGCATCAGGTACAAGGCGTTATCAGGTACAAAGCTTTATCACGGACAAGGCTGTATCAGGTACAAGGCTGTATGTGACAAGGCTGTATCAGGTACAAGGCTGTATCAGGTACAAGGCTGTGTCAGGTACAAGGCTGTAACAGTGACAAGGCTGTATCAGGTAAAAGGCTGTATCAGTGAAAGTCTATAAAAGTGACAAGGCTGCATAATGTACCAGGTTGTATCAGGTACAATACTGTATCAGGGACAGGGCTGTTTCAAATACAAGGCTGTATGAGCTACAAGGCTGTATCAGGGATAAGGCTGTATCAGGTACAAGGCTGTATCAGGGTCAAGTCTGTATCAGGGACAAGGCTGTATCAGATACATGGCTGTATCAGTGAAAGGGATGTATCTGTGGCAAGACAGTATCAGGTACAAGGCTGTATCAGGGACAACTTGGTATCAGGTACAAGGCTGTATCAGTGACAATGCTGCATCTGATACAAGGCTGTATCAGGGACAACGCTGTATCAGGTACAAGGCTGTATCAGCGAAAAGGCTGTATCAGCGACAAGGCTGTATCAGGAACAATGCATAATCAGGTACAAGGCTTAATCAGCAACAAGGCTGTAACAGCGACAAGGCTGTATCAGGTACAAGGCTGTATCAGGTACAAGGCTGTATCAGGTACAGGGCTGTATCACTTACAGGGCTGTATCAGGTACAAGGCTGTATCAGCGACAAGGCTCTATCAGCGACAAGCCTGTATCAGGTACAAGGCTGTATCAGGTAAAGGGCTGTATGAGGTACAAGGCTGTATCATGACAAGGCTGTATCCGGGTCAAGGCTCTATCAGCGACAAGGCTGTATTAGTGACAAGGGTTAGGTAGAAGGCTGTAAAAATGACAATGCTGCATCAGTGACAATGCTGTATCAGGGAAAAAGCAGCATGAGGGAAAAGGCTGTATCAGGTACAAGGCTGTATCAGGTACAAGGCTGTAACAGAGACAAGGCTGTATTAGGTTCAACGCTGTATCAGCGACAAGGCTGTATCAGGGACAGGGGTGCATCAGCAACAAGGCTGTATCAGTGACAAGGATGTATCAGGTACAAGGCTGTATCATTTACAGGGCTGTATGAGGTACAGGGCTGTATCAGGTACAGGGCTGTATCAGTGAAACGCTGTATCTGGTACAACGCTGTATCAGCGACAAGGATGTATCAGGTACAACGCTGTATCAGCGACAAGGCTGTATCAGGGACAAGGGTGCATCAGCAACAAGGCTGTATCAGCGACAAGTCTGTATCAGGTACAAGGCTGTATCAGGTACAAGGCTGTATCAGGTACAAGGCTGTATCAACGACAAGGCTCTATCAGCTACAAGCCTGTATCAGGTACAAGGCTGTATCAGGTAAAGGGCTGTAAGAGGTACAAGGCTGTATCATTACAAGGCTGTATCCGGGTCAAGGCTGTATCAGTGGCAAGGCTGTATTAGCGACAAGGCTGTATCAGCGACAAGACTTTATCAGGTACAAGGCTGTATAACTGACAATGCTGTATCAGTGAAAAGGCTGTATCAGGGAAAAGGCTGCTTGAGGGACAAGGCTGTATCAGTTACAAGGCTGTATCATGTACAAGGCTGTATCAGGGACAAGGCTGTATCAGGTACAAGGCTGTATCAGTACCATGGCTTTATCAGGTACAAGGCAGCATCTGGTACATGGCTGTGTCAGGTTCAAGGCTGTATCAGTGACATGGCTGTATCAGGTACAGTGCTGTATCAGGTACAGGTCTGTATCAGGGACATGGCTGTTTCAAATGCAAGGCTGTATGAGCTACAAGGCTGTATCAGGGACAAGGCTGCATCAGGTACAAGGCTGTATCAGGGTCAAGGCTGTATCAGGGTCAAGGCTGTATCAGGGACAAGGCTGTATCAGATACAAGGCCTTATCAGTGAAAGGGATGTATCTGTGGCAAGACAGTATCAGGTACAAGGCTTTATCAGTAACAACTTGGTATCAGGTACAAGGCTGTATTAGTGACAACGCTGTATCAGATACAAGGCTGTATCAGGGACAACGCTGTATCAGGACAAGGCGGTATCAGCGAAAAGGCTGTATCAGCGACAAGGCTGTATCAGGTACAATGCTGTATCAGGGACAAGGCTGTATCAGCGACAAGGCTGTATCAGTAAAACACTGTATCAGGTACAACGCTGTATCAGCGACAAGGCTGTTTCAGGGACAAGGGTGCATCAGCGACAAGGCTGCATCAGCGACAAGGCTGTATCAGGTACAAGGCTGTATCAGATACAAGGCTATATCAGGTACAGGGCTGTATCAGGTACAGGGCTGTATCAGGTACAAGGCTGTATCAGCGACAAGGCTGTATCAGCGACAAGGCTGTATCAGTGACAAGGCTGTATCAGTGACAAGGCTGTATCAGGTACAAGGTTGTATCAGGTACAAGGCTGTATCATGGACAGGGCTGTTTCAAATACAAGGCTGTATGAGCTACAAGGCTGTATCAGGGACAAGGCTGTATCAGGTACAAGGCTGTATCAGGGTCAAGGCTGTATCAGGGTCAAGACTGTATCAGGGACAAGGCTTTATCAGATACAAGGCTGTATCAGAGACAACGCTGTATGAGCGAAAAGGCTGTATCAGCGACAAGGCTGTATCAGGTACAATGCTGTATCATGTACAAGGCTTAATAAGCGAAAAGGCTGTATCAGTGAAACGCTGTATCAGGTACAATGCTGTATCAGCGACAAGGCTTTATCAGGGACAAGGGTGCATCAGCAACAAGGCTGTATCAGCGACAAGGCTGTATCAGTTACAAGGCTGTATCAGGTACAAGGCTGTATCAGGGACAACTCGGTATCAGGTACAAGGCTGTATCAGTGACAATGCTGCATCATATACAAGGCTGTATCAGGGACAACGCTGTATCAGGTACAAGGCTGTATCAGTGACAAGGCTGTATCCGGTACAATGCTGTATCAGGTACAACGCTGTATCAGCAACATGGCTGTATCAGGGACAAGGGTGCATCAGCAACAAGGCTGTATCAGCGACAAGGCTTTATCAGGTACAAGGCTGTATCAGCGACAAGGCTGTATCAGGTACAAGGCTGTATCAGGTACAGTGCTGTATCAGGTACAGGTCTGTATCAGATACAAGGCTGTATCAGGTACAAAGCTGAATAAGCGACAAGGCTGTTTCAGTGACAAGGCTGCATCAGGGACAAGGCTGCATCAGGGGCAAGGCTGCATCAGGTACAAGGTGTTATCAGGTACAAAACTGTATCAGGGACAAGGCTGTATCAGGTACAAGGCTGTATGTGAAAAGGCTGTATCAGGTACAATGCTGTATCAGGTACATGGCTGTGTCAGGTACAAGGCTGTAACACTGACAAGGCTGTATCAGGTACAAGGCTGTATCAGTGAAAGTCTATAAAAGTGACAAGGCTGCATAATGTACCAGGTTGTATCAGGTACAATGCTGTATCAGGGACAGGGCTTTTTCAAATACAAGGCTGTATGAGCTACAAGGCTGTTTCAGGGGTAAGGCTGTATCAGGTACAAGGCTGTATCAGGGTCAAGGCTGTATCAGGGACAAGGCTGTATCAGATACATGGCTGTATCAGTGAAAGGGATGTATCTGTGGCAAGACAGTATCAGGTACAAGGCTGTATCAGGGACAACTTGGTATCAGGTACAAGGCTGTGTCAGTGATAATGCTGCATCTGATACAAGGCTGTATCAGGGACAACGCTGTATCAGGTACAAGGCTGTATCAGCGAAAAGGCTGTATCAGCGACAAGGCTGTATCAGGTACAAGGCTGTATCAGGTACAAGGCTGTATCAGGTACAGGGCTGTATCAGGTACAGGGCTGTATCAGGTACAAGGCTCTATCAGCGACAAGGCTCTATCAGCGACAAGCCTGTATCAGGTACAAGGCTGTATCAGGTAAAGGGCTGTATGAGGTACAAGGCTGTATCATGACAAGGCTGTATCCGGGTCAAGGCTCTATCAGCGACAAGGCTGTATTAGTGACAAGGGTTCGGTAGAAGGCTGTATAAATGACAATGCTGCATCAGTGACAAGGCTGTATCAGGGAAACGGCTGCATGAGGGACAAGGCTGTATCAGGTACAAGGCTGTATCAGGTACAAGGCTGTATCAGGGACAAGGCTGTATCAGGTACAACGCTGTATCAGCGACAAGGCTGTATCAGGGACAAGGGTGCATCAGCAACAAGGCTGTATCAGCGACAAGGCTGTATCAGGTACAAGGCTGTATCAGGTACAGGGCTGTATCAGGTACAGGGCTGTATCAGGTAGAGGGCTGTATCAGTGAAACGCTGTATCTGGTACAACGCTGTATCAGCGACAAGGCTGTATCTGGCACAAGGTTGCATTAGTAACAAGTCTGTATCAGTGACAAGGCTGCATCAGGTACAAGGCGTTATCAGGTACAAAACTGTATCAGGGACAAGGCTGTATCAGGTACAAGGCTGTATGTGACAAGGCTGTATCAGGTACAAGGCTGTATCAACTACAAGGCTGTGTCAGGTACAAGGCTGTAACAGAGACAAGGCTGTATCAGGTACAAGGCTGTATCAGTGAAAGTCTATAAAATTGACAAGGCTGCATAATGTACCAGGTTGTATCAGGTACAATGCTGTATCAGGGACAGGGATGTTTCAAATACAAGGCTGTATGAGCTACAAGGCTGCTTCAGGGATAAGGCTGTATCAGGTAAAAGGCTGTATCAGGGTCAAGGCTGTATCAGGGACAAGGCTGTATCAGATACATGGCTGTTCAGTGAAAGGGATGTATCTGTGGCAAGACAGTATCAGGTACAAGGCTGTATCAGGGACAACTTGGTATCAGGTACAAGGCTGTATCAGTGACAATGCTGCATCAGATACAAGGCTGTATCAGGGACAACGCTGTATCAGGTACAAGGCTGTATCAGCGAAAAGGCTGTATCAGCGACAAGGCTGTATCAGGTACAATGCTGTATCAGGTACAAGGCTTAACCAGCGACAAGGCTGTATCAGTAAAACACTGTATCAGGTACAACGCTGTATCAGCGACAAGGCTGTTTCAGGGACAAGGGTGCATCAGCAACAAGGATGTATCAGCGACAAGGCTCTATCAGGTACAAGGCTGTAACAGGTACAAGGCTCTATCAGGTACAGGGCTGTATCAGGTACAGGGCTGTATCAGGTACAAGGCTGTATCAGGGACAACTTGGTATCAGGTACAAGGCTGTATCAGTGAAAAGGCTGTATCAGTGACAAGGCTGTATAATGTACCAGGTTGTATCAGGTACAAGGCTGTATCATGGACTGGGCTGTTTCAAATACAAGGCTGTATGAGCTACAAGGCTGAATCAGGGACAAGGCTGTATCAGGTACAAGGCTGTATCAGGGTCAAGGCTGTATCAGGGTCAAGACTGTATCAGGGACAAGGCTTTATCAGATACAAGGCTGTATCAGAGACAACGCTGTATGAGCGAAAAGTCTGTATCAGCGACAAGGCTGTATCAGGTACAATGCTGTATCATGTACAAGGCTTAATAAGCGAAAAGGCTGTATCAGTGAAACGCTGTATCAGGTACAATGCTGTATCAGCGACAAGGCTTTATCAGGGACAAGGGTGCATCAGCAACAAGGCTGTATCAGCGACAAGGCTGTATCAGTTACAAGGCTGTATCAGGTACAAGGCTGTATCAGGGACAACTCGGTATCAGGTACAAGGCTGTATCAGTGACAATGCTGCATCATATACAAGGCTGTATCAGGGACAACGCTGTATCAGGTACAAGGCTGTATCAGTGACAAGGCTGTATCCGGTACAATGCTGTATCAGGTACAACGCTGTATCAGCAACATGGCTGTATCAGGGACAAGGGTGCATCAGCAACAAGGCTGTATCAGCGACAAGGCTTTATCAGGTACAAGGCTGTATCAGCGACAAGGCTGTATCAGGTACAAGGCTGTATCAGGTACAGTGCTGTATCAGGTACAGGTCTGCATCAGATACAAGGCTGTATCAGGTACAAAGCTGAATAAGCGACAAGGCTGTTTCAGTGACAAGGCTGTATCAGGGACAAGGCTGCATCAGGGGCAAGGCTGCATCAGGTACAAGGTGTTATCAGGTACAAAACTGTATCAGGGACAAGGCTGTATCAGGTACAAGGCTGTATGTGAAAAGGCTGTATCAGGTACAATGCTGTATCAGGTACATGGCTGTGTCAGGTACAAGGCTGTAACACTGACAAGGCTGTATCAGGTACAAGGCTGTATCAGTGAAAGTCTATAAAAGTGACAAGGCTGCATAATGTACCAGGTTGTATCAGGTACAATGCTGTATCAGGGACAGGGCTTTTTCAAATACAAGGCTGTATGAGCTACAAGGCTGTTTCAGGGGTAAGGCTGTATCAGGTACAAGGCTGTATCAGGGTCAAGGCTGTATCAGGGACAAGGCTGTATCAGATACATGGCTGTATCAGTGAAAGGGATGTATCTGTGGCAAGACAGTATCAGGTACAAGGCTGTATCAGGGACAACTTGGTATCAGGTACAAGGCTGTGTCAGTGATAATGCTGCATCTGATACAAGGCTGTATCAGGGACAACGCTGTATCAGGTACAAGGCTGTATCAGCGAAAAGACTGTATCAGCGACAAGGCTGTATCAGGTACAATGCTTTATCAGGTACAAGGCTTAATCAGCAACAAGGCTGTATCAGCGACAAGGCTGTATCAGGTACAAGGCTGTATCAGGTACAAGGCTGTATCAGGTACAGGGCTGTATCAGGTACAGGGCAGTATCAGGTGCAAGGCTCTATCAGCGACAAGGCTCTATCAGCGACAAGCCTGTATCAGGTACAAGGCTGTATCAGGTAAAGGGCTGTATGAGGTACAAGGCTGTATCATGACAAGGCTGTATCCGGGTCAAGGCTCTATCAGCGACAAGGCTGTATTAGTGACAAGGGTTAGGTAAAAAGGCTGTATAAATGACAATGCTGCATCAGTGACAAGGCTGTATCAGGCAAAAGGCTGCATGAGGGACAAGGTTGTATCAGGTACAAGGCTGTATTAGGTACAAGGCTGTATCAGGGACAAGGCTGTATCAGGTACAACGCTGTATCAGCGACAAGGCTGTATCAGGGACAAGGGTGCATCAGCAACAAGGCTGTATCAGCGACAAGGCTGTATCAGGTACAAGGCTGTATCAGTTACAGGGCGGTATCAGGTACAGGGCTGTATCAGGTAGAGGGCTGTATCAGTGAAACGCTGTATCTGGTACAACGCTGTATCAGCGACAGGGCTGTATCTGGGACAAGGTTGCATTAGTAACAAGGCTGTTTCAGGGACAAGGCTGCATCAGGTACAAGGCGTTATCAGGTACAAAACTGTATCAGGGACAAGGCTGTATCAGGTACAAGGCTGTATGTGACAAGGCTGTATCAGGTACAAGGCTGTATCAACTACAAGGCTGTGTCAGGTACAAGGCTGTAACAGAGACAAGGCTGTATCAGGTACAAGGCTGTATCAGTGAAAGTCTATAAAAGTGACAAGGCTGCATAATGTACCAGGTTGTATCAGGTACAATGCTGTATCAGGGACAGGGATGTTTCAAATACAAGGCTGTATGAGCTACAAGGCTGCTTCAGGGATAAGGCTGTATCAGGTAAAAGGCTGTATCAGGGTCAAGGCTGTATCAGGGACAAGGCTGTATCAGATACATGGCTGTTCAGTGAAAGGGATGTATCTGTGGCAAGACAGTATCAGGTACAAGGCTGTATCAGGGACAACTTGGTATCAGGTACAAGGCTGTATCAGTGACAATGCTGCATCAGATACAAGGCTGTATCAGGGACAACGCTGTATCAGGTACAAGGCTGTATCAGCGAAAAGGCTGTATCAGCGATACGGCTGTATCAGGTACAAAGCTGTATCAGGTACAAGGCTTTATCAGTGAAAAGGCTGTATCAGCGACAAGGCTGTATCAGGTACAAGGCTGTATCAGGTACAAGGCTGTATCAGGTACAGGGCTGTATCAGGTACAGGGCTGTATCAGGGGCAAGGCTCTATCAGCGACAAGTTTCTATCAGCGACAAGCCTGTATCAGGTACAAGGCAGTATCAGGTAAAGGGCTGTATTAGGTACAAGGCTGTATCATGACAATGCTGTATCCGGGTCAAGGCTCTATCAGCGACAAGGCTGTATTAGTGACAAGGGTTAGGTAGAAGGCTGTATAAATGACAATGCTGCATCAGTGACAAGGCTGTATCAGGGAAACGGCTGCATGAGGGAAAAGGCTGTATCAGGTACAAGGCTGTATCAGGTACAAGGCTGTATCAGGGACAAGGCTGTATCAGGTACAACGCTGTATCAGCGACAAGGCTGTATCAGGGACAAGGCTGCATCAGCAACAAGGCTGTATCAGCGACAAGGCTGTATCAGGTACAAGGCTGTATCAGATACAGGGCTGTATCAGGTACAGGGCTGTATCAGGTACAGGGCTGTATCAGGTACAAGGCTGTATCAGTGAAATGCTGTATCTGGTACAACGCTGTATCAGCGACAAGGCTGTATCAGGGACAAGGTTGCATCAGCAACAAGGCTGTATCATTGACAAGGCTGTATCAGGTACAAGGCTGTATCAGGTACAGGGCTGTATCAGGTACAAGGCTGTATCAACGACAAGGCTCTATCAGCGACAAGACTGTATCAGGAACAAGGCTGTATCAGGTAAAGGGCTGAATGAGGTACAAGGCTGTATCATTACAAGGCTGTATCCGGGTAAAGGCTGTATCAGTGGCAAGGCTGTATTAGCGACAAGGCTGTATCAGCGACAAGACTTTATCAGGTACAAGGCTGTATAAATGACAATGCTGTATCAGTGTCAAGTCTGTATCAGGGAAAAGGCTGCTTGTGGGACAAGGCTGTATCAGGTACAAGGCTGTATCATGTACAAGGCAGTATCAGGGACAAGGCTGTATCAGATACAAGGCTGTATCAGTGAAAGGGATGTA